>NC_140018.1:14588392-14663922 GCF_964263955.1 Coregonus lavaretus | reverse complement strand
AGCCTGCAGGTATCTAAACAGGTATCTAAACCTGACGCCTAGAGAAAGGAAGAAAACAAAGAACCCAGAAAACAACTACTGTACAGTATGTGGTTCCACCATACAGCAGAGAGAATGTGTAGAGGAATAGGGTATCCAATATGTTCCTCATATTGATGGTTTTATACACACTACATTACCAAAAGTATGTGGGCACCTGCTCGTCGAACATCTCATTCCAAAATCATGGGCATTAACATGGAGTTGGCACCCCCTTTGCTGCTATAGCAGTCTCCACTCTTCTGGGAAGGCTTTCCACTAGATGTTGGAACATTTCTGCGGGGACTTGCTTCCATTCAGCCACAAGAACATTAGTGAGGTCGGGCACTGATGTTGGGCGATTACGCCTGGCTCGCAGTCGGCGTTCCAATTCATGCCAAAGGTGTTCGATGGGGTTGAGGTCAGGGCTCTGTCAAGTTCTTCTTGCTCTGTGCACGGGGACATTGTCATGCATTGTCATGCTGAAACAGGAAAGGGCCTTCCCCAAACTGTTGCCACAAATTTGGAAGCACAGAATCGTCTAGAATGTCATTGCATGCTGTAGCGTTAAGATTTCCGTTCACTGGAACTAAGGGACCTAGCACGAACTGTGAAATACAGCCCCAGACCATTATTCCTCCTCCACCAAACTTTACAGTTGGCACAATGCATTTGGGCAGCTAGCGTTCTCCTTGTATCCGCCAAACCTAGATTCATCCGTCGGACTGCCAGATGGTGAAGCGTGATTCATCACTCCAGAGAACGCGTTTCCACTGCTCCAGAGTCCAATGACGGCGAGCTTAACACCACTCCAGCTGACGCTTGGAATTGCGCATGGTGATCTTAGGCTTGTGTGCGGCTGCTCGCCCATGGAAACCCATTTCATGAAGCTCCCGATTAGCCGTTGTTGCTCCTCGACGTTTCCATTTCACAATAACAGCACTTACAGTTGACCGGAGCAGCTCTAGCAGGGCATACAATTGACGAACTGACTTGTTGGAAAGGTGGCATCCTATGACGGTGCCACATTGAAAGTCACTGAGCTCTGCAGTACAGGCCATTCTACTGCCAATGTTTGTCTATGGCGATGCATGGCTGTGTGCTCGATTTTATACACCTGTCAGCAACGGGTGTGGCTGAAATAGCCGAATCCACTCAGTTAAAGGGGTGTCCACATACTTTTGTATACACTACCAATCAAAAGTTTGGACACAGCTACTCATTCAAGGGTTTTTCTTTATTTTTACTATTTGTTACGTTGTTGAATAATAGTGAAGACATCACAACTATGAAATAACACATATGGAATCATGTAGTAACCAAAAAAGTGTTTTATATTTTTTAGATTCTTCAAATAGCCACCCTTTGCCTTGATGACAGCTTTGCACACTCTTGGCATTCTCTCAACCAACTTCATGAGGTAGTCACCTGGAATGCATTTCAATTAACAGGTGTGCCTTGTTAAAAGTTAATTTGTGCAATTTCTTTCCTTCTTAATGTGTTTGAGCCAATCAGTTGTGTTGTGACAAGGTAGGGGGGGTATACAGAAGATAGCCCTATTTGGTAAAAGACCAAGTCCATATTATGGCAAGAACAGCTCAAATAATCAAAGACAAACAACAGTCCATTACTTTAAGACATGAAGGTCAGTCAATACGAAACATTTCAAGAACTTTGAAAGTTTCTTCAAGTGCAGTCGCAAGAACCATCAAGAGCTATGATGAAACTGGCTCTCATGAGGACCGCCACAGGAATGGAAGACCCAGAGTTACCTCTGCTGCAGAGGATAAGTTCATTAGAGTTACAAGCCTCAGAAATTGCAGCGCAAATAAATGCTTCACAGAGTTCAAGTCACAGACACATCTCAACATCAACTGTTCAGAGGGGACTGTGTGAATCAGGCCTTTATGGTCGAATTGCTGCTAAGAAACCACTACTAAAGGACACCAACAAGAAGAATAGACCTGCTTGGGCCAAGAAACATGAGCAATGGACATTAGACCGGTGGAAATGTGTCCTTTGGTCTGGAGTCCAAATTTGAGATTTTTGTGTCCCACCGCCGTGTTTTTGTGAGACACGGTGTGGGTGAACGGATTATCTCCACATGTGTAGTTCCCACCGTAAAGCATGGAGGAGGAGGTGTTATGGTGTGGGGGTGCTTTGCTGGTGACACTGTCTGTGATTTATTTATAATTCAAGGCACACTTAACCAGCAGGGGTCTGCAGCGATATGCCATCCCATCTGGTTTGGGTTTGTGGGACTATCATTTGTTTTTCAACAGGACAATGACCCAACACACCTCCAGGCTGTGTAAGGGCTATTTGACCAAGAAGGAGAGTGATGGAGTGCTGCATCAGATGACCTGGCCTCCACAATCCCCCGACCTCAACCCAATTGAGATGGTTTGGGATGAGTCAGACCGCAGAGTGAAGGAAAAGCAGTCAACAAGTGCTCAGCATATGTGGGAACTCCTTCAAGACTGTTGGAAAAGCAATCCAGGTGAAGCTGGTTGATAAAATGCCAAGAGTGTGCAAAGCTGTCATCAAGGGTGGCTATTTGAAGAATCTCAAATATAAAATATATTTTGATTTATTTAACACTTTTTTGGTTACTACATTATTCCATATGTGTTATTTTATAGTTTTGATGTCTTCACTATTATTCTACAATGTAGAAAATAGTAAAAATAAAGAAAACCCTTGAATGAGTAGGTGTGTCCAAACTTTTGACTGGTACTGTCTATAGTGTATGTTTTCCATATTGTGCTTTCTTGCCTTGGTTAATTTCACGAGCTGATCTGTTGTGTATGATTAACAGATCAACACAACCTAATACTTAGCCTACATGAAAAACACACTGAAAGTAATTTAAGGAGAGCGAGTAAACTACAGTGAGGGAAAAAAGTATTTGATCCCCTGCTGATTTTGTACGTTTGCCCACTGACAAAGAAATGATCAGTCTATAATTTTAATGGTAGGTTTATTTGAACAGTGAGAGACAGAATAACAACAAAAAAATCCAGAAAAACGCATGTCAAAAATGTTATAAATAGATTTGCATTTTAATGAGGGAAATAAGTATTTGACCCCCTCTCAATCAGAAAGATTTCTGGCTCCCAGGTGTCTATTATACAGGAGTATAAAGGGAGTACTCCTAATCTCAGCTTGTTACATGTATAAAAGACACCTGTCCACAGAAGCAATCAATCAATCAGATTCCAAACTCTCCACCATGGCCAAGACCAAAGAGCTCTCCAAGGATGTCAGGGACAAGATTGTAAACCTACACAAGGCTGGAATGGGCTACAAGACCATCGCCAAGCAGCTTGGTGATAAGGTGACAACAGTTGGTGTGATTATTCGCAAATGGAAGAAACACAAAATAACTGTCAATATCCCTCGGCCTGTGGCTCCATGCAAGATCTCACCTCGTGGAGTTGCAATGATCATGAGAACGGTGAGGAATCAGCCCAGAACTACACGGGAGGATCTTGTCAGTGATCTCAAGGCAGCTGGGACCATAGTCACCAAGAACAATTGGTAACACACTATGCTGTGAAGGACTGAAATCCTGCAGCGCCAACAAGGTCCCCCTGCTCAAGAAAGCACATATACATGCCTGTCGTAAGTTTGCCAATGAACATCTGAATGATTCAGAGGAGAACTGGGTGAAAGTGTTGTGGTCAGATGAGACCAAAATGGAGCTCTTTGGCATCAACTCAACTCGCCGTTTTTGGAGGAGGAGGAATGCTGCCTATGACCCCAAGAACACCATCCCCACCGTCAAACATGGAGGTGGAAACATTATGCTTTGGGGGTGTTTTTCTGCTAAGGGGACAGGACAACTTCACCGCATCAAAGGGACGATGGACGGGGCCATGTACCGTCAAATCTTGGGTGAGAACCTCCTTCCCTCAGCCAGGGCATTGAAAATGGGTCATGGATGGGTATTCCAGCATGACAATGACCCAAAACACACGGCACAAGGCAACAAAGGAGTGGCTCAAGAAGAAGCACATTAAGGTCTTGGTGTGGCCTAGCCAGTCTCCAGACCTTAATCCCATAGAAAATCTGTGGAAGGAGCTGAAGGTTCAAGTTGCCAAACGTCAGCCTCGAAACCTTAATGACTTGGAGAAGATCTGCAAAGAGGAGTGGGACAAAATCCCTCCTGAGATGTGTGCAAACCTGGTGGCCAACTACAAGAAACATCTGACCTCTGTGATTGCCAACAAGGGTTTTGCCACCAAGTACTAAGTCATGTTTTGCAGAGGGGTCAAATACTTATTTCCCTCATTAAAATGCAAATCAATTTCTAACATTTTTGACATGCGTTTTTCTGGATTTTTTTGTTGTTATTCTGTCTCTCACTGTTCAAATAAACCTCCCATTAAAATTATAGACTGATAATTTATTTGTCAGTGGGCAAACTTACAAAATCAGCAGGGGATCAAATACTTTTTTCCTTCACTGTATTCACTGATAAAGTCCAGTGAATATAGTTTTATAAGAGTAAGGGAGAGCGGAGGGGAGCAGTAACATCCTCCCAATACCCAGCCAGATCATTAAGCTGAATGATACAGCATATAACTTCTTTAAATCACTCCCCCGCTCTACAATCTAAACTGCGATCTGTCTTTTCCAAACAACCTAGCCTTGGAGTGGCAGACAGACAGACAGATAAACAGACAGGCAGACAGATAGATAGACAGATAGACAGACACACATACAGTCAGACAGACAGACAAACAAACAAGCAGGCAGACAGGCAGGCAGGCAGGCAGGCAGGCTGAAAAGGTACTGCTTATCAACTAGCACCTGTGCCCCTGGAAAAGGCTTTATCTGTTATCTCCAATGAGGGAAATGAAGAGAAACAACACTAGCGCTCCAATGTGAGGCTGAACAGGATATCACACAGAGACTCAGCTCACTGCTTATACTGACAGGACAGGACTATAGAGTACCAAGGGAGAAGAGTTACACACACTGCATCATTGATATCTGACTGTTAAGTTTTATTTATGTGAGAAAGGGATATGCAGTGGAAGGATCGGCTAGTTCTTCGTGCATCATCATCTTCACACAGTGAATAATCTTCAACCATAATATTTCCTTTTAATATGCCCTTTACAATAAAGACCTAGAGGGCTTATTAAAGCGACATACTGTAAATCTTCTAACGTTACATCATATTGTTGGTCGTACAACACCCATTTCCAGTGTGCTTCATAGCTTTGCTTTGCCTTTAGTGAAATGAGGAGCTATTTTAAAGTGTTTTCCTCCAACAGCAGCCCTCTATGTTGTTGTTCCTGACTTCCTGTCTCTCACCTCCCTAAGGCCTGTCACATGATGACCTGCTAATGTCTTTGTTATGACAAGCAAGGTTACACGTGTCATCTACATTAAACCAGTACCAAGTGTTTCACCAAATTAGGAAGAAAGACAAAATGGCCAACGGCATAAAATAAGTCATCTTGTGTATGCATCACTGCACTCCTTTGCATGCTACAGCTTCAGCGTTCTTTGTTACACCTTGGGCCTGTGAAAACAGCTAACCTTTTCACCCTTTGTACTAGCTATACTTCACATTCACAGTCACACATTACATTGGTCCTCTAACCTTAACAAGGATAGGAAGGTGTGAATACTTAGTGAATACTAGCGCTGTGTTGTCAAGTCTCTTGGCTGTCGAGAGAATAGGCACCGCAGTTTGGCCTGGTCCATCAAATCAAATCAAATGTTACTTGCCACATGCGCCGAATACAGTGAAATGCTTACTTACAAGCCATTAACCGACAATACAGTTTTAAGAAAAATAAGTGTTAAGTAAAAAATAGATGAGTAAAATAAAATAAAAGTTGTGAGGCTATATACAGGGGTACCTGTAATGCAAATAGTCCGGGTAGCCATGAATAGCCGTTCAAGGGGTTTTATGGCATGGGGGTAGAAGCTATTAAGAAGCCTTTTGGACCTAGACTTGGCGCTCCGGTAGCAGAGAGAACAGTGTATGACTAGGGTGGCTGGAGTCTTTGACAATTTTTAGGGCCTTCCTCTGACACCGCCTGGTATAGAGGTCCTGGATGGCAGGAAGCTTGGCTTTAGTGATGTACTGGGCCGTACGCACTACCCTCTGTAGTGCCTTGCGGTCGGAGGCCAAGCAGTTGCCATACCAGGCAGTGATGCAACCAGTCAGGATGCTCTCGATGGTGCAACTGTATAACTTTTTGAGGATCTGAGGACCCATGCCAAATCTTTTCAGTCTCCTGAGGGGGAATAGGATTTGTTGTGCCCTCTTCACGACTGTCTTGGTGTGTTTGGACCATGATAATTTGTTGGTGATGTGGACACCATTGAACTTGAAGCTCTCAACCTGTTCCACTACAGCCCCGTTGATGAGAATGGGGGCGTGCTCAGTCCACTTTTTTTTCTCCTGTAGTCCACAATCATCTCCTTTGTCTTGATCACGTTGAGGGAGAGGTTGTTATCCTGGCACCACACGGCCAGGTCTCTGTCCTCCTCCCTATAGGCTGTCTCATCATTGTCGGTGATCAGGCTTACCACTGTTGTGTCGTCTGCAAACGTAATGATGGTGTTGGAGTCGTGTCTGGTCATGCAGTCATGTGTGAACAGGAAGTCCAGGATCCAGTTGCAGATGGAGGTGTTTAGTCCCAGGGTCCTTAGCTTAGTGATGAGCTTTGAGGGCACTATGGTGTTGAACGCTGAGCTGTAGTCAATGAATTGCATTCTCAAGTAAGTGTTCCTCTTGTCCAGGTGGGAAAGGGCAGTGTGGAGTGCAATAGAAATTGCATAATCTGTGGATCTGTTGGGGTGGTATGCAAATTGGAGTAGGTCTAGGGTTTCTGGGATAATGGTGTTGATGTGAGCCATGATCAGCCTTTCAAAGCACTTCATGGCTACAGACGTGAGTGCTACGGGTCGGTAGTAATTTAGGCTGGTTATCTTAGTTTTTGTTGGGCACAGGGACTATGGTGGTCTGCTTGAAACATGTTGGTATTACAGACTCAGTCAGGGACATGTTGAAAATGTCAGTGAAGACACTTGCCAGTTGGTCAGCGCATGCTCGGAGTACACGTCCTGGTAATCCGTCTGGCCCTGCGGCCTTGTGAATGTTGACCTGCTTAAAAGTCTTACTCATATCGGCTACGGAGAGCACGATCACATATTCATCCGGAACAGCTGATGCTCTCATGCATGCTTCAGTGTTGCTTGCCTCGAAGCGAGCATAGACATGATTTTGCTCGTCTGGTAGGCTCGTGTCACTGGGCAGCTCGCGTCAGATTTGCCAAATAGAGAGCTTTGTACGTGTCTCTGTGTGTGGAGTAAAGGTGGTCTAGAGTTCTTTTTTCTCTGGTTGCACATTTAACATGCTGGTAGACATTAGGTAGAACAGATTTAAGTTTCTCTGCATTAAGTACCCGGCCACTAGGAGCGCTGCCTCTGGATGAGCGTTTTCCTGTTTGCTTATGGCCTTATACAGCTCATTGAGTGCAGTCGGTTTGTGGTGGTAAATAGACAGCTACGAAAAATATAGATGAAAACTCTCTGGTAAATAGTGTGGTCTACAGCTTATCATGAGATACTCTACCTCAGGCGAGCAAAACCTCGAGACTTCCTTAGTATTAGATTTCGTGCCCCAGCTGTTGTTTACAAATATACACAGTCCGCCACCCCTTGTCTTACCGGAGTCAGCCAATCTATTCTGCCGATGTAGCGTATATCCCGCCAGGATATCGTCGTTCAGCCACGACTCGGTGGAACATAAGATATTACAGTTTTTAATGTCCTGTTGGTAGGATATCCGTGATCGTAGGTCATCTATTTTGTTTTCCAATGATTGTACGTTGGCTAATAGGACTGATGGTAAAGGCAGAGTACTCGCTCGCCGTTGGATCCTTACAAGGCACCCCAACCTACTTCCATGATATCTCCGTCTCTTTCGCATGCGAATGACTGGGATTTGGGCCTTGTCGGGTGTCTGTAGAATATCCTTCGCGTCCAACTCGTTGAAGAAAAAATCTTTGTCCAACACGAGGTGAGTAATCGCTGTCCTGATATCCAGAAGCTCTTTTTGGTCATAAGATACTGTGGCAGAAACATTATGTACAGAATAAATGACAAATAACTTGAAAAAACACACATAATAGCACAATTGGTTAGGGGGCCGTAAAACGGCAGCCATCTCCTCCGGCGCCATTATAATCAGATCTATCAATGATTGACTAGAAATCTCTGAGGACAGACAGTCTGTTCTTTGACATTTCTGCTATGGGTGTGATCTTTGTTTCAAACCACACATGACTCATTATAGACACGCTACAACTCATGACCTTTTTCTGGAGAGGGATGAAGGGATGGAGGGATGTAAGGATGGAGGGAGAAATTTCACAATCAGCCTGAGGGGGTGATGTATGTATATGCCCTGGTGGTCCTCTGTAGCTCAGCTGGTAGAGCTCGGTGCTTGTAACGCCAAGGTAGTGTGTTCGATCCCCGGGACCACCCATACACAAAAATGTATGCACGCATGACTGTAAGTCGCTTGGATAAAAGCGTCTGCTAAATGGCATATTATTATTATATTATATTATGTTCTTTAATGAGCCAATAAGTCAGAGGTCCTGTTTAACAGTGTGGCTGTTGATTGTCTACTATAGAAGACCCCTCCCCCCAGCCCCAGGGGATATGTGTGCTATAGGGTTGACCCTGTGTAGTGACAGTGACATATGGGTTGTCTCAGCAGCCCAAGGTCTCAGTACGGGAAATAAACATCATAAAAAGGTTTATTACCCCCTGGCACATGCCTTTCTAATCCGCTCAGTGTATAGATTCTATATTGATAGGTTGATAGGCTTGGCTATGAGCTAATGGCGTTTATGTGCGTTCAGTTACAGCCAGTTAGACAGTTATCAATGTGTTTACTGCCCTGTGATTGGGTGGTTTTATGGCTTGATATGCCTGTTTATTGGTACTTACTGTATGTGGGATAATGTCCTCCTTGTTGAAACAGAGCTGTGGTTGAGCTGTGGTGTTGAACCAGATGCCTATGGGGTTAGTAGAGGCCCTATTCAATCAGAATGGGCTACCAGGACCGTGGGATTAGTCAAAACAACATTCTTTCTGAATGAGAGCTGTTGCATTTGCTTGAAGTCCACGTTCTTTTGGTTTCACACATTATATGTTGCTTTGCTGAGCTGCACGAATCCAAATGAGCTGCATTCTTTCAGCACAACAAAAAATAGGATGTTTTGAGCTATCCCCGCAACCCACCGGATGCAGAGTTTGGTTTAATAGAATTGGGGCTCTGTCCATCCAGTCCGTGACTCAAACCCTGCTGTAAACACATCACATACAGGCCCACAGAGACAATAGAGTGCTGATCCGCCAACCTCAACACCCACACAATGCAGACTGAGCCAGAGGAAGAGCAGGGTGGATGTGGCCACAGCACTTTCACATCAAGTAACTCATGCCAGCAGTAAAATTCGATTTTTTAAAAACAGATAAAAATACACCTTATGGAACAGCGGGGACATATGCATACAAACACACGATAACATACATGTACACATGGATTTTGTGTTATAGATATGTGGTGGTAGAGTAGAAGCCTGAGGGCACCCACTTAATATGTTGTGAAATCTGTTATGAATGAATTGTAATGTTTTTAAAATGTATAACTGCCTTAATTTTGCTGGACCCCAGGAAGAGTAGCTGCTGCCTTGGCATCAGCTAATGGGGCTCCATAATAAATACAAATACAAATACTAACACTGTGGGGATAGGTTAGAGCAGGCACAATTCAAATTGGTGGTTTGTTACAGGCACCGCTGGTCAGGTGTTTTTATTGTGGGGGGCAGTATCTGGTGGGATTAGCTGCTCACTTATCCTCTCAGCATGCTTGTTTTCATAGACTGGGGGAGGGAAGACCGAGAGAGTATAAAAGTGATCTCCTATGGTGTTTTTAATGGGTTTTTAAGTAGCTATTAAGTAGCCTGATAAATGAAAAGAAAGCAGTCTGTGTGACTGGGTGAGATACGTATGATTCAGTGTATTACTGACGCGTAGGGATGTGGGTTAGGAAATGTTTTTGTGTGGTGTGTGCTTATGTGTGCGTACATATGTGTGTTCACCAGTGTTTGTTAGGGTTGCGGGGGAGTCATTAATCCACATTTAAATTCAATTTACAGTGCCTTCTCTGTGAGGAGGAGTACCCACCATGATATACCAAGGCTTCTCAACCCTCTGAAACATAAACCTCTCATCGCTACATCCCCCTGTCTGTGACAAGGGCTTCACATAGGAGAAAGAGAGCAGGAGCCTGGATCAACTCCTCACACAAATCATCTGTCGCCAAAGGGGAGAAATTGTCAGACGCACTCTATCAGAGAGGCCAGAGACAGAGAGAGAAGGAGTGAGGGATGACGGATGCCTCCCACTCTGGTGTTCTCTAAATACCCCATTTGAATGCAAAGATGTCATTTATCTGAGTGCTGGCACAGTGCTACAAAAGTGAGATTCACGGTGCTCTCTGTGCTGGAATATGAGCATCTGCACTCGCGGGGCCACACACTCTTAGTCATTCTCTCAAGTACATGGTCAGATACGCACGCACACACACACACACACACACACACACGTGTGCATTCACACACGCATGTACCAATTACATACAGACAGGACAGTCAAGCCAGTGTATTCTTTGCCAATGATGTTGTTGTACAAAATCCCATTATTTTGTAACACTGACCAGTGCTCTGTCATCTCCACAGTGCACTCTACTGGTGGAAGTTGCAACATAGCCTCTAGTCTAGTACTAACTCAACTCACAATCACTAAATTAAACTAGACAATTTCCTAAAGTTACCTTGGAGGGCTGCTTTTACTGCTTCTAACCAAGCATTCCTCGCATTGCCATACACACACTATTATAAGCAGCCTGTGTCTGCCTGTCAGTCCCCTTCAGAAGGAGAGAAGATTAGGGCTGATCCATCCTGTTAGTCCCCTTCAGAAGGAGAGAAGATTAGGGCTGATCCATCCTGTTAGTCCCATTCAGAAGGAGAGAAGATTAGGGCTGATCCATCCTGTTAGTCCCCTTCAGAAGGAGAGAAGATTAGGGCTGATCCATCCTGTTAGTCCCCTTCAGAAGGAGAGAAGATTAGGGCTGATCCATCCTGTTAGTCCCTTTCAGAAGGAGAGAAGATTAGGGCTGATCCATCCTGTTAGTCCCCTTCAGAAGGAGAGAATATTAGGGCTGATCCATCCTGTTAGTCCCCTTCAGAAGGAGAGAAGCTTAGAGCTGATCCATCCTGTTAGTCCCCTTCAGAAGGAGAGAAGCTTAGAGCTGATCCATCCTGTTAGTCCCCTTCAGAAGGAGAGAAGCTTAGAGTTGATCCATCCTGTTAGTCCCCTTCAGAAGGAGAGAAGCTTAGAGTTGATCCATCCTGTTAGTCCCCTTCAGAAGGAGAGAAGTTTAGGGCTGATCCATCCTGTTAGTCCCCTTCAGAAGGAGAGAAGCTTAGAGCTGATCCATCCTGTTAGTCCCCTTCAGAAGGAGAGAAGTTTAGAGCTGATCCATCCTGTTAGTCCCCTTCAGAAGGAGAGAAGCTTAGAGCTGATCCATCCTGTTAGTCCCCTTCAGAAGGAGAGAAGCTTAGAGCTGATCCATCTTGTTAGTCCCCTTCAGAAGGAGAGAAGCTTAGAGCTGATCCATCCTGTTAGTCCCCTTCAGAAGGAGAGAAGCTTAGAGCTGATCCATCCTGTTAGTCCCCTTCAGAAGGAGAGAAGCTTAGAGCTGATCCATCCTGTTAGTCCCCTTCAGAAGGAGAGAAGCTTAGAGCTGATCCATCATGTTAGTCCCCTTCAGAAGGAGAGAAGCTTAGAGCTGATCCATCATGTTAGTCCCCTTCAGAAGGAGAGAAGCTTAGAGCTGATCCATCATGTTAGTCCCCTTCAGAAGGAGAGAAGCTTAGAGCTGATCCATCATGTTAGTCCCCTTCAGAAGGAGAGAAGCTTAGAGCTGATCCATCCTGTTAGTCCCCTTCAGAAGGAGAGAAGCTTAGAGCTGATCCATCATGTTAGTCCCCTTCAGAAGGAGAGAAGCTTAGAGCTGATCCATCCTGTTAGTCCCGTTCAGAAGGAGAGAAGCTTAGAGCTGATCCATCCTGTTAGTCCCCTTCAGAAGGAGAGAAGCTTAGAGCTGATCCATCCTGTTAGTCCCCTTCAGAAGGAGAGAAGCTTAGAGCTGATCCATCCTGTTAGTCCCCTTCAGAAGGAGAGAAGCTTAGAGCTGATCCATCCTGTTAGTCCCCTTCAGAAGGAGAGAAGATTAGGGCTGATCCATCATGTTAGTCCCCTTCAGAAGGAGAGAAGCTTAGAGCTGATCCATCCTGTTAGTCCCCTTCAGAAGGAAAGGTTAGAGCTGAGCCATGGAGCTCCAGCTCACTCTTACAGTGAATCAGTGGATCAGTCCTAGTCTATTAACCTCCTCACTTTCGTAACCCTCCCATCCATATCCCACAGTCAGTCCATCCATCCAGCCAGACCCCTGCCCTGCCCCAGTAAGGCTGCACGGTGGTGGGGTGAAAGACCCCGTTAAATCCCTGATCAGTGGGTGGATGGGCCTGGTGGATGCTGAAACAGCAGATCCCTAATGCCCAGAGGACCAGACCAGTGGTCTTGCTGTGTCTCAGTCTCTCGTTAACCTCCCCTCCCCACCATTCAGTCCCCGGACCCCTCTCCTCTCCCCCTCTTTCCTCTCCTCTCCCCCTCTTTCCTCTCCTATCCCTTGCCTCTCATCTCCCTCGCCTCTTCTCTCCCTCGCCTCTCGCCCTCTCTCCCCTCCTCTCCTCCACCAGCTCATTGCCCTCCTAATCACAGCCTCATACTAACTGCCCTGAAGGGAAGGTACCAGAAAAACAGAGGTATCAGCATTTCCACTATAATATCCATCCCAGGATGTCATTTTTATTGAATCTAACTGGGAAAACAGGATGTAGTAAAAGAGAGATGAAAATATCATATTTTTCTTCAGTGTGAAACATAAAAAATGCAGCACTGCCAATACAAAAACATTGAGATAATGATGTGTAGAGTAGTAGCCTAATGCAAATAATGAATGGGCCAGTAGTTTAGACTACATGTTAACATGGTACACTGTATTATAGTGTATTCCAGGGTTCCACAATTGGTGATTTAATTTGGCCCCCCAAGATTTATAAGGCAAAACAAATATTTAATTGTTATTGTTTATTGTTGGACATAAAGACTGTAAAAACACCAGCAAATCAGCTCCAAGTGATTTTAATTTTGGAAATATTTTCCAAAGTATTCCCACGCATAATAGAGAGATATATGTGATCGTATACAAATGTACCTTAAGCAAGGTTTGAAATGATTATGTTTTAGTCAAATACATCTGTTTGGGCTTTTTGCAGTCTACAAATTATTTGTTACTATGTTCCGACCCCCTGACCATCCGCTCAAGAAAAAATCGTCCCACGGCTGAATCTAGTTGATGATCCGTGGTGTATTCTGTAAGGGGGAGGCTGGGATCCATTGTCCTGAGGTCCTGTGAAATGCTCTGAGGTGAATGGGTCTGGTGGGGAGTATTTTTTGACAATCAGATTGATGTTGTGCTCGCTCATTTGTGAGATGATAGATGTGTTTTGGTGTTGTTTAGAGACTTGCCAACTCCCTCCCAGCTATGGGAGATATCTACAAGGCCATGTAGGCTCCTGAGACCTGTGTGTGAAGGACTGGACCGATGGTTGACAAGAGAGAGAGTGTTAGGAGAAGCCTTAGGAGATCGTTCAGATTACGCTTCTCAACAGCTATTTGGCTCCATGTTTTGGAAACTCGCCCTGTACATCACATAATCTGGAACACTACAAAACAAAACACTGTTTATCTTGTAGGCTGTGTGAACTTAATAACACATCAAAGTAAAGAGTTTTAACAAGTTTCCATCTGGTGTACCCATCCACATGATTGACTGTGATGGGCTTGACCGCTGTCACAAACAGACTGAAGAGATTTTTTTAAGTGTGTGTGTGTGGGCGGTGTTCTTTGGCCTCTCCGGCTGTCGGATGTCCATGTAGGGCTGGGCGATATATCGAATTAAGCGGAAAAACTCACCAGAAGCCGGCGGGCGGAGCAAGCAGAGCGAGGTGGGTTGAAAGGACGGGACAGGCAGAGCAGTGACTGTATGCTAGCAGGATAGTCCATATCTCCAATCATCTTTGCTGATAGCGATGTTGTGTTTCCATACGTGGATAAATGTGTCTAATTTAGCATGTATGGTAAAGCCTCAATCCTTAGCTACCTCTTCCAATTCAAATGAGCTCGGAAAAAAGTTAATAATGACAACATTTGTATTGTTTTGTGCGACTACAGCGGCAGTGATTAAAACGCAAAAATAGAGACATGTTCTAATTGAGCGAGGCGTCAAAGCGGACAACCCGCACGCCTGGCTTCGGTTGGATCATTACAATTCAAAACAATGCATTCTTAAATAAATCACACACACAACTCGCACACTCACCTTTGTTGAGTTTAGGCCATTCTTTTGATTAATTCAAATTTAGTGTAATAGAGGAACGTTTTTATGTCTCAACAACCAAAAATGTTGAACAGAGCAGACCCTACTAAAACGGGAGTATCAATGGACATAATTGTGAAAAATTAATGCTCAGTTTCTGTCACGTGCATCATTGCGGTACCACATACCGCTAGCAGTATTTTAGCCAAAGACTGTAATGTGCTAGCTGTCTAGTCGGTGTTTTATAAAGTAAAAAGTAGTGTACTATACAGGGGATAGGGTGTCATTTAGGACGTAGAGTAGGTCTGGCCTGTGGATCCAGTGAGTCCGGCTCTAACTCTGTTATATAACTGTAGTGATTACAGCAACACTGATAACACTACACTGTACAGCACTCACTGAATCACATCCACCCTCTCTCTCTCTCTCTCTCTCTCTCTCTCTCTCTCTCTCTCTCTCTCTGTCTCTCTCTCTCTCTCTCTCTCTCTCTATTAATCTCTCTCTCTCTCTCTCTCTCTCTCTCTCTCTCTCTCTCTCTCTCTCTCTCTCTCTCTGTCTCTCTCTCTCTCTCTCTCTCTCTCTCTCTCTCTCTCTCTCTCTCTCTCTCTCTCTCTGTCTCTCTCTCTCTCTCTCTCTCTCTCTATTAATCTCTCTCTCTCTCCATCTCTCTCTCCATCTCTCTCTCATCTCTCTCTCGCTCTATCTCTATCTCAATTCAATTTCAATTTAAGGGGCTTTATTGGCATGGGAAACATATGTTTACATTGCCAAAGCAAGTGAAATATCTCTCTCTCCATCTCTCTCTCTCAATCTCTCTCTCGCTCTGTCTCTCTCTCTCTCTCTCTCTGTCTGTCTGTCTCTCTCTTTCTCTCTCTCTCTCTCTCTCTCTCGCTCTCTCTCTCTCTCTCTCTCTCTCTCTCTCTCTCTCTCTCTCTCTCTCTCTCTCTCTCTCTCTCTCTCTCTCTCTCTCTCTCTCTCTCTCTCTCTCTCTCTCTCTCTTTCTCACTCTCTCCATCTCTCAGATCACTCAGTAAATGTACACAACCCCTGAACCCCAACCCTGCAGGTGTCCCCCAGTCAGCCCCAGTCCCAGATTATCCACACATAAGTCTAAATGTATTTACCCAGCCAGCATGGCCGCATGGGAACTGGAAAGCGTCAGGGGATTATAATTCCCTGGACCTCTTCTCCACTCGCTCCGCTGGGGCGGATGCTGAGCCTTGAGCCGAGCCATGCGTTAGGTGATTGGCTAAGTCCAAGGACACGCTACTGTCGTGCTCCCTGCTGCGCTGCGGGACATGTAGGACAGACAAATTAAATATTTTGCCTTTTCTGCTCCCGAAGACCACCGTCCCTCTCCGCTCTGCTCGCACACTCAGTCGCATGTCAACATGCAGAATGAAGGAGTCACGATGATCTCCAGCCTTCAGGATACTTAACCTGAGGTTACTTATAGAGTGTCTTTCTATGACAATGGCAGAGGCAATGTTTCTTCTCAGACAATTCTGCTACATAAAGTATATACACACAGCAATCTGTGCATGGAGAGATGAACATGTGTTTTAATGACACTGCTACTCTAGCCCTGGCAAGAGCAGTTGAGATGAGTTGTCTAGGAACTACAGTATCTCGATGACAAAGTGCCCTTAAAATCCTTTAATGTTTCTAATGTCCTTTCAGTGTAATTTATCTGAAGCCGAAGGCCAATTTCAACATTGTGTGGACAACCAAATGTCTATTTTCCTGTGTCTTCTCTCTGAATGCCATAGGCTGTCTGTATAAACAGCATAGAAACAGTACATTAGGCCCAGTGTCATGAAGGACATGGATGGATGGTGGTTGTGGTGCAGGGGCTGGGGCTGGGGCTGGGGGTTGACACTAGCAGCAGCAGCAGTCAGACAGGCGACTGGCCTGACAGGGGAGAGACGCCGGCAGGCGGGGGTAGGGGGAGGGGGGGGGGGGGGGGGTAGGCTGGGGGGACAGTGAGTCAGTGGAATAATGAGAGGTCTCCCACTGACTGATGGGACGTCACGGGGAAAGGGCTGTTTCAATTTCAGCCCCCCACTACATATCCTCTATGCAATTTATTATCATGCAGAGAGAAAGAGGGAAGCTCTTCCTTTTCTCAACCGTCTCTTCTGTTCCCTATATGGTCAAGGGATCATCTTACTGCCTTTTTTAGACGTTTCATGTTTACACAGATAACATATTCTTAGCTCGCACTTTGTTTAGTTTAACGCTTAAGTGGCTGTGAGTTAGAGAGTGGCCTTTTCACTGCTGTCAAAGTGAAGTGTAAGTAAGCAGACACCAGGGACTTTCACTCCCCACTCAAACCCCTTAGCACATGGCTTTAAATCCTGCCTCCCCTCGGGGCCTATCATAATCAGTTAGCTATGCTCTGCTCTCTGCTCTCTGCTCTCTCTCTCTCTCTCTCTCTCTCTCTCTCTCTCTCTCTCTCTCTCTCTCTCTCTCTCTCTCTCTCTCTCTCTCTCTCTCGCTCTCTCGCTCTCTCTCTCTCTCTCTCTCACTCTCTCTATCTCTGCTCTCTCTCTCTCTCTCTCTTTATCTCTCTCTCTGTGTATATACAGTATATATCTCACTCTGCCCCCATTGTCCCTCCTTGCTGCTCTCTATTGAGGAGAGAAAAGAGGGATGAGAAAAGAGGAGAGAGGGATGAGATACGAGTGAGGACAGAAGAGGAGAGGAGAGGGGGAGGAACACTATCTATTTTTGGGCCTACTCCCTGGGCTAATGGGAATAACTTGTGTTTTAATTATTGATGTTCTAAGTCGCTGTCTTTACTGCTCACTCTCTGAGATGTATAGATGTGTTATCGTTGAGGTTTCCACACCATTCAGCATTCAGCATTCAGCAGTAGAGGAGAGGAGAGGAGAGGAGAGGAGAGGAGAGGAGAGGAGAGGAGAGGAGAGGAGAGGAGAGGAGAGGAGAGGAGAGGAGAGGAGAGGAGAGGAGAGGAGAGGAGAGGAGAGGAGAGGACGATGGTATATGGAATATGGTAGACGGCTACCTTCAGGGAGTAAGGATGAGTGGATGAATGTGTCAAGAAAGGGAAAGAAGAGAGGATATGCTTAATTTAAAGTAGAGACAGTGAGACTGACAGAGGGAAAGAGAGGGAGAGAGGAAAGAAGAGGAAGGGAATTTACCGAGACAAAAAAGGAGTGCATTTTAATAAACCTGAGCGAGATAAAAAATAAAGAGAGAGAGATAAATAGAGGAGAGAGAGAGAGTGAAAAACTTGAGAGAGGGAGTTAAGAGAGAGAGACGGTAATAGGCGATAAGGTGATGAGAGGTTTTGTATGAGGAGTGGAGGTCCAGTCAGTCTCATACCCCAGGTGTTATGGTGTTATGGTGTTATCTCCTAAATGGGTATTAAAGGTCATTAGAGCATCATGTACAGCTGTTAATTATTGATCAGCCCTGCAGAGATAAGGAGGGAGCAATGGAGAGTGAGAGGAGACCCCTCACTGGGGTGAGATGCTCACACTTCTTCTGCTGCGCCTCTCTCTTTCGCTCTCATCTTCCCTCTTCCCTCTCTCTCCCTCTCCTCTCTTTCTCTTTCTCTCTCTTTCTCTCTCACTCTCTCAAATACATACGATTACAACACGTAACTTCTAATCAATGTTTTCTCACATTGTATGTGTCTCATGTAGAGCATTTAGCCTACAGCAGGTTGCAGGGATTCTCCACTACAAACACCCCCCTCCCCCACAGGGCCTATTATAATCAGTTAGCTCTGCTCTGCCCTCTCTCTCTCTCTCTCTCTCTCTCTCTCTCTCTCTGTATATACAGTATCCACAGTATCTCTTTCTCTGACCCTAGTGTCCCTCCTTGCTGCTCTCTACGGTGGAGAGGAAAGAGGGATGAGAAAAGAGGAGAGAGGGATGAGATACGAGTGAGGACAGAAGAGGAGAGGAGAAGGGGAGGAACACTAGAGTACCATTGTCGATGTATGGGCCTACTCTCTGGGCTAATGGGAATGACATGCGTTTGAATTATTATGAAGTTCTAACCGGCTGTCTTTACTGCTCACTTTCCTGGAACTCGATGTGTGTAGCATTTATTCTATTGTTCTTTCTCATGTACAGTATTATGGACGGTCGGATGGGTTAGATTAGCTCCTGTCATTCAACTGATAATATCTGAATGTTAGAATAGATGATCGTTTTTAAATGGTAGGTTCAATGATTATTTCACGGTGTATAGGTTGAAGTGCTGGAGGAAACATGCATAGTGCTTATCAGTAATTTATTCAGTCATTGATTGAGGACCTCCGCTCCGTGTGTTGATGGATGTCACACAGCATTCTGCTATCGTAATGACATTTCATAATTCTGTCCTGTGTTTAGTTTTGTGCATGGCAGGATAAGCAGGTAGGAGACAGGCCTGCTCAATCATACTGCTAGAGCTCAATCATACAGAACCCCTTATTCTCTCATTCAGTACAGTGATGAATACCTCACTGAGTAATGGAATTAGTGCATTAAGAAGCTAAAACCTACAGACAACCTTTTTATCTTACAAAGGAGTTACACAGACTAATACAGTCCCCTACCTGGCCTATTGCTAAGTTGAATGGTACATGGCACTATTGAATGGATGTTTGGGTGCTCCTTGCTTCTTGTACAGATCATCTGTCCTTTTAGACAAAGAGGAATTCACTACTACCACTGCAGCTGCTGCTGTTAATGGTTAATCCCTTCTCTGCCAACGCACTTGGACTGTAATCAGACATATTGTGACTGTGTGTGCAGCGTGATACTGTAAAAGCCTGAGTCATCTCCAGTGGGTGAGCATCCTAGGTACACAAGATGACTACTGCTCACTTTTCCTCCATCGCCACATCACCCTTGTGGGTTCCCCAGTTAGAGCTGCATCATTTCAGTGTTTGAACCATCCTTTTTTCTCCCCAATCTCTAACTGACCTGTCCTTCATACCATCTTTTGGACTCTTTTTTAGGCTGGCGTTTAGGTGGCGCTAGTGTCAAACACGTGTTAGTATGCAATTTCATACTAAAGTGCTAATTTCAGGCAGCGCTAATAGGTATATTTAAGACCAACCAAAAGCTGGTTTTAGCGGTAACGCAGTTGGTTATGGCATGAATTCTGACAGCGGAAATGCAGCCTTTCCAGCCGTGATGCACACTGCCCATATGCGCATGGAACAAGAGTAGCCTAATGTGCGTTTGGTGCCTGTATACTTAATGTAGAAACATAAAAAACTAATGTTTTTTCCCATTTTGTTTTATTTTATTAAAAACCAAGCATAGCCTCCACTCCTCTCAATTAAGGCTTTTTTTGGTCTGCCCAATGCAATCGTGAACTATTCAAGACTGTCGATAAAGGGTTTGGCTCCTGAGACCACTTGGAAATAAATCTTAATCATCAAAGCTTTATTCAAATATCAAGTTTGAGAGGAGTGAAAGAGTGAGCTGACATTCCCTTTTTATCTATGCATCATAGGCAGGCCCACATTATTTTAGTCATGCAGATCCCATTTTGGATGTGCGTAAAACCCTCCATAGTCTGTGTTGTTTTAATATTATATGCCCACGGGGAGAAATGACGGTGCCTGTAAGTGTGACATAGCCGATTTAAAACAAGTTGTTGTTTCGTTTTGTTTAGAATTTCATTCAAATTATTGGTTCTCTTTTTAGGCATTATCAATCATTAATTTAATCTTGCTTATTGACAATGTTTGGCATGTCCATGTTCAGCCATAATGCAATTTACAGTAGGCCTAGCCCATATATCAGTGTGAATGCTATTGAAGCCATGCAATTACTTAGAACAATGTGGACTGCAAATGGGTTCAAGTTAACCTATTTAGCAAAGATGGCAAGGTCTACATTTTGTTATTTCGTTTCTGAAAGCCATTTAACAAACTATAACAGACTAACATTGGAATTGGTGTTGATTCCAAGGCAATACATAAAACACCGTAAATACACAACCTGAAGCAACCACATATTTTGCCATGGAGCACGTTCTGATTGGCCAGTGAGGGGCCAAGCCTAGACACACCTACAACTTGTTTATTCATCAAAACTCAGCCCTTTCACGCCATCGCCAGCAAGTGCGCCAATAATTGTGATAGTGAAAATAGCAAAAATATTTCTGACACACCCCTGAACCTATAGCGCTAGCGCCTGCGCTTAGATTTACCATTGCGTTAGGTTTGTTCAAATAGAGCCTTTTGTCTTTCTTGGTCTTTTCTTTTGAATAAGTCCTCTGAGAGGCTCCTATTGTAGGAGAGGCCCAGACGGTCTCAGTAGGTGCAGGGAGGGAGGACCACTATCAGTAAGTCCTCTGAGAGGCTCCTATTGTAGGAGAGGCCCAGACGGTCTCAGTAGGTGCAGGGAGGGAGGACCACTATCAGTAAGTCCTCTGAGAGGCTCCTATTGTAGGAGAGGCCCAGACGGTGTCAGGAGGTGCAGGGAGGGAGGACCACTATCAGTAACAGCTTAGCTGCCTCTTATCATATATCATCCAGACTGCAGTGACAGATATTTATCACACCATTGTGAGGGCCATAGAATCAATCTCTGAGTTAATAGAACCTAATCATAATGCAATATACTTTTTTTAATTTTTATGTTACTGAACCTTTAGGCATCCCATTCAATGCCTACAGGTCTGGTTGCCTACAGTATGACTATGTGTGTAGTGAAATGAAAAAAATAACTTGTTAATTTTTTTTCAAAGAAATCAGTAACGGAAAATTGGTGCGTGCATGTGAATTCACCCCCTTTGCTATGAAGCCCCTAAATAAGACCTGGTGCAACCAATTTCCTTCAGAAATCACATAATTAGTTAAATAAAGTCCACCTGTGTGCAATCTAAGTGTCACATGATATCAGTGTATATACACCTGTTCTGAAAGGCCCCAGAGTCTGCAACACCACTAAGCAAGGGGCACCACCAAGCAAGCGGCACCATGAAGACCAAGGAGCTCTCCAAACAGGTCAGGGACAAAGTTGTGGAGAAGTACAGATCAGGGTTGGGTTATAAAAAAATATCAGAAACTTTGAACATCCCCCTGTCAGCTTCCTGCTTCTCCTGTTTGTCTCCGGGCCTCTAGAGGTCAGCTGTGTTCCCCTCTGCCTTAGTTCTTCCTCGTGTGTCCTCATTAGTTTGATCCAGGTCACCTGTGCCTTGTTTTCCCTTTAGTATTTTAGCTGTGTGTTTTCCCCTTGTTTCTCACTTGGTTATTGCGTCCTGACTATGTGTCTCCTGCTTTGTCCCACCGTGTCTGTCCTAGTAAGCTGTTCGAAGTTATCTTTAGTTTGTTTTTCTCCCCTCGTGGAGTTGTTTTGTTTTGCCTCCTGTTTTGGAACATTAAATCAACTTACCTGGAGTATTGCCTTGGGTGTTTCATTTGGGTCCTACAACACCTCCTCTGTGGCTAAGGGGTAGTACCCCCAGCTTTCCACATCTGAGACCGGAGTTCTAGCCCGGCTTGTGACAGAATAACCAAGGCACTCATGGACCCAGAAACACTCAGTTCCCAGGACCTGTTGGCGGTGATCACTCGACATGAGGCTTCTTTCCAGCGCCATGAAGCCGTTCTCAGCCGACAAGAGGAGCTGATGGCTAGTCATTCTCAACTCCTGGCCGAAATGATGAGTTCCCTCCGCCAGCTCTTTGAACGCCTCCCTGGTCCTCTCCCTTCCCCCAGGTCACCCCCCAGTGACGACAGGCCTTCTCGGTTGGCGGAGCCCCGACTACCACCTCCCAAGCCCTTTTCTGGGGATCCAAGCTCTTGCCAGGGTTTCCTCACCCAATGCTCCCTCACCTTCGAGCTCCAACCCTCAAGTTTTCCCACAGACCGTTCCAAGATTGCCTACATCATTACCCTTCTTTCAGACAAGGCGCTCGCCTGGGCTTCTGCGGTGTGGCAGTCCCAGGAGGCCTGTTGTGACTCCCACGCTGCATTTGTAGAAGAGTTCAAGCGGGTGTTCGATCATCCTGTCAGTGGGCGGGAGGCTTCCAAGCGCCTACTGTCTCTCCGTCAGGGCCCCCGAAGCACGGCAGATTTTGCCATTGAGTTCCGGACCATAGCAGCAAGGAGCGGATGGAATGATGAAGCGCTGAGGGTCTGCTTTCAGGGAGGGTTATCTGAGCCCCTTCAAGATGAGTTAGCCACCCGGGAACCAGCTGGAGATCTCGAGTCCCTCATAGCCTTGGCCATCCGCCTGGACAATCGTCTAAGAGAGCGGAGAACGGCTCGCCGTCAGGTGTCTCAGTCCCAAGTTCCTCTGAGCAGCTCTGTTTCTCCTGTTTGGACTCCGTCATTCAGAGCTTCCCCGGCTCCTGAACTGCTCCAGGATTCCCCGGAGAGCATGCAGTTAGGCCGTTCCAGGCTTTCTCCCAACGAAAGGGAACGTCGCATGAGGGAGCGTCGGTGCCTCTACTGCGGGGTTGCCGGCCACTTCCGCTCCACTTGCCCCGAGCTTTCGGGAAACGCCTGTCCCCGCCCAGCTACAGGAGGGCTGTGATGGGGAGAATTAGAGCGCCTCCTACTAACGCTGTCCTGGCTATTCCAGCCACTCTGTCCTGGGGGGGCCACCAGCATCGGGTCCAGGCTATGATCGATTCCGGTGCCGCAGGTGATTTCCTGGATGTAACCTTGGCTAAGGAACTTAAGATCCCTACCCAACTACTTCCTCAACCCCAGGCAGTTACAGCCTTAGATGGCAGACCTCTGGAACCAGGAAAGGTTACCGAGGCGACTCAGTCCCTGCGACTTACCATCTCTCAACACCAGCAGGAGGAGACCTTCTATCTTATTGACTCTCCCGAGTATCCTATTATCCTGGGTCACCCTTGGCTATGCAGACATAATCCCCAGATCGACTGGCCTACTGGCACCATTCTAAGCTGGGGTCCCACTTGCCAACTCACCTGCATGCTTCAGAGTCCCTCAGCCCCTAGTACCCAGTTTCAAGAGTCTGTTGACGTCTCCCGAGTCCCCAGTGTTTACCATCGGTTCAAGGCAGTGTTCAGCAAGGCCCGGGCTACTGCCTTACCGCCTCATCGCACGTATGACTGTGCCATTGATCTACTCCCTGGGTGCTGCCCTCCTAGAGGTCGGATCTTTTCCTTGTCCTCCCCCGAGCACGCAGCTATGGACACCTACATTAAGGAGTCCTTGGCAGCCGGCCTCATCTATGCCTCTACTTCCCCGGCTGGGGCGGGCTTCTTTTTTGTTGAAAAGAAAGACGGGGGTCTTAGGCCTTGTATTGATTACCGGGGACTCAACAAGATCACGGTTCGGAATCGATACCCCCTTCCTCTCATGGCCACTGCTTTTGAGCTGCTTCAAGGGGCTTCCATTTTTACTAAGCTGGATCTCCGCAATGCTTACCATCTCGTGCGGATCCGGCAAGGAGACGAATGGAAGACGGCGTTCAACACGCCCACGGGGCACTATGAATATCGGGTGATGCCGTTCGGGCTCACCAATGCCCCCGCAGTATTCCAAGCCCTGATTAATGATGTTCTCCGGGATATGCTTAATCTGTTCGTCTTCGTGTACCTGGACGATATCCTCATCTTCTCGAGGTCACTGAAGGAGCATGAGGGGCATGTTAGCCGGGTTCTCCAGAGGCTCCTTGACAATCACCTCTACGTTAAGCCTGAGAAGTGTGAATTTCATGTTTCTCAGACTCAGTTTCTCGGGTTTATTGTCACTCCCGGGCACCTAGAGATGGATCCCAAGAAGGTCAAGGCGGTCCACGATTGGCCCACACCTGCCACGGTCAAGGAGGTTCAACGGTTCATTGGCTTTTCTAACTTCTATCGGAAGTTCATCAAGAATTTCAGCTCGGTGGTAGCCCCCTTGACGACGCTTACCAAGGGGGGAGGGACCAAGATTCTCTGGGGTCCGGAAGCAGCAGGGGCCTTCGAGGATCTCAAGCGCCGCTTCACTTCTGCTCCGATTCTGGTGACCCCTGACCCAGAAAGACCTTTCGTGGTGGAGGTGGACGCCTCAGAGGTGGGGGTGGGAGCCGTCCTGTCACAGAGGGGTGCGGATGGGAGATTACACCCTTGTGCCTTCATGTCTCGCCGCCTGTCTGAGGCCGAGCGCAACTACCACGTGGGGGATCTAGAGTTGCTTGCGGTAAAACTGGCCTTGGAGGAGTGGCGCCATTGGCTTGAGGGGGCTCAGCACCCTTTCCAGGTTCTCACGGACCACAAGAACCTGGAATATCTCCAACAGGCTAAGCGGATGAACCCTCGGCAAGCACGATGGTCCCTTTTCTTTAATCGATTCCAGTTCCTCCTGTCTTACCGACCTGGCACCAAGAACGTCAAGCCGGATGCCCTGTCTCGAGTCTATTCTCCCGAGGTACGAGAGAAGCCCTTGGCATCGATTATTCCGAGGTCTAGGATCGTCGCACCTCTTCAGTGGGAACTAGAAAGAGGGGTACGAGAAGCTCTTGTCCATGAGCCCGATCCAGGCGGTGGTCCTGCCGGTCGCCTGTACGTTCCTCTCTCTGTTCGGGCCCGCGTCTTGCAGTGGGGTCATGAGTCGCCCTTGACATGCCATCCAGGCAGTGCTCGCACACTGGAGTTCCTCCGACGGCGGTTTTGGTGGCCGTCCATCAAGAAGGACGTGCAGGTTTATGTTGAGGCCTGCCCTGTGTGCAACCAGGGAGAGTCGACACGCCAGCGACCCCAGGGACTGCTCCATCCCTTACCTGTTCCTCGAAGGCCATGGTCACACCTTTCTCTGGACTTTGTTACGGGACTTCCTCTATCCCAGGGCAACACCGTCATCCTAGTGGTGGTAGACCGTTTCTCTAAGGCTGCCCGGTTTATTCCCCTGCCCAAGCTGCCCTCGGCTAAGGAGACTGCTGAGCTCCTCATGAACCATGTCTTCCGGATATTTGGTATTCCCCTGGACGTGGTCTCTGACCGAGGTCCCCAATTCTCGTCCCGGTTTTGGGGGGCCTTCTGCAGGCTTGTTGGGGCCACAGCCAGCCTATCGTCGGGGTTCCATCCAGAGTCTAATGGTCAAACGGAACGGATTAATCAGGATCTGGAGACCACCCTGCGGTGTATGGCGGCCAGTAATCCCACGTCTTGGGCCACCTATATCATTTGGGCTGAATATGCCCACAACACCCTCCAGTCCTCAGCCACCGGATTGTCCCCCTTCGAATGCCAGTTCGGTTACAACCCTCCATTATTTCCAGAGGAGGAGGCGCAAGTTGGTGTTCCCTCGGCCCAGCGCTTTGTCCAACGCTGTAGGCGGACCTGGAAGAAGGCCAGGCGTGCCCTCCTTCGGACCTCCCAGAGATACCAAAGTCAGGCTAATCGCCACCGCCGGACGGCCCCTAGTTTCCGAGCTGGTCAGAGAGTTTGGTTGGCCACTAAGAACCTGCCCCTCCGGGTCGAGTCCAAGAAGCTTTCCCAGAGATACATCGGCCCTTTCCGCATTGCTAGAAAGGTTAACCCTGTGTCTTATCGTTTGGTTCTCCCTCGTTCCCTTAGAATTAACCCCACTTTCCATGTTTCACTTATTAAACCTGTCTTGTCTTCTCCCTTTGCCCCCCCACGCAGACCCCCGCCACCTCCCAGGATCATTGACGGCCAGCCAGCCTACACAGTCCGCCGGATACTGGACTCCCGGAGGGTCCAGAACTCTCTGCAGTATCTGGTGGACTGGGAGGGCTACGGGCCAGAGGAGCGCTCCTGGGTTCCAGCCAGGGACATCCTGGACCCAGGGTTGATCCGAGATTTTCGCACCCGGGGGCCAGGGTGTTCTGGAAGGAACGTCAGGAGTCGTTCCTAGAGGAGGGGGTCCTGTCAGCTTCCTGCTTCTCCTGTTTGTCTCCGGGCCTCTAGAGGTCAGCTGTGTTCCCCTCTGCCTTAGTTCTTCCTCGTGTGTCCTCATTAGTTTGATCCAGGTCACCTGTGCCTTGTTTTCCCTTTAGTATTTTAGCTGTGTGTTTTCCCCTTGTTTCTCACTTGGTTATTGCGTCCTGACTATGTGTCTCCTGCTTTGTCCCACCGTGTCTGTCCTAGTAAGCTGTTCGAAGTTATCTTTAGTTTGTTTTTCTCCCCTCGTGGAGTTGTTTTGTTTTGCCTCCTGTTTTGGAACATTAAATCAACTTACCTGGAGTATTGCCTTGGGTGTTTCATTTGGGTCCTACAACACCTCCTCTGTGGCTAAGGGGTAGTACCCCCAGCTTTCCACATCTGAGACCGGAGTTCTAGCCCGGCTTGTGACACCCACGGAGCACCATTAAATCCATTATTAAAAAATGGAAAGAATATGGCACCACAACAAACATGCCAAGAGAGGGCCGCCCACCAAAACTCACGGACCAGGCAAGGGGGGCATTAATCAGAGAGGCAACAAAGATACCAAAGATAACCCTGAAGGAGCTGCAAAGCTCCACAGCGGAGATTGGAATATCTGTCCATAGGACCACTTTAAGCCGTACACTCCACAGAGCTGGGCTTTAGGGAAGAGTGGCCAGAAAAAAGCCATTGCTTAAAGAAAAAAAATAAGCAAACACGTTTGGTGTTCGCCAAAAGGCATGTGGGAGACTCCCCAAACATATGGAAGAAGGTACTCTGGTCAGATGAGACTAAAATTTAGCCTTTTGGCCATCAAGGAAAACGCTATGTCTGGCACAAACCCAACACCTCTCGTCACCCCAAGAACACCATCCAGTGAAGCATGGTGGTGGCAGCATCATGCTGTGGGGATGTTTTTCATCAGCAGGGACTGGGAATTGGTCAGAATTGAAGGAATGATGGATGGCGCTAAATACAGGGAAATTCTTGAGGGAAACCTGTTTCAGTCTTCCAGATATTTGAGACTGGGACGGAGGTTCACCTTCCAGCAGGACAATGACCCTAAGCATACTGCTAAAGCAACACTCGAGTGGTTTAAGGGGAAACATTTAAATGTCTTGGAATGGCCTAGTCAAAGCCCAGACCTCAATCCAATTGATTGCTGTACACCAGCGGAACCCATCCAACTTGAAGGAACTGGAGCAGTTTTGCCTTGAAGAATGGGCAAAAATCCCAGTGGCTAGATGTGCCAAGCTTATAGAGACATACCCCAAGAGACTTGCAGCTGTAATTGCTGCAAAAGATGGCTCTACAAAGTATTGACTTTGGGGGGGTGAATAGTTATGCACGCTCAAGTTTTCTTTTTTTTGTGTCTTATTTCTTGTTTGTTTCACCCCCAAAAATATTTTGCATCTTCAAAGTGGTAGGCATGTTGTGTAAATCAAATGATACAAACCCCCCCAAAATCAATTTTAATTCCAGGTTGTAAGGCAACAAAATAGCAAAAATGCCAAGGGGGGTGAATACTTTCGCAAGCCACTGTAAGTGTTGTGATGAGGCAGCATTCTCTCATATCCTGCGATGTAGACATCCAGGGGGATTGGTCTCTCTCTCTCTCTCTCTCTCTCTCTCTCTCTCTCTCTCTCTCTACTCTCTCTCTCTACTCTCTCTCTCTCTCTCTCTCTCTCTCTCTCTCTCTCTCTCTCTCTCTCTCTCTCTCTCTCTCTCTCTCTCTCTCTCTCTCTCTCCCTCAGAGCTGAATTACAGTCTGGCTTTCTAGTTAAACTCTTTTTGGAGGGTGGCTGGGAGGGGAAGAGTGAGGGGAGGGGTGATGGATTGCCTGAGGAATGGTCCTTACCACACATGTCATACAATATGGAAAGATGTATTGATGTGCTATCATGGAGATTTCCACACCATCCAGCATTCAAGAGGGGAGGAGAGGAGAGGAGGGGGAGGGGAGGTGAGGTGAGAGGGAGAGGAGGGGAGAGTGGAGGGAGAGTATGGGAGGGGAGGTGAGAGGGAGAGGAGGAGAGAGGGTAGGGAGAGGAGGGGAGGGGAGAGGGGAGGGAGAGGAGGGGAGGGAGGGGAGGGGCGTGGAGAGTCAGGGGGAGAAAGAGACGATAGAAGATGGTAGACGGCTACCCTCAGGGAATAAGGATGAGTGTCAAGAAAGGGAAAGAAGAGAGGAACGGAATCTTAGAGCGAGAGCAATTACCGAGACAAAAAAGAAGAGCATTTCAATAAACCTGAGCGTCTTTTCCTCGAGAGACAGAAATAGAGAAAAAAGAGAGAGAGAGGAATAGAGAGGTGAGAGAGAGAGTGAAACACTTGAGAGAGAGACTTAAGAGAGAGAGATAGACAGTAATAGGTGATAAGGTATTGAGAGGTTTGGTACAAGGAGGTGAGGTCCAGTCAGTCTCATACCCCAGGTGTTTTGGTGTTATGGTGTTATCTGCTAAATGGGTATTAAAGGTCATTAGAGCATCATGTACTGGTGTTAATTATTGATCAGCCCTGCAGAGATAAGGAGGGAGCGATGGAGAGAGTGAGGAGAGCCTTCGCTCGGCTGGGATGATCACATTTCTCCTGCTGCGCTTCGCTCTCTCGCTCTCTCTCCACTCTTGCTCTCTCTCCTCTCTTTCTCTCTCTCTCTCTCTCTCTCTCTCTCTCTCGCGCTCTCTCCACTCTTTCTCTCTCTCTCTCTCTCTCTCTCGCTCTCTCTCCACTCTTGCTCTCTCTCTCCTCTCTTTCTCTCTCTCTCTCTCGCTCTCTCTCCACTCTTGCTCTCTCTCTCCTCTCTTTCTCTCTCTCTCTCTCTCTCGCTCTCTCTGCACTCTTGCTCTCTCTCTCCTCTCTTTCTCTCTCTCTCTCGCTCTCTCTCTTTTCCTCTCGCTCTCTCACTCTCTCTCCCAGACATCAGATTACAGCACGTAACTTTTAATGTTTTCTCACATTGCATGTGTCTCATGTAGTGCATTTAGCCTACAGCAGGTTGCAGGGAGTCTACACTAAATACATCATAACTCTACAAGTCCTACATGAAGTACAGCACTACTCCATTGAGACCACCTCATTTGTCAGCCGGCTAATTGCTGTAGCTAAACTTCAGGTTTTTAGTGGTAGGTGCCTTTTTAATCAAGAGCAATTATTAACTTGTGTCAGTAACTGCTACACAGCCAGTGTTGGGATGGGTGGGTTAAGTAGAAATCGAAAATTCAACTGAATGGAAAAGGAAATCTTTGCCACCTTTGAACTTTTTCTGGCCCCATTGTTGACCCTTTGTCCCAGAGCCCATATTTAATCTAGCTGACAAAAGTCACTGTTTTCCGACGGCTATGATTTGTGCACTGCCCCCCTGTACTTAGTGAATCAGCTCTGGAATTGGGCCTACTGACATCCTGGAATTGTGCAGGAATGGACATGTTTTCCTGCTAACTACCAAGCAGTAAAAGCAGAGGAAACATATCTTTGACCATGCCTGTCATTAAGCCTATTGTATGTCAACAGGGAACTGTTTCATCCACAGGATATTCCAAAAGAAACATACTGCACCATCTCAATTGATATTGAGAAGATGTACAATGTCCTCCGTAATTATTGGGACAGTAAAGCATTTTTTCTTCTTTTGGCTCTATACTTCAAAAGTTTGGATTTGAAATCAAACAATGACTATAAGGTTTAAGTGCAGACTGTCAGCGTTAACCTGAGGGTATTTCCATCCATATTGGGTGAACCGTTTAGAAATTACAGCCCTTTCTGTACATAGTGCTCCCATTTTAGGGGAGCAAAAGTATTGGGACAAATTCACTAATATGTCCATTAAAGTAGTAGTAAGTTAAGTATTTAGTCCCATATTGATAGCACGCAATGACTACATCAAGTTTGTGACTTTACAAATGTGTTGGATTTATTTGCTGTTTGTTTTGGTTGTGTTTCAGATTATTTTGTTCCCAATAGAAATGAATGATATATAATGTATTGTGTCATTTTCACTTTTATTGTAAATAAATATAGAATATGATTCAAAACACTTCTACATGAATGTGGATGCTATCATGATTACGGATAATCCTGAATGAATTGTGAAAAATGATGAGTGACAAAGTTACAGACGCACAAATATCTCCAAACCTTTGAAGTATAGAGCCAAAAGAGAAAAAATGCTTCACTGTCACAATAATTACAGAGGGCACTATATCTTTGTAAAGAGTTCAGGTACTTTGAGCGAAAACATTATGTAATAGTCTGCAAGAAACCTCTGATATTTTGATATGGCAATATTTTTTAAATGTTTGGCAATCTGGTTTCTGTGTACTTACATTTCTGAGAGAAGATTACGGTCTCTACCTTTCAACCTTTGGTGGTCCATGGTAGCAGTGTGTGTGCACCTGCGTGCGTGCGTGTGTGTGTGTGCGTGTGTGTGTGCGTTTGTGCGTGTGTGTATGTACGTGTATGTGTGTGTGTGTGTGTGTGTGTGTGTGTGTGTGTGTGTGTGTGTGTGTGTGTGTGCGTGTGTGCATGCGTGCGTGTGTGTGTGTGCGTGTGTGCGTGCGTGCGTCTTTATGCCTCTGTGTGTGTGCTGATGGGTTGACCAGGGCAGGTCTTGCTACATTACCTCTCCATTACTCATTTGATATCCAGATTACAAAATGGAGGATGGAGATGGATGGCTGCTATGGGAGGTCATATAGCCCACTATACACACCGTCTTTGATTATTCCACCCATCTCTGAGTGTAAATGCTCTGTATAATATTACACTGACATATTGTGGCCATTTAACATCTGTAATATCCCCTAGATTATCCCTGTAATGTTTTACAGTACTGTACAACAAGAAATATTCAAATGTGATTTATATACTACATATGGAAGATGAAATGGGAGGAATAGAACATAAATCATATTGGACATGAGTGTTGATCTATAGGGCGATTCCATGCCAATGTAACCCCAAAATATTTTTGGTATCTCTGATTGTTCTGACAATTCTCATATAGAAACTTAATTAATAATATAATAATAATATGCCATTTAGCAGACGCTTTTATCCAAAGCGACTTACAGTCATGCGTGCATAAATTTTTGTGTATGGGTGGTCCCGGGGATCGAACCCACTACCTTGGCGTTACAAGCGCCGTGCTCTACCAGCTGGGAGGAAAGATGTTTGACATGCTTTTTACATTTGTATCACCATTTCTTTATTGCAAATCATGATGAAACTGGCCATTTTAGGCCCTTTCTAGACCTATACATGCCTCCTGTAAGACCCTATGATCTGTGAACCGTACATGATAGAGACAACAGGTTTTTTCGTATTAATATTAATATCTCAGAATTACCATTTTTGATTCTGTTCATTTGAAGACATTGTTTGGAACAAACTTTACAAGTAAGTACATGCAGTGCCTAGTGCTGTGTGTCGAGATGTAAAGTGTTATGTGTTGTCGACTGCAGCGATAGAGCAGGAACAAAAACGAAGTGGTGAGTTGTAATATAATTGAGTGCGCTGGTACATTGATTTTCTTGTCTCTCCTCTCTTCCAGGTAAGTGGATGTGTTTTGCTGTGGGGCTCGGGACCTGGGAGGTGGCGGTGGGTTGGTAAGTGTGGAATCATCGGCGCACTAGGCCAGCGGCTGGGTCCACACCTCTCATTAGACATACTGAATGAATGGACTGGAAAGGAAAGGGAAAGGGGGATACCTAGTCAGTTGTACAACTGAATACATTCAACTGAAATGTGTCCAACCCCTCTGAATCAGAGAGGTGCAGGGGTCTGCCTTAATCGACATCCACGTCATCGGCTAGCTAAGGGAATGAAATATGTGTTTCACCTTGCCTGGTCAGATGGTTACCTTTTAGCTTTGCCACCTATTATGTATCTCAGACTGTAGATGGACACTATCCATCTAAAGGAGAACAGCTGATGCAGACACTATTGAATACTGTAAGCATCCTTTACTGTCATTTACACCTGAAATCGATCCAAAATGCAGTTATTGGAGAATGTGTGTCGATACTCACATCCCAGTCAGTTTGCCAATGATCTCCCACTAATGAAGGAGCAGATTTCCCAATCAGCATGTTGGAGGTCATCCTATGACTATGAGGTGTCATTCTTTATTAATGGGGCTCCTCAGTAGGAGCCTGGTTAAACCAGACCGAATGCTTTAACCAGGCTCTCAGTCTGGCTATAGGACACCCAAAGCCCTGACTACGGCCCGTTAGGAGGATTGTAGCTGTATCGTGTTGTAAAAACACTAATATAATTTCCTCTGTCTAAAAAGGTCTCTCCATATTCAATAATGCTCTCATCTACTCCTCCTCACTGTGCTTAAAAATACTATAATTATACCTTTCACAGCCTTTTAAGCTCTCTCTCCCCTTCTCTCTCCTCTACCCCTTCCTCTTCCCCTCTCTCTCTCTCTCTCTCTCTCTCTCTCTCTCTCTCTCTCTCTCTCTCTCTCTCTCTCTCTCTCTCTCTCTCTCTCTCCCCCTCTCTCTCTCCATCTCCATCTCCATTGGCAATAATAGCACTCAAAATAGAAGCAGTTGTATCACTAATGGGAGTCTCTGACAACCCAACTTGACGCCTGGAACAAGCCAAATATGGCCCTTTGTGGTATGATTATGTAAAACAGCTCCGGCCCTCCTCCCCTCCCCTAACTGCATTGTGGGTATCCATTAGATCAGTGACACAGAGTAGGCCTCTGCAGTAGATCTGTCAGGTTGGATCTATCCTCCAGCCAAGAGGTGGTTACCTCTACCTCTGCCTCTACCTCTACCTCTGTCTCTGTCTCTGTCTCTGTCTCTGTCTCTGTCTCTGTCTCTGTCTCTGTCTCTGTCTCTACCTCTGTCTCTGTCTCTGTCTCTACCTCGTCCTCAACCCCTGCCTCTACCTCTACCTCTGTCTCTATCTCTGTCTCTACCTTTGTCTCTACCTCTGCCTCTGTCTCTACCTCTGTCTCTACCTCTGTCTCTACCTCTGTCTCTACCTCTGTCTCTGTCTCTACCTCTGTCTCTACCGCTACCTCTGTCTCTACCTCTGTCTCTGTCTCTGTCTCTACCTCTGTCTCTACCTTGTCCTCAACCTCTGCCTCTACCTCTACCTCTGTCTCTACCTCTGTCTCTACCTTTGTCTCTACCTTTGTCTCTACCTCTGTCTCTACCTCTGTCTCTACCTCTGTCTCTACCTCTGTCTCTACCTCTGTCTCTGTCTCTACCTCTGTCTCTACCGCTATCTCTGTCTCTACCTCTGTCTCTGTCTCTACCTCTACCTCTGTCTCTACCTCTGTCTCTACCTCTGTCTCTACCTCTGTCTCTACCGCTACCTCTGTCTCTACCTCTACCTCTACCTCTGTCTCTACCTCTGTCTCTGTCTCTACCTCTGTCTCTACCTCTGTCTCTGTCTCTACCTCTGTCTCTACCTCTGTCTCTACCTCTGTCTCTACCGCTACCTCTGTCTCTACCTCTGTCTCTACCTCTGTCTCTACCGCTACCTCTGTCTCTACCTCTGTCTCTACCTCTGTCTCTGTCTCTACCTCTGTCTCTACCTCTACCTCTGTCTCTACCTCTGTCTCTACCTCTACCTCTGTCTCTACCTCTGTCTCTACCTCTACCTCTGTCTCTACCTCTGTCTCTACCTCTACCTCTGTCTCTACCTCTGTCTCGCAAATAACAGAGGGACCCGCTCCGGTCACTTATAATGTCAACCAGCACTGTGCAGCACTGGGGATAGCTGTGAATAGCACACTCCTCTATGCAGACCTGACAGTTGCTGCATCCCCAGTGGATGTGGGCCTACCTCCAGAACACTGTGAGGTCAGAGATGGTGATGCTCTTCCATATGAACAGCTGATTGTTCTAGGTCTCCATATGGTGAGATGTGGAGGCATTGTGACCCCATGCCCTAACCCTAGGCCCTGTGCTGCTGCACATGTGTGACCCACATAGGCCTATTGAAATGTACATAGTGTATCGAGGGTTATGTAAACACTATAGATATAGATATGCAGTATTTGACCAGTTGCCCTTCTAGGCCCTGTGTCACTGTGCATCAAATACCTTTGACTGAGCTACATCTACAGTGTAGATGAGTACACCATTTTCGCTTTCAAGCTTGAATTCACACTGTATATTGATGTTGAGCGCTAACTGAAATGGAAAATATTGTCTCAATGACATGCACCGTATATGAAAGTGACAGATGTGGAAATCGTAAGAAAAAGTAATGGTAAATTCAGTGAATATTTTAAGATGACATGAAATGTAAAGTAATGTAAATATGAGAAAAATTCAACAAATTGCTCAGAGTGAAATTAGGTATACTCTAATTCCCCTCAAATTGCATTTTTCATTGTTTGCTATTACAAGGAAAACTCTATAGCCACAAGCGGAACAGAACTGTGTTAGTTGTGAAGAAGCTGCCTGCTTTGAAGAAGGGAATGGAGAAAAACACCCACGTCCCAGTGCTTTGAAAAGGTCACGTTCTGGACACATCTCCACATGTGTGTGGCTTGCATCTGTCATTACCAAAATCCTCAGCACAGCACAGAACACTTGCATTTATTATTGTCATCTTATTCACCACAGCACAGCACACACGGTGAAAGTTTCAAACTCATTCATATTTGATAGAGGACAGCATGGCGGATGATGCATAGAATTGATTAGCTCCTGCGTCATGTAGAGAAAGGGGAAATTCCACTGTACTTTACCTTTGCTGCCTACTGTTTATAGACTATACAGTACAGTTGACCTTAATAGCTGTAGGTCTAATTGTTGGTTTTCCCATGTGTAATTAGTTGAAGTTAAAGTTTTATTGTCACGTGCACAAGTACAGTGAAATGCTTGCAAGCTCTACCCAACAGTGCAATTATCAATATTAAAATAGTATAACTAATAAAAATATGTATACTGAGTATAACATTAAGAACACCTGCTCTTTCCATGACATAGACTGACCAGGTGAATCCAGGTGAAAACTATGATCCCTTATTGATGTCACTTGTTAAATCCACTTCAATCAGTGTAGATGAAGAAGGATTTTTAAGCCTCGAGACAATTAAGACATGGATTGTGTGTGTGTGCCATTCAGAGGCTAAATGAGCAGGACAAAAATATAAGTGCCTTTGAACGGGGTATGGTAGTAGGTGCCAAGAACTGCAACGCTGCCGGGTTTTTACGCTCAACAGTATCCCGTGTGTATCAACAATGGTCCACCATCCAAAGGACATCCAGCAAACTTGACACAACTGTGGGAAGTATTGGAGTCAACATGGGCCAGCATCCCTGTGGAACGCTTTCGACACCTTGCCCATTCCCCGACAAATTGAGGCTGTTCTGAGGGCAAAGGGGACTCAATATTAGGAAGGTGTTCATAATGTTTTGTATATATGATAAAGAAAACAGGAGAAATAAGAAATAGTAGAGGAAACTATATACAGGGTCAGTGCCAGTACCACATTTACAATGTGAAGGGATACTGGGATAATAAGTGCCTCTGCAGCCATAGAATCTGCCAATAGTTTGCGGTCTGTGGCCTTATTTCCATAACAAGTAAGTGGGGGTCTGCGACCAAGTTTCCAGTGTCTCTCTGGCCAAGGCATGTGCATCATGTAGATGTGACAGGTCAGATCACTGAGATCATGTGTTTCTCTGTTGTCTGATCTGATAGTTCTCCTGGGCAGGACACATGGACAGGAATATACAGGGCTGTATCTCAAAGGTTAACGTGGTAAGGGGTGGATGGATGCCTTACATTAGCCATAGTATTAATGACATTATGGCTTTGTAGAGCTATATGTTTGTTGCGTCAAGTTTGATCTACATTTTAGTCATTTAGCAGACGCTCTTATCCAGAGCGACTTACAGGAGCAATTATGATTAAGTGCCTTGCTCATTGGCACAGAGATTTTTCACCTAGTCGGCTTGGGGATTCGAACCAGCGCTGGCCCAACGCTCTTAAACGCTAGGCTACCTGCTCTCTATAACCTTTGGGACAGAGAGCTTCCTTGTTTTTATTTAATTCAAATTCAAATTCCATTGTAATGTCTAATTAATCTTTTGGGATAGTTACAGCTCTGTCATATCCTCAAATATCAAGATGTATACTGAACAAAAATACAAAACACAACAATTTCAAAGATTTTACTGAGTTACAGTTCATATAAGGAAATCAGTCAATTGAATTAAATTAGACCCTAATCTATGGATTTCACGACTGGTAATACAGATAGGCATCTGTTGTTCACAGATACCTTAAAAAAAAAAAAAAAAGGTAAGGGCGTGGTTCAGAAAACCAGTCAGTATCTGGTGTTCACCATTTGCCTCATGCAGCGTGACACATCTCCTCCGCATAGAGTTGATCAGGCTGTTTGTAATGGGGACACAGGAAGCAGGTGCAGTTGGTCCGTTTAATATAAACGAACATGGAGCGATACAAAACAAGAGAAGCGTCTGACATGGAAACAGAACCAATACTGCCTGGTGAGAAAAGCTAGATATAGGGGAAGTAATCAGGGTAGTGATGAAGTCCAGGTGTGCCTAATGATAGGGCGCAGGTGTGTGTAATTATGGTTGCCAGGTGCGCGTAATTATGGGTTGCCAGGACCGGTGGTTAGTAAACTGGCGACGTCGAGTGGGCGTAGACGTGACAGTACCCCCCCGCCCGACGGCTCCAGCCGCAAGATGACGCCAGCCAGGGGGACGGCCCTGAGGGTGAGGAGTGGGCCGGTCAGCGAAGATGGAAATCTCGGATGATGTTGGGATCTAGAACGTCGTCCACCGGAACCCAACACCACTCCTTTGGACCGTACCCCTCCTTTGTCCACCAGGTACTGGAGCCAACCCCCACGACGTCGGGAGTCCAGGAGGGATCTGACGGCATAGGCGGGGCTTCCCTCGATGTCCAGGGGAGGCGGAGGGGTGTCGTCAGTGACGGCATCAGCCAGGGGACCAGGAACCACCGGCCTGAGGAGGGAAACATGAAAATAGAGTGAGATCCGGTAGTTAGTGCGGAGCTGTAATCTATGTTACCTCGTTGATTCTCCGGAGGACCTTGAAGGGCCCCACAAACCGGGGGCTCAGCTTCTTACAGGGCAGGCGGAGTGGGAGGTACCTGGTGGAGAGCCAGACGTTATCAACAGGCTGGAACACAGGAGCCTCCCTGGGGAAGCGATCTGCCTGCTCCTTCGGGTGGCGGACGACGGGCTGGAGCCTCACTTGGGCATCGTTCCAAACCTCCTCTGCACGCCTGAACCACTCGTCCACCGCAGGAGCGTCGGTCTGGCTCGGGGTCCACGGCTGGTTGATAACCCAGAACACACTGGAAGGGAGTCAGCCCGGTGGAGGAGTGACGCAATGAATTCTAGGCGTACTCCGCCCAGGGAAGGAATCAGCCCACTCCCCCTGCTGGTCCTGGCAGTGACTCCTCAGGAACCTCCCCAGCTCCTGGTTCATACTCTCCACCTGCCTGTTAGACTGAGGCCGGTATCCGAAAGTGATGCTGACCGTGACCCCCAGCTTCTCCATGAAGGCTTTCCATACCCGTGATGTGAATTGGGGGCCACGGTCGGAGGCGATGTCCTCCGGAAGGGCATAGTGCCGGAAGACCTGCTGGAACAGTGCCTCAGCGACCTCGAGAGCAGTATGGAGAAATTTTTACATTACATTTTAGTCATTTAGCAGACGCCCTTATCCAGAGCGACTTACAGTTAGTGCATACATTTTTTTTTCATACCCCCTGTGGGAATCAAACCCACAACCCTGGCGTTGCAAACGCCATGCTCTATCAACTGAGCTACATCCCTGCCGGCCATTCCCTCCCCTACCCTGGACGATGCTGGGCCAATTGCGCGCCGCCCCATGGGTCTCCCGGTCGCGGCCGGCTACGACAGAGCCTGGATTCGAACCAGGATCTCTAGTGGCACAGCTAGCACTGCGATGCAGTGCCTTAGACCACTGCGCCACTCGGGAGACGAGAGAGACCAGAGAGAGGGATAAAACGGCAGGATTTAGAGAATCTGTCCACAACGACCATAGTGGTGAAACCATCAGATGGAGGGAGATCAGTAACAAAATCTATGGACAGACCTCTTCGGAATAGGGTGCGGAGCGCCGGCTCATTCCATCCGCTGGAGGCTGCCACAGTCCGGAAGGTGAGGGCGTACTCCGCAGCGGTCTGGGCACCCTGCCGGAGTAGTCGCTCACCTCCCTCTCTGCCCTTCAGTGGATGGTCAAAGACCACCCTGAACAGAGCCATGAACCCCTCATAGGAACCCAGCTCCTCCTCTCCTCGACAGCCGTAGTCCACTCCAACGCCTGCCCGGTCAGCAGGAAATGACCGCGGCAACCTTGGACCTCTCGGTTGTGGGAGCTCCCATCTGATGGGCGAAATAGAGGGAGCACTGTAGTTGGAGGCCACGGCATTTGGATGGAGTACCATCATACTTGTCCGGGAGGGACAGTTGAGCATCGCTGACCTGGGCGGACTGCTGGGTAGGATGGGGGACTGGCTCGCTGGGACGACTCGTGGTAGAAGGCCCTTCGCTATTTGAAGGTGAATTCTCTCAGGTGGTGTCGAGGCGGTGGAGGACGCAGAGGACCTCAGCCATAGCCGCACCCAGTTGCGCCAGCTGATCGTGGTGTAGGCGGAGTAGGTGTCCCTGTTCGTCCATCGTCTGGGAGATGTCTTTCTCTTCTGCTGCTTCCATATTGCGAGGCAGTATTCTTTAATGGAGACAGAGGGAGTCAGGTGTCGTTGGTGAGTTTAATATAAACTAACATGGCGCAATACAAAACAAGAGACGCGTCTGACATGAAAACAGAACCAATACTGCCTGGTGAGAAAAGCTACAGAGTGCTAGATATAGGGGAAGTAATCAGGGTAGTGATGAAGTCCAGGTGTGCCTAATGATGGGGCGCAGGTGTGCGTAATAATGGTTGCCAGGTGTGCGTTATGATGGGTTGCCAGGACCAGTGGTTAGTAAACCGGCGACGTCGAGCGCCGGAGCGGGGAAGTGGGAGTAAACGTGACACTGTTGATTTTGGCCTGTGGAATGTTGTCCCACTCCTCTTCAATGGCAGTGTGAAGTTGCTGGATATTGGCAGGAAATGGAACAAGCTGTCATGCACGTCGATCCAGAGAATCCCGAAAATGCTCAATGGGTGGCATGTCTTGAGTATGCAGGCCATGGAAGAACTGGGACATTTTCAGCTTCAAGTAATTGTGTACAGATCCTTGCGACATGGGGCCGTGCATTATCATGCTGAAACAGAAAAATAAGCTTTTTGTGCATATGGAACATTTCTGGGATCTTCTTTTTCAGCTCATGAAAAATCAATCACATTTATTTATAAGCCCTTTTTTACATCAGCAGATGTAAAAAAAATAAACAATTAACCTTCATCTGAACTGATGTGCATATTGTTGTCTGGTCTATAGATTGAAAAGTAGATAATTGGTCATGGGCTGTAGTAGCCTTTATACCAATGTCTCTCTCACATGTCTACTGAATGAGTTTAGTAATGTCCTTGTTTCAAATCTAAACAAAGATTATGCTAAATTAGTTCACAATTCTTATTCAGATCTCTTTTTATGATTGACTTCATTGTGTTTTGTTGTCTAGTGCATAAATATAATTAAAAGTTCAATCTCAAGAGCTCAATTTCTCTCAGAGAAAGGTTCCAATCAACCTAGTTCAGATCAGTCAGTGGCAGGGAACTGTAATGTTCTGTTTCTGTTCTCCAAAATACCTGAGCAGAAATAGCACATCATAAACATGATATTATCCTTGTAAAAGACCTCAGTGTTGCACAGTGTTTTGGTTCATTTACATTTACATCATTTAGCAGACGCTGTTATCCAGAGCGACTTACAAATTGGTGCATTCAACTTATGATAGCCAGTGGGACAACCACTTTTTTTCTTCTTTTTTATGGGGGGGGGGGTGGGGGAGGGGGGGGGGGGGGTAGAAGGATGACTTTATACTATTCCAGGTATTCCTTAAAGAGGTAGGGTTTCAAGTGTCTCCGGAAGGTGGTCAGTGACTCCGCTGTCCTGGCATCGTGGGGGAGCTTGTTCCACCATTGGGGTGCCAGAGCAGCAAATAGCTTTGACTGGGCTGAGCAGGAACTGTGCTTCCGTGGAGGTAGGGGACCTAGCAGGCCAGAGGTGGATGAACGTAGTGCCCTCGTTTGGGTGTAGGGTCTGATCAGAGCCTGCAGGTAAGGAGGTGTCGTTCCCCTCACAGCTACGTAGGCAAGCACCATGGTCTTGTAGTAGATGCAAGCCTCAACTGGAAGCCAGTGGAGTGTGCAGAGGAGTGGGGTGACATGAGAGAACTTGGGAAGGTCGAACACCAGACGGGCTGCAGCGTTCTGGATAAGTTGTAGGGGTTTAATGGCACAGGCAGGGAGCCCGGCCAACAGAGAGTTGCAGTAATCCAGACGGGAAATTTCAAGTGCCTGGATTAGGACCTGTGCCGCTTTCTGTGTAAGGTAGGGTCATACTCTGCGAATGTTGTAGAGCATGAACCTGCAGGATCGGGTCACCGCTTTGATGTTAGCAGAGAACGACAGGGTGTTGTCCAGGGTCATGCCAAGGTTCTTTGCACTCTGGGAGGAGGACACAATGGAGTTGTCAACCGTGATGGCGAGATCATGGAGCGGGCAGTCCTTCCCCGGGAGGAAGAGCAGCTCTGTCTTGCCGAGGTTCATTTTGAGGTGGTGATCCGACATCCACACTGATATGTCTGCCAGACATGCAGAGATGCGATTCGCCACCTGGTTATCAGAAGGGCAAAAGGAGAAAATTAATTGTGTGTCATCTGCGTAGCAATGAAAGGAGAGACCATGTGAGGATATGACAGAGCCGAGTGACTTGGTGTATAGCGATAATAGGAGAGGGCCTAGAACTGAGCCCTGGGTGACACCAGTGGTGAGAGCACCTGGTGCGGAGACAGATTCTCGCCACGCCACCTGGTAGGAGTGACCTGTCAGGTAGGACACAATCCAAGAGTGAGCAGTGCCAGAGATGCCCAACTCGGAGAGGGTGGAGAGGAGGATCTGATGGTTCACAGTATCAAAGGTAGCGGATAGGTCTAGAAGGATAAGAGCAGAGGAAAGAGAGTTAGCTTTAGCAGTGCGGAGAGCCTCCGTGACACAGAGAAGAGCAGTCTCAGTTGAATGACCAGTCTTGAAACATGACTGTTTTGGATCAAGAAGGTCATTCTGAGAGAGATAGCAGGAGAGTTGGCTAGAGACGGCACGCTCAAGAGATTTGGAGAGAAAAGAAAGAAGGGATACTAGTCTGTAGTTGTTGACATCGGAGGGATTGAGTGTAGGTTTTTTGAGGAGGGGTGCAACTCTCGCTCTCTTGAAGATGGAAGGGACATGGCCAGTGGTCAAGGATGAGTTGATGAGTGAGGTGAGGTAAGGGAGAAGGTCTCCGGAAATGGTCTGGAGAAGAGAGGAGTGGATAGGGTCAAGCGGGCAGGTTGTTGGGCGGCCGGCCGTCACAAGTCGCAAGATTTCATCTGGAGAGAGAGGGGAGAAAGAAGTTAAAGCATAGGGTAGGGCAGTGTGAGCAGGACCAGCGGTGTCATTTGACTTAATAAATGAGGATCGGATGTCGTCAACCTTCTTTTCAAAATGGTTGACGAAGTCATCCACAGAGAGGGAGGAGGGAGTGGGAGGAGGAGGAGGATTCAGCAGGGAGGAGAAGGTGACAAAGAGCTTCCTAGGGTTAGAGGCAGAGGCTTGAAATTTAGAGTGGTAGAAAGTGGCTTTAGCAGCGGAAACAGAGGAACAGAATGTAGAGAGGAGGGAGTGAAAAGATGACAGGTCCGCAGGGAGTCTAGTGTTCCTCCATTTCCGCTCGGCTGCCCGGAGCCCTCTTCTGTGAGCTCGCAATGAGTCGTCAAGCCACGGAGCAGGAGGGGAGGACCGAGCCGGCTGGGAGGATAGGGGACATAGAGAGTCAAAAGATGCAGAAAGGGAGGAGAGGAGGGTTGAGGAGGCAGAATCAGGAGATCGAAGGGAGAAGGATTTAGCAGAGGGAGGAGATGATAGGATGGAAGAGGAGAGAGTAGCGGGAGAGAGAGAGCGAAGGTTGCGACGGCACATTACCATCTGAGTAGGGGCAGAGTGAGTAGTGTTGGAGGAGAGCGAGAGAGAAAAGGATACAAAGTAGTGGTCGGAGACTTGGAGGGGAGTTGCAGTGAGATTAGTAGAAGAACAGCATCTAGTAAAGATGAGGTCAAGCGTATTGCCTGCCTTGTGAATAGGGGGGGACGGTGAGAGGGTGAGGTCAAAAGAGAAAAGGAGTGGAAAGAAGGAGGCAGAGAGAAATGAGTCAAAGGCAGACGTAGGGAGGTTAAAGTCACCCTGAACTGTGAGGGGTGAGCCATCCTCAGGAAAGGAACTTGTCAAGCTCATTGATGAACTCTCCAAGGGAACCTGGAGGGTGGTAAATGACAAGGATGTTAAGCTTGAATGGGCTAGTGACTGTGACAGCATGGAATTCAAATGAGGAGATGGGTCACGGGAAAAAGAGAGAATGTCCACTTGGGAGAGATGAGGATTCCTGTGCCACCGCCGCGCTGACCAGATGCTCTCGGGGTATGCGAGAACACATGGTCAGACGAGGAAAGAGCAGTAGGAGTAGCAGTGTTTTCTGTGGCAATCCATGTTTCCGTCAGCGCCAAGAAGTCGAGGGACTGGAGGGTAGCATAGGCTGAGATGAACTCTGCCTTGTTGGCTGCAGAACGGCAGTTCCAGAGGCTGCCAGAGACTTGGAACTCCACATGGGTCGTGCGCGCAGGGACCATCAGATTAGAGTGGCAACAGCCACGTGGTGTGAAGCATTTGTATGGCCTGTGCAGAGAGGAGAGAACAGGGATAGACACATAGTTGACAGGCTACAGAAAAAGGCTACAATAATGCAAAGGAGATCGGAATTAAATGAACTAAACATCTGGGAAAGCGAGAGAGCGGGGCCTCCCTCACTTACGTTTCACTGAAACACTCAAATATAACTCTCCCAACTTCCACTTTAGAAATTATAATTGTTGTAAACTACAGCGGTTCAATGTTTTCTAGGAATAGACTCTTGCTTAGTTTATTCAGCTAGCTAACTTCGTACAGTATTCTTCTGTGAAAACCGTCCAGGGCACCGAATCCTATGACGCCAAAGCCAACTAGCATGCCAGCCTCCAATAACACGGTTTAGCACCAATACTCGGTTACAACAACCACCAGTGTGTTAACACGCCAAGCAGATCATTCGTGTCCGTGTCTAACGTTGTGTAAAGTTTTGGGTTAGTTTTGACAGTTTGAGTGAGTACGTCGTCAACTTATTCAGCCAGTTAGTTAGCTAGAATAGTTAGCATACTAGCTAGCCATTGCTCTCCTCCCACGGCACGAACACACAAGCTAACGTTAACTAGTCACCCATGTCCCGAATTCCCTTGAACGACTCTGGTTACCAGTATGTAAAAACAAAACAAAAATAAATGTAGGTTATAACTTACCCTTAGTAGCTACTGTTAGTCAGTTAAGTGCAAAGCTAGCCACTGAATCGATTCAGCCAGTTTGCGTCTGTCCCAACGGAGAGAAAGCGTCTCCAAATATTAAAGCTAGGTCGTTCCAGCTATTGTTTAGTTAGCTATCCAGGTAGCAACAAGCTAGCTACATTTCGAGTACAGTAGCTACTAGCTACCTAACGTTAACGCTTCAGATAATGAGGTTAGAAAAACAGCTGAATGGTAGGTAGCTAGCTGGCATAATTACAAGTACTCTTAAGCGTGAAATAACATTGGAAACAGCTATCCACAGTTGCTAATAGTTACCAGTAGCTACCCGCTAGCTAGCTAGCTTTATTGGTCCAGGTAGTGAGTTAGCTAGCCTCGTGCTTCACCGGGCTCAGACGAATACAATACGTACCTACAATAATTACCTACAATAACCTACAATAACTACCTAGATAAACTACCTACAATACCTACCTACCTACAATCTAAATACATGGTTTAAGCTTTACTCGACACCATATAAGCCAAGCTTACCTCCCGCCAGAGAGAGACACAACTTCACCCGACGCTGTCCCTATACGCCAACTGTACGGTTAGTAAAAAAAAAAGACTAGATCCAAGTCCTTAATAACTTGTCAGTGATTCACTCTCAGTAATCTCAGTACACACGCACACACACACAGAGACACACACATACACAGGTAGGTAGGTAGGTAGATAGATGTCTCTGTATCTCTGGCAGGCTGTACCACTATGCATATCCACTATGCAGACACACTATGCAGACCCACAGATGTCTGGCCCTGTTTTATTGTACTTATCATCCAATTTCAATTACGACGGATTGAAGTAATTCAAAGGAGGTCAATTAATTCTGAAGACAGCAGTGTGCTTTCGAAGCATCGGAAAGGTGCTTTATTAAAGTCTAATGAGCGTGCTGGTATCTGGTATTAAGGTTTTAAGAGCGAATCACACAGGAAACAATAGGAAAATAAAGAAGAAAAAACACCAGAGGGTTTGAGTGGAAATAATGAGTGGTGATAACCCTGAGGGGAGAGAGAGAGAGAGAGAGAGAGAGAGAGAGAGAGAGAGAGAGAGAGAGAGAGAGAGAGAGAGAGAGAGAGAGAGAGAGAGAGAGAGAGAGAGAGAGAGAGAGAGAGAGAGAGAGAGCAAGAGAGCCACAGAGATAGAAAAGGAGAGAGAGAGAGAGAAAAATGAGGGGGGTAATGAGAGATATACTACATGACCAAAAGTATGTGGACACCTGCTCATCGAACATCTCATTCCAAAATCATGGGCATTAATATGGAGTTGGTCTCCCCTTTGCTGCTATAACAGCCTCCACTCTTCTGTGAAGACTTTTCACTAGATGTTGGAACATTGTTGCGGGGGCTTGCTTCCATTCAGCCACAAGTGCATTAGTGAGGTCGGGCACTGATGTTGGGCGATTAGGCCTAGCTCACAGTCAGCGTTCCAATTCATTCCAAAGGTGTTCGATGGAGTTGAGGTCATGGCTCTGTGCAGGCCAGTCAAGTTCTTCCACACTGCTCTTGACAAACCATTTCTGTATGGACCTCGCTTTGTGCATGGGGGCATTGTCATGCTGAAACAGGAAAGGGCCTTCCCAACAAAGTTGGAAGCACAGAATCGTCTAGAATGTCATTGTATGCTGTAGCATTAAGATTTCCCTTCATTGGAACTAAGGGGTTCTAGCCCGAACCATGAAAAACAGCCCCAGACCATTATTCCTCCTCCACCAAACTTGACAGTTGGCACTATGTATTCGGGCAGGTAGCGTTCTCATGGCATTCGCCAAAACCAGATATGTCCATCGAACTGCCAGATGATGAAGCATGATTCATTACTCCAGAGAACGCGTTTCCACTGCTCCAGAGTCCAATGGCAGCGAGCTTTACAGCACTCCAGCCAACGCTTGGCATTGCGCATGGTGATCTTAGGCTTGTGTGCGGCTGCTCGGCCATGGAAACCCATTTCATGAAGCTCCCGACAAACAGTTCTTGTGAAGATGTTGCTTCCAGAGGCAGTTGGGATCTCGATAGTGAGTGTTGCAACCGAGGACAGATTATTTTTACGCGCTTCAGCACATGGTGTTCCCGTTCTGTGATCTTGTGTGGCCTACCACTTCGCGGATGAGCTGTTGTTGCTCCTAGACATTTCCACTTCACGACAACAACACTTACAGTTGACCGGGACAGCTCTAGCAGTGCAGAAATTTGATGAACTGACTTGTTGGAAAGGCATCCTATGACAGTGCCACGTTGAAAGTCACTGAGCTCTTCAATAAGGCCATTCTACTGCCAATGTTTGTCTATGGAGATTGCATGGCGGTGTGCTCGATTTTATACACCTGTCAGCAACGGGTGTAGCTGAAATAGTCGAATACACATACTTTGGTATATATAGTGTATGAGCTAGAAAGAGAGGGGGAGGTGTGTGTGTGTGGTGTGTGTGTGTGTGTGTGAGAGAGAGAGAGAGAGATATGCTGAGTAGCTAGGCTATGTTTCCTGGAGCGGTAGGTAGCCTTAGCTTGACTGTCTGGTTGCCGAGAGACCACTGGGCTCATCAGGCTTTGATGTGATGGATTTTGGGTTATCTGAAGTCTTTCTATCACCCTATCACAGCAGATGTGCTTCATCTAGCTCCGCCTTCTGTTATCCTAATCACAGGGAATATTCATTAGATCTCATCACACATACATTATTCATGAGGTGTGGTATCTCTAGTCTACTGGAAGCTTCATCTGGAGAGCATGGGCACTGATCACAGGTCAGGAGCTGAACTGATAACACTGCAAATCTCCCTCCTACACTCTTAGAAAAAAAGGGTTCCAAAACGGTTCTTCGGCTATCCCCATAGGAGAACACTTTTTGGTTCCAGGTTGAACCCTTTTGGGTTCCAGGTATAACCCTTTTGGGTTCTATGTAGAACCCTCTGTGGAAAGGGTTCTACATCAAACCCCAAAAGGTTATACCTGGAACCAAAGGGTTCTACCTGGACCCAAAGGGTTCTACCTGGACCCAAAGGGTCCCCTGTAGCTCAGTTGGTAGAGCATGGCGCTTGCAACGCCAGCGTTGTGGGTTCGTTTCCCACTTGGGGCCAGTATGAAAATGTATGCACTAACTAACTGTAAGTCGCTCTGGATAAGAGCGTCTGCTAAATGACAAAAATGTAAATGTTCTCCTATGGGGACAGCCAAAGAACCCCTTTAAGTTCATGATAGCACTTTCTTTTCTAAGAGTGTCCTCCCACCAGAGACCACGTGATGGAGAGGTAGGTGTGTGTGCGTTCATGTGTGCATGCATCCCTGTATGCACCTCTCTCTGTGACTGTGGCCTGGTCTATATCCTGATCTTTGTGTGTCTGTTGGCCCACAGTAGTATTGTGGCTATTTGCTGTTGTCACAGCTGCACTGGATTTGCCCCTGGAACACAGAACTGGGGCACTAGTAAAAGCTTACATGAGAGGCAGGCACAGGCAGAGAGCCATGGCAGTCATCGACTGTGTTATTAGTCCCATTTTCCCCATCATGGTTTGGCTCGATGGGCACATCTTAGCGTTACGGTGGTAGATAGCGCCATTCACTAATGCACTGTATCACAGTGTGTTAACTATGATTGTCCAGCGTTTGTCTTCTCTGTTAATAAACTCTGTGCCACCCGGTCTCTTAAGTTCTTATTTTATATACAGTACCAGTCAACAGTTTGGACACACCTACTCATTCAAGGGTTTTTCTCAATTTTTACTATTTTCTACATTGTAGAATAATAGTGGACATCAAAATTATGAAATACCACACATGGAATCATGTAGGAACCAAAAAAGTGTTAAACAATTTCACGATTCTCTAACGCAGAACCCAGAAGCAGACCAGGACAAGGTGAGTAGACAGAAGGGGAGTATTTATTTAACGACTCAAATGTGGAAGCAGGATAATTCAGGAGACGGAGCGGGCAGCGGAGGTGAGTTGGTGGAAGTGAATAGGCAGATCCAATGATGTTACAGAACCCACCGACGACCAGGCAAGGGTGGAGTGAATGTTCCGGGAGAATAACTGTAGACAGAGTAAACGGAGGTAAGTACACGGCAAGCAAAAAGTACAAAACAACAACACTAACTCTAGCAAACTTGAGGCTGATACGCTGACACAACATACTGTTCATGGCTAACGATCCAGCAGGGAATGGATGTCAGGTCAGAGCTTATGAAGTGGAGAGGTGATGATCAGGACCGGGTGTGCAGATAGCTGATGAGATGCAGGTGCGGGTAATAAAGAGATCTCCCGCCTAGCTTCGTCGCCCGGCAACCAGACAGGGTGCGTTCAGGAACCTCAGGAAACAGACTCCAGGACAGAAAACCGGCAACACAGGCAGAAACAGACTCAGGAAGCGGGATTCATGACAAACAAATCTTCTTCAAAGTAGCCACCCTTTGCCTTGATAACAGCTTTGCACACTCTTGGCATTGTCTCAACCAGCTTCACCTGGAATGCTTTTCCAACGGTCTTGTAGGAGTTCCCACATATGCTTAGCGCTTGTTGGCTGCTTTTCCTTCACTCTGCAGTCCAACTCATCCCAAACCATCTCAATTGGGTTGAGGTCAGGTGATTGTGGAGGCCAGGTCATCTGATGCAGCACTTCGTCAAATAGCCCTTACAGAGCCTGGAAGTGTGATGGGTCATTGTCCTGTTGAAAAACAAATGATAGTCCCACTAAGCGTAAACCAGATGGGATGGCATATCGCTGCAGAATGCTGTGGTAGCCATGCTTGTTAAGTGTGCCTTGAATTCTAAATCACTGACAGTGTCACCATCAAAGCACCCCCACACCATCACACCTCCTCCTCCATGCTTCACGGTGGGAACCACAAATGGGGAGATCATCCGTTCACCTACTCTGCGTCTCAAAAGGCGGTTGGAACCAAAAATCGCAAATTTGGACTCTTCAGACCAAAGGACAGATTTCCACCGGTCTAATGTCCATTGCTCGTGTTTCTTGGCCCAAGCAAGTCTCTTCTTATTATTGGTGTCCTTTAATAGTGGTTTCTTTGCAGCAATTTGACCATGAAGGCCTGATTCACGCAGTCTCCTCTGAACAGTTGATGTTGAGATGTGTCTGTTACTTGAACTCTGTGAAACATTTATTTGGGCTGCAATTTCTGAGACTGGTAATTCTAATGAACTTATCCTCTACAGCAGAGGTAACTCTGGGTCTTCCTTTCCTGTGGCGGTCCTCATGAGAGCCGGTTTCATCATAGCGCTTGATGGTTTTTGCGACTGCAAAAAAAACACAAAGTTCTGAAATGTTACGGATTGACTGACCTTCATGTCTTAAAGTAATGATGGACTGTCGTTTCTCTTTGCTTATTTTAGCTGTTCTTGGTTTTTTACCAAATAGGGCTATCTTCTGTATACCACCTCTACCTTGTCACAATACAACTGATTGGCTCAAACGCATTAAGAAGGAAATAAATTGTACAAATTAACTTTTAAGAAGGCACACCTGTTAATTGAAATGCATTCCAGGTGACTACCTCATGAAGCTGGTTGAGAGAATGCCAAGAGTGTGCAAAGCTGTCATCAACGCAAAGGGTGGCTACTTTGAAGAATCTCAAATATAAAATATATTTTGATTTGTTTAACACTTTTTTGGTTACTACGTGATTCCATATGTGTTATTTCATAGTTTTGATGTCTTCACTATTATTCTACAATGTAGAAAATAGTAAAAATAAAGAAAAATCCTTGAATGAGTAGGTGTGTCCAAACCTTTGACTGGTACTGTGTATATACACTACCGTTCAAAAGTTTGGGGTCACTTAGAAATGTCCTTGTTTTCAAAAGAAAAGCAATTTTTTTGTCCATTAAAATAACATCAAATTGATCAGAAATACAACTGGAAACGGCTGATTTTTAATGGAATATCTACATAGGCGTACAGAGGCTCAATATCAGCAACCATCAGTCCTGGGTTCCAATGGCACGTTGTGTTTGCTAATCCAAGTTTATAATTTTAAAAGGCTAATTGATCATTAGAAAACACTTACATCCCTGTTAGTAAACATTTCTCCTTAGCCAAGATAATCCATCCACCTGACAGGTGTGGCATAACAAGAAGCTGATTAAACAGCATGATCATTACACAGGTGCACATAGTGCTGGGGACAATAAAAGGCCACTCTAAAATGTGCAGTTTTGTCACACAACACAATGCCACAGATGTCTCAAGTGTTGAGGGAGCGTGCAATTGGCATGCTGACTGCAGGAATGTCCACCAGAGCTGTTTCCAGATAATTGAATGTTCATTTATCATAAGCGCCTCTAACGTTGTTTTAGAGAATTTGGCAGTACATCCAACCGTCCTCTCAACTGCAGACCATGTGTATGGCGTCATGTGGGCGAGCGGTTTGCTGATGTCAACCTTGTGAATAAATCAAATCAAATCAAATGTATTGGTCACATACACATGGTTAGCAGATGGTATTGCGAGTGTAGCGAAATGCTTGTGCTTCTAGTTCTGACAGTGCAGCAATATCTAGCAAGTAATATCTAACATTTCCACAACAAAAACCTAATACACACAAATCTAAGTAAAGGAATGGAATAAGAATATATAAATATATGGATGAGCAATGTCATTATCATTATCAGAGTGGCATAGTCTAAGATGCAATAGATAGTATAGAATACAGTAAATACGTATGAGATGATGACATTAAAGTGGCATTATTAAAGTGACTAGTTTTCCATTTATTAAAGTGGCCAGTGATTTTCAAGTCTGTATGTAGGCAGCAGCCTCTCTGTGCTAGTGATGGCTGTTTAACAGTCTGATGGCCTTGAGATAGAAGCAGTTTTTCAGTCTCTCAGTCCCAGCTTTGATGCACCTGTACTGTCCTCGCCTTCTGGATGATGCAGTTGCCATACCAGGCGGTGATACAGCCCGACAGGATGCCCTCAATTGAGCATCTGTAAAAGTTTGTGAGGGTTTTAGGTGACAGGCAACATTTCTTCAGCCTCCTGAGGTTGAAGAGACGCTGTTGCACCTTCTTTACCACACTGTCTGTGTGGGGGGACCATTTCAGTTTGTCAGTGATATCTACGCCAAGGAACTTAAAACGTTCCACCTTCTCTACTGCTGTCCCGTCGATGTGGATAGGGGGTTACTCCCTCAGCTGTTTCCTGAAGTCCACGATCATCTCCTTTGTTTTTTTTTACATTGAACAGAGGGCCCTTATGGTGGCGGTGGGGTTATGGTATGGGCAGGCATAAGCTACAGACAATGAACACAATTGCATTTTATTGATGGCAATTTGAATGCACAGAGATAACGTGACGAGATCCTGAGGCCCGCTGTCGTGCCATTCATCCACCGCCATCACCTCATGTTTCAGCATTATAATACATGGCCCCATGTTGCAAGGATCTGTACACAATTCCTGGAATCTGAAAATGTCCCAGTTCTTCCATGGCCTGCATACTCACCAGACATGTCACCCATTGAGCATATTTGGGATGCTCTGGATCGACGTGTACAATAGCGTCTTCCAGTTCCCGCCAATATTTAGCAACTTCGCACAGCCGTTGAAGAGGAGTGGGACAACATTCCACCGGCCACAATCAACAGCCTGATCAATTCTATGCAAAGGAGATATGTCACGCTGCATGAGGCAAATGGTGGTCACACCAGATACTGACTGGTTTTCTGATCCACGCCTCTACCTTTTTTTGTTAAGGTATCTGTGACCAACAGATGTATATCTGTATTCACAGTTATGTGAACTCCATAGATTAGGGCCTAATTTATTTATTTCAATTGACTGATTTCTGTATATGAACTGTAACTCGGTAAAATCGTTGAAATTGTTGCATGTTGCGTTTATATTTTTGTTCAGTATATGTAGAATCTCGTATATCTCAAGTAAGCAAACCAAGTTGTCATTAGTGGCTTCACTGAACTGCATTACCTTAGTTTACCTTTACCTTTCATATCTCACATCTGTCAATTTGTCTAAATCAAATGCTTTCTAACTAGCATATTGTGGAATGTAAATATCGACACACAGATGATATTGAGGCCCGTTTTTCAGATGTCTGATGGATGGAGAGGTTTTTGTAATGTGATTGAAATATGTGTGATAAACACACTTTGTTATGGTAATGAGGATGTACGGTGGATGACAGCCCATTGGCTCTGCCATGGCGCCATCCTGCCCTCCACCATCCTCCTCCTCAGGTTCCAGTGCTTCTTTTATCTCTGCTTGGCAGCTAGAGGAAGATCTCTGAAGAGATGAAGGGAGGCATACTGTAGGCACAGGCCCCGAAAACAGATTCCGTACAGACTCCAGTTGCCAGTAGTAGTCTGAATAGAAAGAGAAATGTGATTGTCTATAAATGCATTGGTTTATAAAGCTACTGAATTTCCTGAGGAATAATGTGATAAGTGTATCAGGGCTACTGTATGCAGGGGATCCAACTATGTGAATGCAATTTTGGGGTTTAATATTGTATTTTCAATGTTTAACGCGTCTTGTGTTGAGTAATGGGTTATGTGTAGATGCCTGGTTCAAAGGGTTAATCTGTGAAGGATTTGGCTGTTTTATCACTGCCTGCTTTCATTTGTCAAATGGAGGTGTCTCTCTCTATAACGTAACTCCTGTCCTGTGTGTGTTTACTTGATTATCCGTCACCACTAATGCAGATATAACCTCTGTACAGCTGCTACACTGCAGGATTCAGGGAGACTGGGTTTATCCACTGTGTATGGAACAGCATCCAAGGTCCTTCTTACAATCTAGGGTAGGCTACTGGCTAAACAATGTTTGAAAAGGATATACCCTGGACGTACTCTGTATTAGCCCCCAACAATGTGGGTTTGAGCTTCAGGCGCCTTCACTTCTCTATTTAGCTGGCCTAAACGCTCCACTTTTCATTATATTCCTCTCCCGACCTTGCGGGTCCCACTCCACTCTGGAATGGGAGATGTGTGTGCGTGTGTCTCTGTCCCAATACAGTGGGAGTCCAGCCACAGCCGTGCTAATCGCTTCTGGAATAAACCAGTATCCCTGGCAATCACCACGAAGCTGTGCTGGATAGGCTGATTGATTGGAGAGGAGAGACAGAAGGACTAGGCTTCTATCCAACCCAGTCTGATAGCTGCTATTAAACCCTCTCCTGCCTTCTAGCCTGTATTTTAATCCCTGTAGACCCACACTATTTCACTGTGGTCACTGTCTGCTCTATCCATCCATTCACCACTGATAGACCCCCAGGATAGAGCCAAGATTGGGGTCCTTGCATTAAGTAGTTGTTTCCATGATTGCTTCAGCTAGCTTTACCCTGACTGAGTTTCTGAAACCAATGAAATCACAGTTGGACTTCAGTTAGAATTACCTATTATTTGTTGAAGCGTCAGACCTTTTTTCGTTTTTAAATATTGTGTTCTCAAGTCTGGATGATTCATATTGAGTGATATACATCTGTACATCATATTATGACTTTACTGTGCCTATCTGCAACTGATCTGTCCATAGCATACACCTGTGTAATGTATACCTTTGTAGCCTGGCTGTCCTTGCACATTGATATTCAGGAAGTCATTCTCATTCAGACCCTCCAAAGGACAGATGGAGAGGCCATTGGAAATGCTTCCCTGAGAGAAGAAATCCACAGCACGATAAACTGTTAATGCACATCACTCAACCATATCTGATGAGGCATTTGCCTGGGGAAAATAAGCTGTTGAGGTTTGATCATGAAGAATCCTAGATTTGTCCCTCAATATATTTCAGACTGAGCCTTTTCTTCCCTCGATGTTGAGCTACTATACAGCATGTCGGTTTTTTTAAGACCCCTATTTAGCCGGAAGGCCTGAGCGGTGAATAAACAGAGAGACAGTTAGTGACAGCACAGCATAGCACTCCCAGAGGATTTCACTCCAATCTGATTTCATTTTCTGTCATCTCCCAGGAGTGAAGACTGGGTGGTGAATATGAATGAGGTTACCGTTCCTTGGCAGCCAGGAGTTTAGATTGATTAGCTTGCTCTAGCATAACACATTCTTATGAAATGCCAACACTTGATAGCGCCTCTGGGTAGTTCCTCTATTGCTCATGGAACATTTTACCCTTTTTTGGATAAGTAGTTTTCGTGTTTGCCTGGAAACCAAAACACAGAATTCTAAATGTAACCTAATAGTATACACATTGAATTGAAAAGTACATACTCTAAATATATACACTTAATCAAATAAAGATGAAAGCCGAATGTTAAATCCCTCACAAGCCAAGCTGAGCTCCATTGATGGAAGCATCCCCAGGAGGAAACAGAGGAATCGATAGGCAAACAGCATCATTGATCCTGGCTGCTTTGATGTCATGTTTCTCCCAGCTTGATCTCCTGTCCCTCAGATACCTGCCGTCCATCCCTACATCCAAATATCTGTGTCTCTGTGATTCTCTCTCTCTGTCTCTCTCAGTCTGTCTGTGATTCTCTCTCGCTCTGTCTCGCTCAGTCTGTCTGTGATTCTCTCTGTCTCTGTCTCTCTCAGTCTGTCTGTGTCACTCTCTGTCTGTCTCTGAGCATGATAGTGAATAGTGAGTGGCCATGTCTAGTGAATGTGGGATTCAGTTACTGTATCACTGTATTACCTTTGTTTGTATCAATGTGGTCTCTTCTAACTAGGGGCCCGATCCCGACTTAGGAATTGATGCCTCTCCTAACACGCCTTTCCTACGCACATCTCAGTATTTGGTATTCAGACGTACCTTTTTCGGTCGAGTAACGCACTCTGCAAGTGTGGCTACCTTGCGCGTTCTGAATACATTTCATTCAACTGCTGAAAACCCTCTCACTTGCTAGCCAAGAGATTTTCTCATGGAGTTTTCATTCAATGGGGTTTTCAGTACATTTATCTTAAGCCATCCCATTAAATACGGTGCACCTCTTAGTTAGAAATTTGTCGACAGACTAGAATATATTGAGAGAACGGGTTCAGAATATTAGGGATCAATGAAAGAAAGCCTTTTAAATATATGCATATTCGTCTCAGTTTCAGCATTGGTAGATTTAAAAATCTTGTAGATTATTTAGGTGTAGGAAACTATTTCTGAATCATAAAAAACAGGTTTGGAGAGCCTTTACGCACGAAAGAAAGAAAACTGTGGTTTGATTCATTCTGAAAATTGCCACATTCAGTTCTTCAACCCATGGTAATGTTGGAAGATTAGTGTACATAAAATTATAATACGGAGAATAGTGTACAATAGTAGGCTATACACTTGTCTATTGCCTGCACTAACCATGGAGCTGTGTGATGACACAGCCAAGTATTGCACCATGCATTGGTTTCAAACTGTTACGGCTTGGGCTGCGCTCCACTCAATAACAATTTAATTAGCCTACATTTTTAAATATATATTATCAACTGTTACTAACGATCATCAGCAACAATCACACGGCCGTGACGGCGTTTAAAGACGAAGAAGATGAAGGTAAACGAAACAGTAAATTGGCCGTTGAATATGTGTGGTTATTAGGTCTACTGACGGTCAATACTGATAATTAGCATGATAGAAATAGGAAACAGAAAGTCTGGGTAGCCTATAATTAAGACATTCGAGTGTGCCCATCCTGCAACTTAAAAGGCCTTACAATTAAAATTCTGCATAATGGCACAGCATTTCTTAAGCTTTACTGCTTCAGTTTGCTGCCATATGACTGGTTTCACATTTCTCCAGCGATTATAAGGTAAAATACAGTATATCTAAAACAAGGGTCATTTATATTTACAATTCTCTTATCCAAACGGATTACTCATTTACCTAGCTCTTTTCAAGTTGTAAATTACAGTGCGTGGAGAACGGTGTTATTTCTATCAGGAGTAGATGCTTTTTCCACTTGGAACCGGTAGGTTTCGCTAGACCTTATTCATGGTTTTCTCGGGCGTAAAGGTGGTTGAATTATTTAGGGAATTAAGTCAAGGTCAGAATATGGTGTATCTGTAGACACACCTCTGCCACAGCTTCATTTTTTCGATCTCCACCCAAAACGAATACAGGTGAATAGCATGCTATTCTCAGGCTTAAGTTCAAGGTCAGAATATGCTTAGAGAGAAAAGTGCAGAAAAAGGGAATTACTTTCCATTTACGTGTGCTGAACTCGGGTTGGAATCTAGGAGAGGATTGATACAGAAGGTGTATGAGAAGATATAAGGGTTTGTAACCCACATCGATTAGGTAGGGGACAAGGGGTGGAATGAGATTTATTGATACACAACAATGCCCTGATATTCTCTGTGGTTGCCCCAGTAAAGTGTCCCATATGTGCTGCAAGGAGTCTAGGGAGAGAGAGTTTTACCAGTGAGATCATCCTCGTGGTCCAGACATGCATGGGCATCATTCTTACTGCTGACTACAATACTCTATAATTATGTGGTTCTACTCAGAACTACTTTGAGCCATTTGTATCAGAAGAGACATTCAATTTACTGAGGTGTGGAAATCGGTCGACTTTTCCAACCAAATATCCTGATAGCCATCACTGTTGGCCAGGAGAGGCGAAACAAGCCACAATCAGACATTTCTGTAATGGTTGATTTTCTTGGAAGCTATTTTTTTTCCGGAAACCGTTATTCCCCCCTGTCGCTATGTGCTGACAGAGGCAGTTATCAGAGTCGACCAATAATGTGAGTCTCTTCCCTTTCCATTGGAGGACACAATGACTATAGGCAGTGGCGTCAAATCCATTCACAGCACAACAAAAGAACCCTAATGGAAAAGACACACCAGGATTTTCCTCCTCCGATTCAAATTAGAACATTATAAGGAGAACCGTGAAGGGGAAGGGCCATTTACTTCCGCTGCTCAACTAGAATTTAAACTAAACATACTCAGTGTAGTAGCTCAAAAAAGCACCTGAAACATTTCTCTGGAGAGTAGACATATTTCAGTTTTGTTTCAGTGAATATGTCTTATTTTGGGCTAATAGTGTTTAATTACAAGGAGTAAGTGTATTTAAGAGTGTGTTTAGTCTGGTCTAGCCAGTCTGCTGTGGTCTATTTATAAGAAGGAGAAATTATCTGTACAGCCAAAATAGTAAAGATACTCCAGCCTGTTGGGACACCGAGGCACAGAAAGCGGCCTGCTCTATGGAGACAGAATAGAACAGATGCCAGACTTTCTCAGACCAATATTTTGCACAGCACTTCAGACCAATATGTTTGCCTTATGTGACTATATCGGGTTGCAAGTAGGCAGTGGATCAGGTTGAACAATGGTTTAAAGTTATTAAGTAGTAGGGCTATCTATCGTTGGACTTTTCCACAGAGCAGTTTCCCAAGGTGAAGTTCTAATATGGTATCAGCCAGGGCCAGCATGTATAGACAGTACAGGTAGAATGTAGTGCGTCAAACTATACTTTATTTCTGCTGCCGGGGCACTCTCTCTGCCTGTCTGCTGACAGTGAATCTCTCATTAGAGAAAGCTTTGTGGAGGGCAGTCAGTCTGCCCCTGTCTACCAAAATAAGATGTTGAACCCCTTTTGAGAAGGATTGGTCTGCAAACTAGAGTAGGCCTTTATCCCCTGGGATGGTGCGTGCGTGTCTAGGTGACTTTGTGCGTAAATGTGTGTGTGGTTTTTGTGTTAGTGAGTGTGTGTTAAGGCGGACGTAGTAGGTATAGAAAATAATGAGTGTTTGTGATTCTCCTAGATTAAACTGCTGGACTGGAGCACTGTGGTCACACTGCGATAGCCCACTGCTCTGTCTGAAATAATGTTCTCAAATGATCAGTCTACATGTACCTCTCTCATTGATATAAACGTGCACAAGTGGAAACAGACATTACATTCATATATGCCTTAATCCCCTCTGCACCAGATAGATGAATTACCATTGGTCCCAGTAGAGCTGTAGAGCCATGAAGCTCCAAATATTAGGCTATAGCTCTGTGGGTGAATAGCTAATCCCCTGACCTATCAAATGTAGATATATGCTGCTCCTGTCTGCTTGGTAAGGCCGTGCTTACAGAAATATTGATCCACCCATAGATAATTGGAGGGCAAAGAGCAGAGGCAGACGAATGGAGAGAGAGAGAGAGAGGTAAAGTAGAGAGAGAGATAAATAGACAGGTAGAGAGAGAGGGGGGGGGGAGAGAGAGAGAGGTAGGGAGAGAGAGAGAGAGAGAGAGAGAGAGAGAGAGAGAGAGAGAGAGAGAGAGAGAGAGAGAGAGAGAGAGAGAGAGAGAGAGCGAGAGAGAGAGAGAGAGAGAGAGAGAGAGAGAGAGAGAGAGAGAGAGAGAACACACAGGGACAGCTACACATGGCTTCGCTTCTATAAGCTTATCTATAAACTCTGCGGTCGAATGTAAACGCTTTGACTGGGCATTCATGCAGACCCCCTAGGTAAATTACATGTGGTTGTGTGGTTTTGTCTTGTTAGTCTTGTGCTCTCTCTCTCTCTCTCTCTCCTCTCTCTCTCTGTCTCTCTGCTGACATATTTATGTCATGCAGCTTTTCCATGTTGCTTAGTAATAGCTTAGATATAGCAATCTGTTCTGAATGTAGAGCTTAATGTTAAAAACCTATAGACGCGTATTTAAAGAATTCATAGTTGAATTATATATGAGGAAACTCCACGATAAACATTGAAAAGCTCTTATTCTTTACATAGATACAGTAGCTTACTTTGTTCACCATATCACTCAATTATAGAAAAGGTATATGTTAGGGCTGTGACGGTCATGGAATTTTGGATGTTGGTAATTGGCCAGCCAAATGAACAAGTTTTTATATTTTTCCACACATTTTCTCCTCTCCTCCTCTCCTGACTGCATGTGTTGCCATAGAAATAGAATTAATAGAACGGGCGTCCCCATTCCAATCAATGGTGGCATAATGGGTGGACTGGTGCCCATTGCGAGTGTACCCATAGGAGCAAAGCAGGAAGTAAAATATGTGCTAAAATATGTACTGAGATTTGTTGATTCAACTCAACTGATATTACAAAAAATAGATTCCATTGCATGAGCCACATTAGTTAACATTATTTGAATGAACATTCAACATTACCATGAAAATGATTGCATCACAATACCAGGCAGCCATTGCAAGTGTACCCATGAGTTTACCAGTCAAATGACCAGTATTAGAGGTTCCAAGCCTGTTCTATTAATTATATTTCTATGTATGCTGCTGCTGCATTGTGGGGTGTGTTGCCTAGGCAAACAAAGACTAATTTAATATAACACCTTGCTTTTTTCAGCAAGGAGCAACAATGTTTCATAACTTTGTTAAGAGTCCATGTTACGGCAGAAACAGACTCAACCGCACGAATGCCCGGCGGTCCCGTCTTCAATCAGCTGTCCATTCCACACAAACACACACATATATACACTGCTCAAAAAAATAAAGGGAACACTTAAACAACACAGTGTAACTCAATCACACTTCTGTGAAATCAAACTGTCCACTTAGGAAGCAACACTGATTGACAATAAATTTCACATGCTGTTGTGCAAATGGAATAGACAACAGGTGGAAATTATAGGCAATTAGCAAGACACCCCCAATAAAGGAGTGGTTCTGCAGGTGGTGACCACAGACCACTTCTCAGTTCCTATGCTTCCTGGCTGATATTTTGGTCACTTTTGAATGCTGGCGGTGCATTCACTCTAGTGGTAGCATGAGACGGAGTCTACAACCCACACAAGTGGCTCAGGTAGTGCAGCTCATCCAGGATGGCACATCAATGCGAGCTGTGGCAAGAAGGTTTGCTGTGTCTGTCAGCGTAGTGTCCAGAGCATGGAGGCGCTACCAGGAGACAGGCCAGTACATCAGGAGACGTGGAGGAGGCCGTAGGAGGGCAACAACCCAGCAGCAGGACCGCTACCTCCGCCTTTGTGCAAGGAGGAGCAGGAGGAGCACTGCCAGAGCCCTGCAAAATGACCTCCAGCAGACCACAAATGTGCATGTGTCTGCTCAAACGGTCAGAAACAGACTCCATGAGGGTGGTATGAGGGCCCGACGTCCACAGGTGGGGGTTGTGCTTACAGCCCAACACCGTGCAGGACGTTTGGCATTTGCCAGAGAACACCAAGATTGGCAAATTCGCCACTGGTGCCCTGTGCTCTTCACAGATGAAAGCAGGTTCACACTGAGCACATGTGACAGACGTGACAGAGTCTGGAGACGCCATGGAGAACGTTCTGCTGCCTGCAACATCCTCCAGCATGACCGGTTTGGCGGTGGGTCAGTCATGGTGTGGGGTGGCATTTCTTTGGGGGGCCGCACAGCCCTCCATGTGCTCGCCAGAGGTAGCCTGACTGCCATTAGGTACCGAGATGAGATCCTCAGACCCCTTGTGAGACCATATGCTGGTGTGGTTGGCCCTGGGTTCCTCCTAATGCAAGACAATGCTAGACCTCATGTGGCTGGAGTGTGTCAGCAGTTCCTGCAAGAGGAAGGCATTGATGCTATGGACTGGCCCGCCCGTTCCCCAGACCTGAATCCAATTGAGCACATCTGGGACATCATGTCTCGCTCCATCCACCAACGCCACGTTGCACCACAGACTGTCCAGGAGTTGGCGGATGCTTTAGTCCAGGTCTGGGAGGAGATCCCTCAGGAGACCATCCGCCACCTCATCAGGAGCATGCCCAGGCGTTGTAGGGAGGTCATACAGGCACGTGGAGGCCACACACACTACTGAGCCTCATTTTTGACTTGTTTTAAGGACATTACATCAACGTTGGATCAGCCTGTAGTGTGGTTTTCCACTTTAATTTTGAGTGTGACTCCAAATCCAGACCTCCATGGGTTGATACATTTGATTTCCATTGATAATTTTTGTGTGATTTTGTTGTCAGCACATTCAACTATGTAAAGAAAAAAGTATTTAATAAGATTATTTCATTCATTCAGATCTAGGATGTGTTATTTTAGTGTTCCCTTTATTTTTTTGAGCAGTGTATATATATATACACACTACCAGTCAAAAGTTTGGACACACCTACTCATTCAAGGGTTTTTCTTTATTTTTACTATTTTCTACATTGAAAAATAATAGTGAAGACATCAAAACTATGGAATAACACATATGGAATCATGTAGTAACCAAAAAATTGTTAAACAAATCAAAATATATGTTATATTTGAGATTCTTCAAATAGCCACCCTTTGCCTTGATGACAGCTTTGCATACTCTTTGCATTCTCTCAACCAGCTTCATGAGGTAGTCACCTGGAATGCATTTATTTTGTGGTCCTCTGTAGCTCAACTGGTAGAGCATGGCACTTGTAACACCAGGTTATATATATATATATATAAACCTGGAATTAAAATGGATTTTTGGGGTGGTTGTATCATTTGATTTACACAACATGCCTACCACTTTGAAGATGCAAAATAAGACTAAAAAACAGAAAAATTTAGCGTACATAACTATTCACCCCCCCCCCCCCCCCAAAGTCAATACTTTGTAGAGCCACCTTTTGCAGCAATTACAGCTGCAAGTCTCTTGGGGTATGTCTATAAAGGTTGGCACATCTAGCCACTGGGATTTTTGCCCATTCTTCAAGGCAAAACTGCTCCAGCTCCTTCAAGTTGGATGGGTTCTGCTGGTGTACAGCAATCTTTAAGTCATACCACAGATTCTCAATTGGATTGAAGTCTTGGCTTTGACTAGGCCATTCCAATACATTTAAAGGTTTCCCCTTAAACCACTCAAGTGTTGCTTTAGCAGAATGCTTAGGGTCATTGTCCTGCTGGAAGATGAACCTCAGTCCCAGTCTCAAATCTCTGGAATACTGAAACAGGTTTCCTTCAAGAATTTCCCTGTATTTAGCGCCATCCATCATTCCTTCAATTCTGACCAGTTTCCCAGTCCCTGCAGATGAAAAACATCCCCACAGCATGATGCTGCCACCACCAGGATGGTGTTCTCGGGTGATGAGAGGTGTTGGGTCTGCGCCAGACATAGCGTTTTCCTTGATGTCCAAAAAGCTCAATTTTAGTCTCATCTGACCAGAGTACCTTCTTCCATATGTTTGGGGAGTCTCTTTCGTAAAGCCCAGTGTCACGATCGTCGTAAGAACCAGACCAAGGCGCAGCGTGATAGGCGTACATCTTTTAATGAGTACTTTAACACCAACAACAAAACAACAAAACGACACGTGAAGTCTAAAGGTTCACCAACACAAACCTATACAGATCAAGATCCCACAATTAACTGTGCCAAACAGGCTGCCTAAGTATGGGTCCCAATCAGAGACAACGAGAATCAGCTGCCTCTGATTGGGAACCACCCTGGCCAACATAGATCCACACGATCTAGAACATAAACCTAGAAAACTAAACATAGAAACTAACACCCTGGCTCAACATTAAAGAGTCCCCAGAGCCAGGGCGTGACACCCAGCTCTGTGGAGTGTACGGCTTAAAGTGGTCCTATGGAACAGATACTCAAATCTCCGCTGTGGAGCTTTGCAGCTCCATCAGGGTTATCTTTGGTCTCTTTGTTGCCTTTCTGATTAATGCCTTCCTTGCCTTGTCCATGAGTTTTGGTGGGCGGCCCTCTCTTGGCAGGTTTGTTGTGGTGCCATATTCTTTCCATTTTTTAAGAATGGATTTAATGGTGCTCCGTGGGATGTTCAAAGTTTCTGATATTTTTTTATAACCCAACCCTGATCTGTACTTCTCCACAACTTTGTCCCTGACCTGTTTGGAGAGCTCCTTGGTCTTCATGGGGCCACTTGCTTGGTGGTGCCCCTTGCTTAGTGGTGTTGCAGACTCTGGGGCCTTTCAGAACAAGTGTATATATACTGAGATCATGTGACAGATCATGTGACTTTATTTAACTAATTATGTGACTTCTGAAGGTAACTGGTTGCACCAGATCTTATTTAGGGGCTTCATAGCAAAGGGGGTGAATACATATACACGCACCACTTTTCCGTTATTTATTTTTGAGAATTTTTTGAAACAAGTTATTTTTTTCATTTCACTTCACTAATTTGGACTATTTTGTGTATGTCCATTACATGAAATCCAAATATAAATCCATTTAAATTACAGGTTGTAATGCAACAAAATAGGAGAAACGCCAAGGGGGATGAATACTTTTGCAAGGCACTGTACACCTTGATGACAGCTTTGCACACTCTTGACATTCTCTCAACCAGTTTCACCTGGAATGCTTTTCCAACGGTCTTGAAGGAGTTCCCACATATGCTGAGCACTTGTTGGCTGCTTTTCCTTCACTCTGCGGTCCAACTCATCCCAAACTGTCTCAATTTGGTTGAGGTCGGGGGATTGTGGAGGCCAGGTCATCTGATGCAGCACTCCATCACTCTCCTTCTTGGTAAAATAGCCCTTACACAGCCTGGTGGTGTGTTGGGTCATTGTCCTGTTGAAAAACAAATGATAGTCCCACTAAGCCCAAACCAGATGGGATGGCGTATCGCTGCAGAATGCTGTGGTAGCCATGCTTGTTAAGTGTGTCACCAGCAAAGCACCCCCACACCATAACACCTCCTCCTCCATGCTTTACGGTGGGAAATACACATGCGGAGATTATCCGTTCACCCACACAGCGTCTCACAAAGACACGGCGGTGGGAACCAAAAATCTCAAATTTGGACTCCAGACCAAAGGACAAATTTCCACCGGTCTAATGTCCATTGCTGGTGTTTCTTGGCCCAAGCAAGTCTCTTCTTATTATTGGTGTTCTTTAGTAGTGGTTTCTTTGCAGCAATTCGACCATTAAGGCCTGATTCACAGTCTCCTCTGAACAGTTGATGTTGAGATGTGTCTGTTACTTGAACTCTGTAAAGAATTTATTTGGGCTGCAATTTCCCAGGCTGGTAACTAATGAACTTATTCTCTGCAGCAGAGGTACCTCTGGGTCTTCCATTCCTGTGGCGGTCCTCATGAGAGCCAGTTTCATCATAGCGCTTGATGGTTTTTGCGACTGCACTTGAAGAAACTTTCTTAAAATGTTCCGTATTGACTGACCTTCATGTCTTTAAGTAATGGTGGACTGTCATTTTTCTTTGCTTATTTTAGCTGTTCTTGCCATAATATGGACTTGGTCTTTTACCAAATAGGGCTATCTTCTGCAAACCCCCACTACCTTGTCACAACACAACTGATTGGCTCAAACGCATTAAGAAGGAAAGAAATTCCACAAATTATATTTTAAGAAGGCACAGCTGTTATTTGAAATGGATTCCAGGTGACTACCTCATGAAGCTGGTTGAGAGAATGCCAAGAGTGTGCAAAGCTGTCATCAAGGCAAAGGGTGGCTATTTGAAGAATCTGAAATATAAAATACATTTTGAATTGTAAAAAAAAAAAAAAGGTAACTACATGATTCCATATGTGTTATATCATAATTTTGATGTCTTCACTTTTATTCTACAATGTAGAAAATAGTAAGAATAAAGAAAAACCCTTGAATGAGTAGGTGTTCTAAACTTTTGACCGGTAGTGTATATCAGTGGAGGCTCCTCAGAGGAGGAAGGGGAGGACCATACTACTCAGTGAATTTCATAAAAATAAAAATAGTAAAACATATAAAAAGTTATCATTTTTAGATAAAACGATATTAAATATATTCACATGTCACGAAATAACTGATTAAAATATACTGTTTTGCAATGAAGGTCTACAGTAGCCTCAACAGCACTCTCTGGGGTAGCACCATGGAGAACAGCTATTTTCCATCCTGCTCTGGGTACATTGACTTCAATACAAAACCTAGGAGGCTCATGGTTCTCACCCCCTTCCATAGGCTTAGACAGTAATTATGACGACTTCTGGAGGACGTCCTCCAACCTATCAGAGCTCTTGCAGCATGAACTGATATGTTGTCCACCCAATCAAGTACTGAACGCATAAGCTACAGCTAGCTAGCACTGCAGTGCATAAAATGTGATGAGTAGTTGTAATTAATTGTAATTAATTAAGAAGCAGAAGAGAGAGAGAGAGCTAGCTGTATTTCGTTGTATTTCTTTCACTGTCACTTACTTAGCTAGCGAATGCAGCTAGCTAATTTTGCCTACTTAAATACCTGGGTCAAACGGAGAGGAATTCTATTTATGTTAGCTAGCTTGCTAAGGCTATAATAATATAATAATATGCCATTTAGCAGACGCTTTTATCCAAAGCGACTTACAGTCATGTGTGCATACATTTTTACGTATGGGTGGTCCCGGGGATCGAACCCACTACCCTGGCGTTACAAGCGCCATGCTGTACCAATTGAGCTACAGAGGACCACAACACTGGAACTCTTCCAAGTCAAGGTTTAATTTATTTATTGCCACTGGGCCCACTATTATCACTGCTAAACTGCTTGCTGTACACTCTACTGCGTGATTGTAGCGGGTTTACTAATGCGTTAGTTCTAGTAGCTATGTTGACTATGACGTTAGCTAATATGGTGACAACGATGTTGGCTGTGTGTAATAATAATAATAATATGTAATTTAGCAGACGCTTTTATCCAAAGCGACTTTCAGTCATAGGGGTTAGCGGTTATGGTATGAAGGTTTGGCTTGGAAATGTTTTTTCGCCTGGTCACAGACAGCTGTTGCATTGTGCACTGAAGTCCACAACCGAAGGGAAAAGGTGAGAGGAGGAGAGCGCGTAGACGCGAGAAGAAATTATACCACGATCAAAGTGATGATGCTGTTTGTATGTGGCTGCTATGAAAGTGAACTGTGTGTGTGGGTGATCACGGGTATATTCATTCAAACTTTTCTTAAATGGAAGCAAACGGAATGAAACAGGGATTAACCTACCTGAATTTGTCCAATAGAAACTCTTGTTTGCAACTATTTGGACTAATGATTATGCCCTAAATCAGCTAGATGCAGGCAAGAGTGTGCAAGGCGGTAATGAATGTGTCACTGTCTGTCACCTTCATTACTCCAATTTTTATCTCATGTAGTAGGCTAAACCTAACGATGTTACATTGAGCTGGGTGAATGGAATATGAATGACAGTCATCCAATATGCTGTAATAGAAATAAGGCCATGGTCATAAAAAAAATGGTCTTCCCTAATATTAAACAGCATTGACCACCACTGATATACAGTGCATTCGGAAAGTATTCAGACCCGTTGACTTTTTCCACATTTTGTTACGTTACAGCCTTATTCTAAAATTGATTAAATTGTTGTTTTTTCCATCATCAATCTACACACAATACCCCATAATAACAAAGCAAAAATAGTTTTTTTAGAAATTGTTGCAATTGTTGTATTTGGGGGCTTTCTCCCATTCTTCTCTGCAGATCCTCTCAAGCTCTGTCAGATTGGATGGGGAGCGTCGCTGCACAGCTATTTTCAGGTCTCTCCAGAGATGTTCGATCAGGTTCAAGTCCGGGCTCTGGCTGGGCCACTCAAGGACATTCAGAGACTTGTCCCAAAGCCACTCCTGCGTTGTCTTGGCTGTGTGCTTAGGGTCGTTGTCCTGTTGGAAGGTGAATCTTCGCCCCAGTCTGAGGTCCTGAGCACTCTGGAAAAGGTTTTCATCAAGGATCTCGCTGTACTTTGTTCCGTTCATCTTTCCCTCGATCCTGACTAGTCGCCCAGTCCCTGCTGCTGGAAAACATCCCCACAGCATGATGCTGCCACCACCTTGCTTCACCGTAGGGATGGTGCCAGGTTTCCTCCAGACGTGAAGCTTGGCATTGAGGCCAAAGAGTTCAATCTTGGTTTCATCAGACCAGAGAATCTTGTTTCTCATGGTCTGAGAGTCCTTTAAGTGCCTTTTGGCACATGACAACTCCAAGCGAGCTGTCATGTGCCTTTTACTGAGGAGTGGCTTCCGTCTGGCCACTCTACCATAAACGCCTGATTGGTAGAGTGCTGCAGAGATGGTTGTCCTTCTGGAAGGTTCTCCCATCTCCACAGAGGAACTCTGGAGCTCTGTCAGAGTGACCATCGGGTTCTTGGTCACCTCCCTAACCAAGGCCCTTCTCCCCCGATTGCTCAGTTTGGCCGGGCGGCCAGCTCTAGGAAGAGTCACTGTGTTCTTGGGGACCTTCAATGCTGCAGACATTTTCTGGTACTCTTCCCCAGATCTGTGCCTCAACACAATCCTGTCTCGGAGCTCTACGAACAATTCCTTCGACCTCATGGCTTGGTTTATGCTCTGACATGCACTGTCAACTTTGGGACCTTATATAGACATGTGTGTGCCTTTCCAAATCATGACCAATCAATTGAATTTACCACAGGTGGACTACAATCAAGTTGTAGAAACATCTCAAGGATGATCAATGGAAACAGGATGCACATGAGCTCAATTTCGAGTCTCTTAGCAAAGGGTCTGAATACTTATGTAAATAAGGTATTTCTGTTTTTATTTTTTATAAATTAGCACAAATTTCAAAAAACTGTTTTCACTTTGTCATTATGGGGTATTGTGTGTAGATTGATGAGAAATTTTTTTATTTAATCAATTTTAGAATAAGGCTGTAACGTAACAAAATAAATCTACACACCTCATAATGACAAAGCAAAAACTGTTTTTTAGACATTTTTGCAAATGTATTAAAAATAAACAACTTCAATATCACATTTACATAAGAGTTCAATCTTGGTTTCAAAACAAGGTGTTCCTAATGTTTTGTACATTCAGTGTATTATTTGTATTTTTTTTACGGTTATGACAGTTATTTTCATCCATAACCTTCGGTTACACGGTTATACAGTAATTATGCCAGCCCTAGTATCTGTACAGAAGCGATGTGGAATGTATGTTGAACTCATTAAACAGAGAGTTCAGCTGCATTGTTATGTTATGTGTCTCCAATGCAAGCACATGTTTCTTTGTGCCTAATTCATCCTGTGCTGCACGTTATCTCCTTTCAGTCAAGTCAACATGCAGTAGTATCGGAGGAAACGTTTTCAGTTCTTCAGGTACAGTCTAATTAAGGACTCAAAACAATAGCAGTGTCAGAAGCTGCTGTAAAGCTGGTACAATGAGAGCTGATTCAGTGCTGTCTGTGTGACTTTGAGCTGTGTGTGGATGCAAGTTCTTTGTCTGTTCAGGCCCAGCTATCGTCACTGTTTCAGCCGGTTTCGGCCTCTCTGAGGCCAGGCAGCAAAGCTCCACATATCTTATCCTATTGTTGACTGAGGTGTTTGTTTGGAGGAAGATGGTCGATTGAACACATCGCTGGCTGAGGCTGTAATTAAGGTGAAGTCTAAAACGGCACCGCTTACAAATGGAAGCACAGGTCGATAATTTACACCCTTCCCGTGTTGGTTACTGTGGAAATTTCACTGATACACAATTAATGATTAAAGAAACAAGAGTGATGATCAATTCCATTGGCCGAAATGCATCAATACCAGATCATTAATTGAAACGCTCTGGAAAATAAAGACCATGTAGTACGTTCTATCTGAAGAGGTAATCCCTCATATTTCTGTGTCTTGTATTTGAAATGAGCTAGAGGGATGGAGGAGATAGAGGGATGGAGGAGATAGAGGGATGGAGGAGATAGAGGGATGGAGGAGATAGAGGGATGGAGGAGATAGAGGGATGGAGGAGATAGAGGGATGAGGAGATAGAGGGATGGAGGAGATAGAGGGATGGAGGAGATAGAGGGATGGAGGAGATAGAGGGATGGAGGAGATAGAGGGATGGAGGATGGAGGAGATAGAGGGATGGAGGAGATAGAGGGATGAGGAGATAGAGGGATGGAGGAGATAGAGGGATGGAGGATGGAGGAGATAGAGGGATGGAGGAGATAGAGGGATGAGGAGATAGAGGGATGGAGGAGATAGCGGGATGAGGAGATAGAGGGATGGAGGAGATAGAGGGATGGAGGAGATAGAGGGATGGAGGAGATAGAGGGATGAGGAGATAGAGGGATGGAGGAGATAGAGGGATGGAGGATGGAGGAGATAGAGGGATGGAGAATGGAGGAGATAGAAGGATGGAGAATGGAGGAGATAGAGGGATGGAGGATGGAGGAGATAGAGGGATGGAGAATGGAGGAGATAGAGGGATGGAGAATGGAGGAGATAGAGGGATGGAGAATGGAGGAGATAGAGGGATGGAGAATGGAGGAGATAGAGGGATGATAGATAGAGGGATGGAGATAAATGGATGGAGAAGATAGAGGGCTGGAGGAGATAGAGGGATGGAGGAGATAGAGTAATGGAGGAGATAGAGGGATGGAGGAGATAGAGGGATGAGGGGATGGGGGATGCTGCTTCTCCTCTCAGTTTGTCTCCTCCAATACAGCTGTGTACTGAGTGGGGTTGTAGCTGTGAGACATCAGAGCGAGACTAGCCAGTCAGCAGGCTCTGTTTAAAGAAGCTCTCCATGCTCCTCTGGATCACTACTGGGAGTAGAGAGAGGGATCTGGATTTCACCTGGAGATTTGTAAATGTGTTTCTTGCAAGCATACTGTTACAATACAAGCATTATGGTTTTCTGTCTCTCCTGTGTGATATGTCATCAGATCGGTTTTATAGTATTGTCAGATTGTACTGTACAAAGAGAGGGAAGGGTAACCTACAAAGAGAGGGAAGGGTAACCTACAATACCATTTGAGTTTTGTATACTCCCTCATGGCTCAGTATATCAACCTTACTTCAAACTTCTTCCCCCCCACATTAGCAGAGGTTAAATAGATGAAGTTTCCCACTAACATCTCTCCTGTGAGTTTTGATTCTTTGTGGGGATGCGAGGACATACACAGACTGGCTTGATTGGTCTCACATGGCTCCTGCAGGCAGGGTCTGTATGGACCACTAGAGCCCAGACACAGTGACAGACAGTCAAATCAAAATCAAATCAAATCAAATGTTATTTGTCACATGCGCCGAATACAACAGGTGTAGACCTTACAACATAAGTGTTAAGAAAGTATTTACTAAATAAACTGAAGTAAACAATGAATATATAAAAATGAAAAAAATAAGAAAATAGAAAAATAACAAATAATTAAAGAGCAACAATAAAATAACAGTAGGGAGGCTAGATACAGGGGGTACCGGTACAGAGTCATTGTGCGGGGGAACAGGTTAGTCGAGGTAATTCAGGTAATATGTACATGTAGGTAGAGGTAAAGTGACTATGCATAGATAATAAACAGAGAGTAGCAGCAGCTTAAAAATGGGGGGCGTCGGAGCCGGTGTAGTAGGATTCAATCTTACTCCTGTATTGACGCTTTGCCTGTTTGATGGTTCGTCGGAGGGCAAAGCGGGATTTCTTATAAGCGTCTGGGTTAGAGTCCCGCTCCTTGAAAGCGGCAGCTCTACCCTTTAGCTCAGTGCGGATGTTGCCTGTAATCCATGGCTTCTGGTTGGGGTACGTACGGTCACTGTGGGGACGACGTCATCGATGCACTTATTGATGAAGCCAGTGACTGATGTGGTGCACTCCTCAATGCCATCGGAAGAATCCCAGAACATATTCCAGTCTGTGCTAGCAAAACAGTCCTGTAGCTTAGCATCTGCGTCATCTGACCACTTCCGTATTGAGCGAGTCACTGGTACTTCCTGCTTTAGTTTTTGCTTGTAAGCAGGAATCAGGAGGATAGAATTATGGTCAGATTTGCCAAATGGAGGGCAAGGGAGAGCTGTGAGTGGAGTAAAGGTGGTCTAGAGTTTTTTTTCCTGTGGTTGCACATGTAACATGCTGGTAGAAATGAGGTAAAACGGATGTAAGTTTCCCTGCATTAAAGTCCCCGGCCACTAGGAGCGCCGCCTCTGGGTGATCATTTTCTTGTTTGCTTATGGCCTTATACAGCTCGTTGAGTGCAGTCTTAGTGCCAGCATCGGTTTGTGGTGGTAAATAGACAGCTTCAAAAAATATAGATGAAAACTCTCTTGGTAAATAGTGTGGTCTACAGCTTATCATGAGATACTCTACCTCAGGCAAGCAAAACCTAGAGACTTCATTAATATTAGATGTCTTGCACCAGCTGTTATTGACAAATAGACACAGACCGCCACCCCTTGTTTTACCGGAGGCAGCTGTTCTATCTTGCCGATGCATGGAAAACCCAGCCAGCTGTATGTTATCCATGTCGTCGTTCAGCATAAGATATTACAGTTTTTAATGTCCCGTTGGTAGGATAGTCTTGAACGGAGCTCATCCAGTTTATTATCCAACGATTGCACGTTGGCTAATAGGACTGATGGTAGAGGCGGGTTACCCACTCGACGTCGGATTCTTACAAGGCACCCCGACCTACGACCCCTATATCTCTGTCTGTTCTTCATGCGAATGACAGGGATTTGGGCCTTGTCCGGTGTCTGAAGTAAATCCTTCTCGTCCGACTCGTTAAATAAAAAATCTTCGTCCAGTACGAAGTGAGTAATCGCTGTCCTGATATCCAGAAGCTCTTTTCGGTCATAAGAGACGGTGGCAGAAACATTATGTACTAAATAAGTTATAAATAATGCAAAAGAACACACAATAGCACAATTGGTTAGGAGCCATCTCCTCCAGCGCCATTATCATTAGCCCTGCCTGATGTCAGCTCTCAGCAGTGTCTCTCTAGCCTGCTCCCAGATCTGTTAGTGCTGTCCTATGGCCATTGTCACGCATGCCAGCTCAAACAGATCTGGGATCAGGGCAGGCTAGTGTCTCTAGTCTCTCCTCAATGACAACAACAACAACACAACAACTAAACCGCTTCCAGGTCCAATCTGCTACCAGGAAGGAACCATAGAAATATAATTATATAACGTGAACCCATTACGGTGCTGTGAAATTACTGTGAGGGGATTATTGCTGTGGTCTGAGGTCCTTTTTCCTGTTCTAGTAATTGTATTTCTATGGAGGGAACAACCCTTTTCCCTGATCGTTCTGACTGCTTCTTCAACAACACAATCATCTTAATTGAAGATGATGAAACTCTTTGTTGGAGCTCAGCAGGAGTCTGTCCCCTCATAGCTAGAGGGGCTATAAAACCAGGCCAAGCTCTCAGATGTTGGCTGTGAAGGGGCTTTCAATTCTGATTCTGACTCTCTACTGTACAGTATGCTTCCATAACTTTGTGAACTTTGATCTGTACATTTATTGCCCACATTAGAATCAGTCAGTTGTATTCAGAGTTTGTTTAATATAATAGGATAACAATTAAACATTTGTTATCTTCCATTCCGTCTTTTAATTTCAACCTTGCCCTGAGTTGCAATTCATTCAGACTTCCTTTTCAGGTTGCGTTTGAAACCCTCAGGAGAATGTGAATACATGCATTAGGTTTTTAATGAGTTTAGCAGCCATCCGTGGTGTGTGCACCAGTCTTAGTCCAGCAGACCTGCTCAATATTCATGAGTTTCCTGATAATTGTGATTACTCTCTGTTTCAGCACACTCTTGAAAGAAAGCATTCTATATTGGGAGAAAGCACCACCAGTATTAATGAATTCCCCCTCATGTGAACAATAAGAAACGAAAGGAGCATTTCAATCTTTCCCATTCTCTAAACTGCTCCCATTCAATTGGAAATAGTTTTGTGTCTTTCTATAGCTCGGCAGCCATAGCTGTGTCTCTATCTTCTTTAAAGGCCATTTTAACAAACTATAAAACTGGCTTCTCATAGATGTCAATACACCTTGCACTGCAGCCTTGATAGACTGCCATTTGCCATGAGGGTCAAGCTTGCCCTTGGATCTCAACCACTTACTGCCACCGGCCCATTGTTATAGGAGCACAGATGTTGGCAGACACTGCTGGAGGGGGGGAAGCAATGGAAGGAACATCATAAAATGAAACTATTTTTCTCTGCCGCCGCCACGTCCACTGCTGCCTGGATATTATGATGTTAGCCCCGGGGAAGGGAAAATATTTCTGTCTAAGGATGCCTGAGTGAATACTATAGAGCGGAGCAGCAGAGGTTACATTCTATCTCTCTCTCTTTCGCATGTTGCATCCGAATGGGACATTAAGAAACAAAAGATGTTAAGAAACATTGCATTGCGACAACCCATTGAGACAAAAACACATCTACGAGTTGTTGATGTAGATAACCGTGAGTGGGGGGAAGTATGCGACCTATTCCGTGCAAGGCTTGCCAATAAGAATTCATATTCTCTCTTTAAGTTAAAGAAATATTCATAGGAAATCCTCCTATATCATATGAAATACATGGATAACTTCTAACCTGTGAATCTGCTGTGAACATTCTGAGCAATGAATAAAACTAGCGGTAATCAGGCATTTGAAATGTCCTGCTCTCCCTCATTCCATGTGTGTAGGTAAGGGCAGCTGAAGTAAGGGAGCTAGTGGAGGCAGATGGTGCAGTCCTGTCACCTGTAATGCATGTCCACTGATAGATGGCCACCCGGGCCGATTTAACCTCACACAGCTATTTTAAGTGCTGTGTTGTATTGTATTACGACACATCAGATCAGAGAAGGTTGGATCATGTACAGCACAGCAACTCCTCCACAGCTAACAGCTCTCCTTTAACTGGGAGTGGTCTCCGTCTACAGTAGGCTATACGCCATCCTCATCCACGGTACAACTCTGCCTAGACTGATCCTATTAGTGTTAATGATATCATATTGGAACTAAAATCAACCTCAAAATACTGAATTTGTTGAGGATCAAGATCGTCAGAATCAGAATCAGGCCTGTCCATGAGGACAGAGAGATAAGCTTATAAAGACGTAGGATCTTAATTTGAGCCAGTCTCCTATAGCAGGAAAATAATCCTGCATCAACAGGAAATGTGAATTATTATGTGGATTATAATTAATGGACATTTTTGTAGTGGTTGATAGGAAAGTTATCCTGCAACAGGGTGATGAAATTACGATCCTATGTCTGTAGGTTACTAATTTGAGTTCCAAAGCACAATCATCTTCATGAAAAATGTTTCAGACACCAGATCTCCAAGGAAATTAAGATCTCTATTAAATTAAGTCCTAACCATGGAACACGATTTAGTGCATATCTTTCCATTATTTGTGGCCACATACACATTAAGCCAGGCAATCATTGTCTGAAATCTGCTGTCCGGACATAAGCCGAGTCGCGACCACACTTAGGAAGAGAGAAAATTGTCCCTCGTACTGTAGCAGCGCTCCTGGAAAAATACACTTTTCTTATAAAGATCCAGGCAAGCCCTGACATTATTAAATACGTTAGAACAGACACAGGACCTAAACACCACTTTAAATGCTTGTAGAAGCTCGTTCTGAATTAGGAGGGGGAAAAAACGTTGCAAATTATAGGGTAATGGTTTTCTCTCATTAATGTGATATGCAGAGAGATTCTCCTCTGACATGTGCTTGGTTTGCTCTGCTCTATTGAAATGCCAGACATTTTATAGACAGTTGGCATCTGCAGAAATCTATTAAAATGCTTTAGTCCCCTACAATTTGCATTAGATATTATTTCCCACCGTAGGGAAAAGTATCGCTTTGCTAGGAATATACTACTGCTATGATTGGAAGCAACAATTCCCTCTCAAGACAAGATAGTCTATGTCTTGCATGTACAGTACTGTTCTTTACTCTGACAGATAAAATAGTTTTCTCCACATCAGTTGTTGATTAGAACATCTTTAAATAAGTTATTGTAGATGAATGGCATGTTGTACTGCATGCTGTGCTCAGGAAAGACAGGACTGCCAAGCATGTTACCAAGATTATAATTCGATTCCACAAATGTGTGAGCATGTGTGTGGGTACATGCGTGCCTGTGCGCATGTGTATGTGAACCCGAACAACATCTTAATCTCTCATGTAGTGTTCTTTGATGACTAGATCAGTGAATGTATTGAGGAGGAGGCTCTTTTATCACATCTTTCTTTCCCAGTATATGAGCTCCCACTCAGTCTCTGGAGTGTCCTGCACCTCTAAGGACTTAGCAGAGAGAGCTGTCCTTTACTATCCATTATCTCTATCTCTCACCATGGGCCTGCTTGGCTGAGCACCACTGGCCCATAGAGAACACAGTAGACCTGGGCTGTAGACCTCATCACTGGCCTCTCATTCCCCTCTAAGCCCCCAGGGCAGCTATGGCTAGAGGAGACAGGCTGAGGAAGATCATATCCTCTATCTCCCCCTTTCTTTTCCTCCCCCTATCTCCTAGAGAGTACTGTATCTCCCCGGCCTCCCCCTATCTCCCCCGTTACTTCCCTTACCCTATCTAACCCCTTATTTCTGCCACCAGTTGTCAGACTGCAGAGATCTCTTCCTGTCCAGAAGACTCATCCTATCCAGTGTCTCTGTTATCACAGGTGTAAGACTGACACTAGCTGTAGCATATTGCATTAGCTTTGTTTGCTCTAGCAGACAGCTGGGTGACTTGTGTTTGTTTTGCAGTATGTGTCCGTGTTGAGTGAAGGGAATGGAGCAGAATATTGTGTTCTCAGTCAGAGCACGGCTCAGTTGAAATCTAGGTTAGGAGAGGTGCATCACGTTGGATGTTCTTCTTGTTCTGCCTATAATGGATTATTCTTCCCGTAACAAAGAGCTGCAGTGCTGCTTAAATGGCTGTGTATCTTGGTTCTCTCCGGGTTGTTCATTTGTTCTTCTGAGACGCTTCATTTAGACCAACGCCTGCCTTGCAAAACAACATGTTTTCAAAGACTGACTCATCTC
>NC_140018.1:14345892-14583392 GCF_964263955.1 Coregonus lavaretus | reverse complement strand
TGTTATTTCCAACTGCGGATAGAACAACAATGGTTAAAACGATGACTAAGAGAATGCTAATATCTTAAGTTAAAGTCTAAATAAAGACAAAGTTATTTTCCATATTTCATTCTGATCTGAAAGTACAGTACTATGTCCCCTTGATGTGTATAGTACTGAGGTGTGAAGGTCACTCTGGCTGTCCCTGCCCCCTCCCTCTGCTCCAGGCCGATACCACCCCACCCCTTCATTCGTCCTCTCCTGGCTGTCCCAGCCCCCTCCCTCTGCTCCAGGCCGATACCACCCCACCCCTTAATTCGTCCTCTCCTGGCTGTCCCAGCCCCCTCCCTCTGCTCCAGGCCGATACCACCCCACCCCTTCCTTCGTCCTTTCCTGGCTGTCCCTGCCCCCTCCCTCTGCTCCAGGCCGATACCACCCCACCCCTTCATTCGTCCTCTCCTGGCTGTCCCAGCCCCCTCCCTCTGCTCCAGGCCGATACCACCCCACCCCTTCCTTCGTCCTCTCCTGGCTGTCCCTGCCCCCTCCCTCTGCTCCAGGCCGATACCACCCCACCCCTTCCTTCGTCCTCTCCTGGCAGCCCTGCCCACTCCATCACATTACAGGGGCCGTGCTGGGCCCAGTGTGACCCTGGGCATGGAGGGTACTACCATGGGGCTCAGGCTGGCACTGCCCTTCTCTCTCTTTCTCTCTTTCTCTCTCCCTCCCTCACTCTCTTTCTTTCTCTTTCTCTTTCTCTTTCTCTTTCTCTTTCTCTTTCTCTTTCTCTTTCTCTTTCTCTTTCTCTTTCTCTTTCTCTCCCTCTTTCTCTTTCTCTTTCTCTCTCCCTCCCTATCTCTCTCAGGCAGACACCACCTCCCTGCTAGCGCTGCCATATGTTTGCCACTTTCTCTGTCACACCCAGGGGTCAGAAGTGAGAGATACCCAGCGGTGCCTCTGTGGCAGAGTGCCTCCACCCATTCCCCTTCCCTTCAGGGGCAGAGCTGGGACACGTTTCCTCCTGGTGTTCTATGGTATTTGGACTGTGGGGAATATCAGAGGCCGTGGAAACACAGTTTCACGGTAGCAAGATTATGCATAACTCATACCCGCCAGGGGATTTGCTCCTGTGTGATTGTGCATATTTTATACACCTCCACATGAAGCCAAAAGATCAGGTGTAAATAACTGTTCCTCTTCAGAGAAGGGCCTTTTATGAACGGTGACAGAGCTGATAGTGGCATATTTAATTAAATGGCCCCCGTCTCCTCCCTGCTGTTTTTCCATAAGCTCCACTCTGCCTCTTGACTGGCTGTGTGATAGAATGAGATAGTACTGCATGGAGAAAACAGAGAGGTCTCAACAACACTGAATGAGGAATACCTACTATTTTCTACATGGTGACAATCATGTGATGGTTGCAGGGAGGGAGGGAGGGAGGGAGGGAGGGAGGGAGGTCTGGGGGGGTGGAGCGTCCCTGTGAACTGACCGTAATTCCTTCCTGGTTCCTGACTGGAACAGCTCCCTTAGAACCTGTGGAGAAGGAGACCAATAGACCTGGACCTCACAACACAGCAGGCTTATTACTGGCACTGTACTCTGTAGCCTGCTAGTGACTAATTACAGACTGCACCACACAATGGAGCACACAACCATTCTTCCGTATCGTGTCAATGTTTCAAACAGACATGGAGATTAATAGTGTATGGAGGTACAGTACAGTACTCCCTTGTTGTTGGGTGGGTTTGGCTGATCTCATGGATTTCCTGTTCTCCTTAATGGAAGTGTATGAGTCTTTTAGTTGTACTGCAAGGTAGTGACCAAAAGTCCATGGTATTATGTATTATGTGGAGAGGTTTTTATACTGGGCTAACTCTTTCTTCCTCCCCAGAACAGTCAACAGTGGCCCCCGTGAACATGTGTGGCCCTTCACTACATTAACTGTCACAATAGTATGGACAATCACAACTTGTGAGCTTTTATCTGTATACTTCATGTCAAAGTTTGGATTCGTCATGAAAAAGTTCCTTGTTTAATATGGATGTTATTCAGCATCACAGTTTACTTTTCCTCCCTTCCTCAGCAGTCTGCCATAAAGACAGCCACAGCTGTAGAAGCCATTGAAGAAATCCCCTCAGATTGAAGGCTTGAACTTGAAACACAGTTGGCTGTGTTGCGCTCAGGGCAGCATTTCAGCTTTGGAACCAGACGAATACATCACTTCTCTGCAGAAAGCAAACTCAACAACACAGAGAAAGGCTGTGTGAAATTTATACATAAAAAAAAAAATTATATCATACCTCTGGGAAATTAAAATCCATTCAAGACTTTGCAGGCTGGTTTTTGGGAAAGGGCCTATTTTTCCATATAAAGGGGTTATCCTTATGTGTTACTGTGATAAATAAGCATGTCCATAACATATTGAAATGTGTCGGTCTTCAAATAGAGTTTCCAACTCTGCAGGCTTTGTTAGCAGAGCAACATTAGAAATGACTTCAGACAGACAGACCAGCACATCTACTTACAGATGTGAACTAAATTACCCTCAAAACCCCTCACAGACCAGTGACATTGTGACCTGTGCTGAATTTATGCAGGAAAATCTGCACATCTGTCTAAATGGGAACCCCACTCCACACAAGAGGCTTGCGGCAGCAAAGTAGCAGTGAGTCTATGCATTTAAATAGGAATATTATTATAATGACGGATGGAAGGACGGTGTGAGTCGTGTGCATTAACCAGGGTGCTCTCTGGCTCCCTGTCGTATCAGGGCCGTTGGGCTGGGTCAGACTATAACTCGGCGGCTGGGCTGACAGGTCTGAGCACCCTCGTTGGATGAACAAGCTGAAACAGTTGACCCCAGCACTTGATCCTGTATGGTAATGCTGCTGAATGTATTCTCTGTTCTCTGGTTGTGAGGGCCTCCAGGGCCCCCATACAGAGGAGGATTTATAGGAGCCTCCATACGATGACAGCACCAGAATGGCCTATTCTGTTTTCCTCATCATGTATTCTCTCTTGTAGCTGAGAGAGAGAGATCTGTTGTGGACTTGTAGAAGTATACAGATTGTGTGTGTGTGTATCAGACAGAGTGTGTGTGTGTTAGACAGTGTGTGTGTTAGACAGAGTGTGTGTTAGACAGAGTGTGTGTTAGACAGAATGTGTGTCAGACAGAGTGTGTGTTAGACAGTGTGTGTGTCAGACAGTGTGTGTGTGTCAGACAGTGTATGTGGTGTTTGTTTTCCAAAGTAAATGTGTCATTAAGTATTTAACAGAACATTACTTGTTCTCTCTGACTCATATAACTGTACTCCAACCACCCAGTGTGTTAAATGGGTTATAGTGATGAACAGAACGCTAATTAAGAAGAAGATGAAATATGAAAGCTGTTCAATGACCCAGTTGCTACAGATGTACAGTATTATGGTGATATGTTGTTTGTTAGTCAATTGTTTGTTTATAATCACACATTTACAGCACAACTGATCTGTTGAACACACACACACACACACTGCTCTGCTTTAACTTTCTTATTGACACACCTTACATCAGAGTAATTTCTGGAATTAACTTAAATCAATTAGCAATCACATGCACCATTAGCTGGTTATACTCTGCAATGAGCATCAGGGAGAAGTCAAACACTGTCTTAATTGTGCACTTTAATGATAATGATTTGTTAATCATCTTAATGGAAATGTAAACTGGTAAATGATTTAAAGGAAAGTCAATTCAGTGCCATTTGTATTGAATAGATGAACTAACCAATTTTCGTTTGATCTCTCTCTCTCTCTCTCTCTCTCTCTCTCTCTCTCTCTCTCTCTCTCTCTCTCTCTCTCTCTCTCTCTCTCTCTCTCTCTCTCTCTCTCTCTCTCTCTCTCTCTCTCTCTCTCTCTCTCTCTCTCTCTCTCTCTCAAGGAGCCTCCAATAGACTTCTATTTCTATTCTATCCTCACTGTCTTTATTTGTCTCCTTGGCTGCTTACCTCCATGAACCTGGTTGTGTTCTATACGTTCACTACCGGTCAAAGGTTTGGACACACCTACTCATTCAAGGGTTTTTCTTTATTTTTACTATTTTTTCTACATTGCAGAATAATAGTGAAGACATTAAAACTATGAAATAACACATATGGAATCATGTAGTAACCAAAAAAGTGTTAAACAAATCAAAATATATTTGAGATTTGAGATTCTTCAAATAGCACCCTTTGCCTTGATGACAGCTTTGCACACTCTTGGCATTCTCTCAACCAGCTTCACCTGGAATGCTTTTACAACAGTCTTGAAGGAGTTCCCACATATGCTGAGCACTTGTTGGCTGCTTTTCCTTCACTCTGCGGTCTGACTCATCCCAAACTGTCTCAATTTGGTTGAGGTCGGGGGATTGTGGAGGCCAGGTCATCTGATGCAGCACTCCATCACTCTCCTTCTTGGTCAAATAGCCCTTACGCAGCCTGGAGGTGTGTTGGGTCATTGTCCTGTTGAAAAACAAATGATAGTCCCACTAAGCCCAAACCAGATGGGATGGCATATCGCTGCAGAATAGTGTGGTAGCCATGCTGGTTAAGTGTGCCTTGAATTCTAAATAAATCACAGACAGAGTCACCAGCAAAGCCCCCACACCATAACACCTCCTCCTCCATGCTTTACGTTGGGAAATACACATGCAGTTCACCCACACCGCGTCTCACAATCATCCGTTCACCCACACCGCGTCTCACAAAGACACTGCGGTTGGAACCAAAAATCTCCAATTTGGACTCCAGACCAAACGTATCCTCTGCAGCAGAGGTCAATCTGGTTCTTCCATTCCTGTGGCAGTCCTCATGAGAGCCCGTTTCATCATAGCGCTTGATGGTTTTTGCGACTGCACTTGAAGAAACTTTCAAAGTTCTTGAAATGTTCCGTATTGACTGACCTTCATGTCTTAAAGTAATGATGGACTGTCGTTTCTCTTTGCTTATTTGAGCTGTTCTTGCCATAATATGGACTTGGTCTTTTACCAAATAGGGCTATCTTCTGGGGCTATCTTCTGTATACACCTTGTCACAACAACTGATTGGCTCAAATGCATTAAGAAATTCCACAAATTAACTTTTAAGAAGGCACAGCTGTTCATTGAAATGCATTCCAGGTGTCATCAAAGCAAAGGGTGGCTATTTGTCATCAAAGCAAAGGGTGGCTATTTGAAGCATCTCAAATATAACATATATTTTGATTTGTTTAACACTTTTATGGTTACTACATGATTCCATATGTGTTATTTCATAGTTTTGATGTCTTCATTATTATTCTACAATGTAGAAAATAGTAAAAGTAAAGAAAAACCCTTGAATGAGTAGATAGGTAGTGTACGTTTGTGAGTTATCTTGGACCGCTGAAGATCTTTGTAGTATGCTCTGAATGACAGGCAGACATCAGCTTGTGGATCAAAATGGCTCCTTTACACTCTCCTTGCATTATCTCTCTGTCTGGTACTCTGATTAAACACACATTCCTGCTAACAAAGATGTAGATAGGAATCAATAAAGGAGACAGAGAAAAAGAGGAGGAATGAAAGAGGGAGTCAAGACAATGAGAGACATGCAGGCTCTTTAAAAGAAGCTGTGAAAAAATACCCTGAGTGGCTATTGAGAGACGGAGGGGGGGGGGATAAAGGGAGGGGGGAAGATAAAGGGAGGAGGGGATGGAGGGAGGAAAAGTGCAAGGACTAGATAACAATGAGAATGGCATTGTCTAATTGATATATCAATGAAGAAGGTTATTTCCGGGTAATTTCGGGGCCATTCAGTGTGGCTGTATTGAATGTGGAGAAAGGCTGGATGGCCCTCAGAAACAGTCATTCAAGCCTGTACAAAAGACCATGTATTCAGCTCAATGCCTTATCTCCAAGGCCCAAATATTGTGTATGGTAAATGCTGCTTACTATCTGTGTCCTACAGCATTGCAGTTATGTTTGGTTTTATTAATGTTGGTCCAGATTTATTGTTATGGATTGAATCAGTGTACAGTATGGTATGACAATAATATGGGCTGAATATCTAGTAAATGCCAGATGCTGGTTCTTATTAATGTATTACAGAAATGTGTTTATATTTTTAGGTTCATTAATATAACGGACTGAGTTTCAGTCTGTTTAGATGTGTCTTGCTTTGTATTGAGGGCAACAGAGAGCTTAATTAATATTCAATTCCTCATGAGATGACTTACAGCAATAACACAGCCCAACTCCCTGGAGTACACCCAGCTTAAGCAGACGCACACGCACGCACGCTCACACACAGACACACACACACCATATCTCTCTCCCAGAGCCAAGGTATATTATTTATTTATGAGCATAATGATTTCCCTTTTCATTTTCCATTTTCTGCTCAAGTGAATTCTCTTCTCTGCATGGCTGATGAATGGAACAAGTTTTAATTACCATGGTGATGATGCGGCTTATACTTTCCTAGGAACAGTGATGGAAGAGTGACCTCATCTCACCTCTGTGGAGAAGTGTCAGATCTAACTGATCTTAGTTCAGATGAACACATACCCATCGCTCTCATTGTGCATCTACTCGATAAGAGAGAGAGAGAGGAAAAGGAGAGAAAAATGGCAATAGCATTTGAATCAACATTAAATACAGGAACATTTCGTTAGAGTGATGTTGTCCATGCACTGTGTATGGAAACACATTAAGTTAAACAAAACCCTCTTTGTCACAATGTACGTGGTTGTATTCAGTGCTTGACTTGGACTGAAATAGGTGGCGGTACTCATTTTGGGTGGCGGTACCAGGAGCTCCACAATCATTTTGAGCTAATATTCTATAAGAGGAACAGGAGCTCAAGCAGTAGAACATTTGAGGTGCCGGTACTCAGCTCCGGTGAGCTCCTGCCCAAGTCAAGCACTGGTTGTATGAAAGGTGACTAGAGAGCAGAGCTGACAGCCTCGTAGTCTGGTTGGAGAGAGGAAGCATCTGGATTGGTTATCACCAGAACCACCTCCTCACACTTATCTAAGCCCAGGAATGTCCGGTAACATTATTTATGATCAACCTTAGATTACATAGCATTTATGTTAGTGACCCCTAGGTCACAAAGCTTAGTCTTCTCTACATTTACATTTACATTTTAGTCATTTAGCAGACGCTCTTATCCAGAGCGACGCTCTTATCTATACCTCCTTCTCCTGTATGGCTGTATGGCTGGTCCTGTATGGCTCAGTTGGTAGAGCATGGCGCTTGCACGGCCAGGGTTGAGGGTTTGATTCCCGGGGCCAACCATACCTAAAATGTATGCGTTAATGACTTTAAGTCGCTTTGAATAAAAGTGTCTTCTAAATGGCATATATATTTTACTCAGTCTGTCAAGATCTAGAAATATACTAGGCTCTGTATACTTTGGCTCAGCTAAAATACTATCCACAGAACAGTCTTTATTCCAGAGCTTTGATAGCGGTATCAGCCGTAAGTTGTTCTGCTATCCTCTGACAGAAAGCAGAGGGTTGTTAGCCTAGCTAGCATCAGCCATAGGAGAGGTGCCATTACATTACACCACTTGTCTGGAAGAGAGGGCATGGTTGTCAGATTTAGGGGAGGTGGATAAAATTATATTTTATTTTAGGACAGCAGGAGAAGGGTTTTAAGATATGAGCCTTGGGTGAAGATGGGCTCTCCTCCTCTCTTTCCCTCCCACACATCCCTCCTCCTTCCCTCCCCCTCCTCCTCTCTCTCCATCCCACTCATCCCTCCTCCCTCCCCCTCTTCCTCTCTCTCCCTCCCACTCATCCCTCCTCCCTCCCACTCATCCCTCCTCCCTCCCCCTCTTCCTTTCTCTCCCTCCCACTCATCCCTTCTCCTCCCTCCCCCTCTTCCTCCCTCTTCCTCCCATTCATGCCTCCTCCTCCCTCGTTCTCCTTCCACCTCCTCCTCAATGTTTCCTGTCCCACTCTCTAGTCCTGGCTTCCCTGTCTGTTGGCCGAGTTTAGTTATACCAGACGACTGCATTGACATTTCACATTTCCATCCAAGGCCTCACGCTCAGACAGACATGGGCCTTCCTATCAATGGAACTGGCTGTGTGACCTAATTGACACTGTGACTGACTGACTGACTGACTGAGTGACTGACATCTCAACCAACCAATAATTGGGTACCACCCAAAACAATGGTTCCCATTATTCAGCCAGTCATCAGCTAGGGTTGGGTATTAATCATTGTTCAGCCAGCCATGAAGCCAACATGTTGGACACATTAGGAAGCCATGCAGTGACTGGTGATATGGAGATGTGTGTCCAGATTGGCATGACAAATGACTACAGCATGGTACTGTAGCATGGCCATCAGGCTGATCTCTTTATTACTGCTTAGACTGGTGGTGTCTGGTAGAAGATCCAGTCTGGGAGGGTCTCTGTTCACTCAGTCTTCTATTGGTTTTCTATTCTCAGTCATGTTAGATATGAAGCATCTGTTAGATATGAAGCATCTGTTAGATATGAAGCATCTTTTAGATATGAAGCATCTTTTAGATATGAAGCGTAATTTACAGTAGGTTAGGTTCTTGTCCATCATCACCGCTTGGTGATCCACCACTCTAATCTCTCCTGTGTGTTAGGGAATGGACAAGACTCCTCTACATCAGCTGTCAGTCATCTTCCATAACACATGTCCATCCGTCAGAGCGTTGAGTGATGAAGTGTGTAAGCTTGCCTGTGTGTATGTGTGTGTATGTGTGTGTGTGCGTGTGTGTGTGTGTGTGTGTGTGTGTGTGTGTGTGTGTGTGTGTGTGTGTGTGTGTGTGTGTGTGTGCCTACTTTATATGTGTGTGTGCTCTGAGCCAGGATCTGTAGTCATGAGTGATGGTGTTGTCAGTTAGCAGCTGTTCCTGCTGGGTCCATCAGTAGTCTCCCTCTGTGGTCCCTCAGTCCAGAGCAGAGCTAGCATATAGGACAGTCTCCCTCTGTGGTCCCTCAGTCCAGAGCAGAGCTAGCATATAAGACAGTCTCCCTCTGTGGTCCCTCAGTCCAAAGCAGAGCTAGCATATAGGACAGTCTCCCTCTGTGGTCCCTCAGTCCAGAGCAGAGCTAGCATATAGGACAGTCTCCCTCTGTGGTCCCTCAGTCCAGAGCAGAGCTAGCATATAGGACAGTCTCCCTCTGTGGTCCCTCAGTCCAGAGCAGAGCTAGCATATAGGACAGTCTCCCTCTGTGGTCCCTCAGTCCAGAGCAGAGCTAGCATATAGGACAGTCTCCCTCTGTGGTCCCTCAGTCCAGAGCAGAGCTAGCATATAGGACAGTCTCCCTCTGTGGTCCCTCAGTGCCAACATGGCTGCTTTGCCACTACTGCACCACTGTGGCTCATTACTGCCCAGACACTGTCACGGTTTCGGCCGAGGCTGCTCCTTCTCCTTGTTCGGGCAGGCTTCGGCGGTCGTCGTCTCCGGAGTACTAGCTGCCACCGTTCTATGTTTCGATGTTTGTTTGGTTTTGTCTGTTTTGTTACACCTGTTCCTTGTTAGTGTTAATTATGCGTCCTATAAGTTCTCTTGGGTTTTGTCATGTGTTGTGTGTAATTGTTCGTTGTCATTTTGGGATGCTAGTTCGTTTATCTCTCTGTATTGTTTTTGAAGAGAGTTCCACACATTGTGTGCCTTTTGTTTGTACTATACCGGTGTGCGTAAAGTTCGCTTGCCTGCCAGGTTGTATTTAGCCGTGTATGGCTTGTTCTTTTTGTCTTCACTAAAGACGTTAGTACGAAGCCTCTGTGTGTCCTGCGCTTGATTCCACACCACATCTACACTCAACCTTGACAGAATTACACACCATTCACCATGGAATCAGCAGGAGCAGCCGCACCTACCGAGATTATTGAGGAGCGCCTTCGTGGACAGAAGATCCCACCAACACTGGACCAAGCAGCGTGTCCAGGAGCCAGCGCCAGAGGTATCGCTAAAGGACATCAACCTCGACTGGACCTGGCCCACGGGGAGGAGAGACCCCCAGAAATTTTTTAGGGGGGGGCTCACGCCGTGGACGACGGGGCAGCAGGAGGCCGCGATAGAGCGGTCCAGCGGGTTTGCAGAGGAGGCCGCCAGGTTAAGGGGGCCACTGGTCACAGAGGAGAGGGAAAGTGTAGAGGCACGGCGAGAGGTACTGGGGTGTGTTACCAGTCCGGTCCGGCCCGTTCCTGATCCCTGCGTAGGGCCAGTGGTGTGTGTCCCCAGTACGGTCCGGCCTGTTCTTGTTCCTCGCATCGAGCCTGTGGTGCGCGTCGTCAGCCCGGCCCGGCCTGTTCCTGCTCCACGCACCAAGCCTATGGTGCACATCGTCAGCCCGGTCCGGCCTGTTCCTGCTCCACGCACCAAGCCTATGGTGCGCATCGTCAGCCCGGCCCGACCTGTTCCTGCTCCACGCACCAAGCCTATGGTGCGCATCGTCAGCCCGGTTCGGCCTGTTCCTGCTCCCCACACCAAGCCAGTGGTGTGCGTCGTCAGTCCGGCACAGCCCGTGCCTGTTCCACGCCGGAGCTAGAGCAATCCGCTCCACCGGTGTTCAGTCCAGCTCCGCACAGCAGGGTCAGACCGGACCAGGGGTACTTTGGGGGGTTGGAGAAGGAGTGGGAATCATGCCCGGAGCCGGATCCGCCGCCAAGGCGGAGTGCCCACCCGGTCCCTCCCCTGTGGTGTTTGGTTGGCGCGGCCGGAGTCCGCGCCTTTGGGGGGGGGGTACTGTCACGCCCTGGCTCTGGGGACTCTAGTATGTTGAGCCAGGGTGTGAGTTTTCATTTGTTTTTCGTTCTAGTTTTGTAGTTCTATGTTAGGCAGTGTGGTTCTCAATCAGAGGCAACGTGTATCAGCTGTTGCTTGTTGTCTCTGATTGGGAACCATACTTAAGCAGCCAGTTTTCCCACAGTGTTTGTGGGATCTTGTTCCTGTGTAGGTTTGTGTTTTGCACCTTTGGACGTCACGTATCGATTTGTTGTTTTTGTTCGTGTAATCATTATTTAATAAATATGTTCACCTTCCACGCTGCGCCTTGGTCCTCTGTATCCGACGATCGTGACAGACACATACAATCAGCAAGTTTGCTAATGTTTTGGCATACACATGCATACACACACACACACACACACACACACACACACACACACACACACACACACACACACACACACACACACACATACATACACACGCAAGCATGCACGCACATTACATACACACACACACAAATACGTGCAAACGCACACATACATTGCATGCACCCACCCACACACTCACACACACTCACACACACACACACACATACACACACACACACACACACACACACATATACACACACACACATATCACCCACACACTGCATGCACACACACTACCAAAATAGTTTGTCCCTTTTCTCAATAGTTCAAGCATATTGTTTGTTATTGTAATTGCGCCTTTGGGATGTTTTTGATTTCGTCTGGCTATTCTAGAAGACAAAAGATTAAGGCAATACACTCCCTTTCAACTCTTAAAAGGTGAAACATGCTTACATTCAAAAGGGGGAAAATACATATTGCATGTTTTGTTGTCCTTTATTGTTGTTTCTCAGAGCAGCTGTGGTGCCTCTGATGCTGTAGACAGAAGGAACATTATTCCTCTTTTCGTATCTGTTTCTTTCATTCACATCCAGCTATTCACATTAATGAATTCTAAATGAGGTCATCATATTTACAGTCTTAATGAGTTTCTATTCTTGAATAATTAAAAGCAGTTACTGGGTCTCCTTTTGGAAATTCAAAATAGGAATTAGGTCTCAGTCCAATCCACCATTCCTCTAGTGAACTGCAGCCACGACTATGTATTGTTTTTTAGTCTTTTCACACCATCAATGCTAGGTAGGTATTTTCTCCATTGGAGTTGGGAGGATTGGTTAACGTCATCTTAATCTCTTATGCAGCATTCCTAGATGACTAACTTACAGATCTCTTGATTCCCCTATTGTCTCTGTGATGTACAGACAGTTCAGACAGAGAGCCAAAGGCCAGTGTCAACGGAACAATGATGTGTTCTCTGAGAATACTTCTTGTTTCCCCACTTTTAATCAAACAGAGAGACACGTTTGCTCATTTATTGAAACAGAGCCTTTTAGTTTCAGTTTCATAATCTGAAAGACAACAAAAGGATCCCTGTAGACCACTCTGAGTGTTTGAAATGGAGTTAGCTAAGCTCTCCAAGGGTTATTTAGCACCGTTTGCTCTCGTTTTACAGTCACACACATCCAGCCATTATTCCACAGATGTTCTCCCCTGGCGTTACAGATCAAGTCCAAGTCCTCTTTCCCAACATTCCCATGGGTGGGGAGGGGAGGGGAAGAGACGGCCAGAGAAGCCCCATGCAGGTGCATCATGGCCGGGCATAAGAGGACAGGCAATGAACATTCATCTGATGGGAATTCATCTGTTTTTATGTACTGTATTATACACAGTATGGTTCTCTTTTGATACTCTGGTGTGAGGATGATAAAATACATAATTCAGGAATAGAAAGGTGATTGTGTGGATTTGGAACAGGTTTGTGAGAGTGTGTCTGTGTGCTGGCATGCTATGGATAACCATGCTATGAATCAGGGGTTCCCAAACTTTTTCACTTAGGCCCCCCTTCCAGCATTGGGGAACAACTTGCAGGATCTCCTCCCAGGTCCAGGCTGTCTGCTCCTGGACACGCTGCTTGGTCCTCATTTGGTGGGATCTTCTGTCACGATCGTTTAAAGACTGGTCGAACCAAGGCGCAGCGTGATAAGCGTACATGTTTATTAAACGAATAAACACACGACAAAACAACAAACAAACGATACGTGAAGTCTTAAGGTACACACAACAAACATATACGGAACAAGATCCCACAACTAACAGGTGCCAAAAGGCTGCCTAAGTATGGTCCCCAATCAGAGACAACGAGCGACAGCTGCCTCTGATTGGGAACCACCCCGGCCAACATAGAAATAGACATACCAGATACTACACCATAGAAACAACACAACACGGAATATACACACCCTGACTCAACAAATAAACGTTCCCTGAGTCAGGGCGTGACAAAGGCACTGCATCGCAGTGCTAGAGGTGTCACTACAGACCCGGGTTCGTTCCGAGGCTGTGTCACAACCAACCGGGAGTCCCATAGGGCCGTGCACAATTGGGCCAGCGTCGTCCGGGTTAGGGGAGGGTTTGGCCGGGGGGACTTAACTTGGCTCCTCGTGCTCTAGCGACTCCTTGTGGCGGGCCGGGTGCCTGCAGGCTGCCTTCGGTCGTCAGTTGAACAGTGTTTCCTCCGACACATTGGTGCTTACGGGTTAAGCGGGTGGGTGTTAAGAAGCGCGGTTTGGCGGGTCATGTTTCAGAGGACACATGACTCGACCTTTGCCTGTCCTGAGCCCGTTGGGGAGTTGCAGCGATGAGACAAGATCGCAATTGGATATCACGAAATTGGGGTGAAAACAAAAAAACATTATAAAATAGTTTGACAACCCTGTTTGTAAGCTTTTACATTATATCAAACTCAACTGTTTATCTTTTCCAGTGATGAAGACATAGATGTCTCATGGTATAGTAATAATCATTATTATTATTATTATTATTCATTACATTTCTATAGCACTTTTCATAGAATCTCAAAGCGCTTCAAGAGCAAATGTCATGACAGATCAACCAATAGAGGTCAAGTCTTTGAAAGCTGCATCCTCCGAAGATGGAGAGGGTCAGTTCATGGCTTGAGCGAAGAGAGCTAGACAGAGGATGGTAGATGATGGTGATGAAGTCTGCTGATGATCTTGTAGAGGGCAAGTCTGGGAACCAGCCTGAGTCTTATAGCCACTGGACTTCTCCTCTTCCACTCTGTGAAACACCCACTTGGGTGATGCCTCAGCAGCTCTCGTTGCCAGAAAGCTCACCACACAAAGTTCAGAATAGTAGCCAGTCGTCCTCACTACGAGCCCTCTTCCTCAGGACTGCTGTATTCCTCTATCTCCCATTCCTTTCACGCGTCAGGTGACTCCTCAAATGATGTTCTCAGAAGATCGGGAATTGGCGGCCAGGTGAAACAAAAAAGATGATATGACGGGGTATGCAAAATAGGTCAACTTTGAGCACCTCTATTTCTGCGAACGTGTATGGAAAGTTTTGTTTAAATCAAAAAGTGATTAAATTCAAATGGATCGTGTTGGACTATGCTGTGTGTAACCCCTAGTGTCTGGTCTGGACACATGCTTTTAGGTGTGGTCAACATGGACAGTTCTAGGATCAGGGGGGAGCAACAGAGTACTAGCCTGAATAATTACAGTACAGAGCCTTTCAGGCCTGCGGTGGCTCAGAGGAATCTCCATAGAATATGTCATAGAGAACACATACAACACACAACACTTATGGGTCAAAAGCTTTCAGTAAACTGAATGACCTCTGTGTGTGTTTGTGTCTCCTTGTCCTGTGACTCAGAGCTCTAGCCTGCCCAGACTACATTCGTATCCTGAGGTAACTTGCTCCAGTGGCGTCTGTGCTCCGCTATAGACTAGCCCTCCAGCTGAAACTGTGGCACAAATAGAGAAACAGAAGAAAACAACATGTCTGTCTGCTCTGGTACATGTTCATTTAGCCTAATGAGATTTCAACTGAAACAGTGAGCCAGCCAGTAAATGAATTGTGTGCTTTTAATATAAATTATTAGCTGTAGCATGGCCCAGCAAGCCAGATACTGTATGATGTGTTCACTGTTTTTGAATGTTTTGTATGTTTTGTTCTATGGTGATTTATATGCCTATCAGGTGCCCTGAGGAGGTGTTCAGGACGGAAGCTTCAGCAGGTGAATGTTCCTGTTGTTCCAGTCAGGTGTGTGTGTGTGTCTGTACATGGGTGTGTGTGGAGGAGAGAAACACCCGCGAGGGAAGAGCTTTGCTGAGCTAGATTGCACAGCAGGACCCAGTCCCAATGGAGGAAGGCGTAGCACAGCGGGGAAACACACACACAGTGCACAGTGCTCAGTTTTCCCACTCATTTAGCCGAGAGCAGTGTCTCAGTGACAGTATTCTCCGAGCTGCATTCCCAATCCTCCCAGTATGCAAAACCAATCCAAATGGTTTCCCATTGGTTTTAAATATGTATTAGCCAGCCCTTTCATCTATGGAGCTGAGGAGAGCTTTTGTGTCAGAATTCCTGGGGATGTTTTCTGATATATGCCACGGCCAATTTTGTATCTTCTTCTTTTAATTAAGAAGGAGAATGAGGTCTGTGGAAAGAGGGCTAATCTTTATTAATTGAAATTTCTGGGCCACTGGGTTGCTGGGGGGCTCGTTATAAAACACACACATCCGCCCACAGAGCCACGAGACGATCCATTTCTCCTCAATTAGCCTGGAAACCATCTGAAAACCTTTGGAAAAGGCGACTGTGAAATATGAGGCTTCTCACCATAACAGAATTGTTACATTTCTGCCTGACATGTCAGTCTGTGGCAAGGCCTTTTCAGAATGAATAGGCCTGGGTGCGTTGCGGCGGCGGCAGGAGCGATGGAGGTGGTGCAGTGCTATAGGTGTGAAAGGCCTACATCCCTCAGCCTGTCTGTAAGCCGGCTCAGATGTTAAAGGAGGTCTCCAGGGTTCCATCTAGCTCCACGACAGGCCCATCAATCACCTCTCAGAGCGAAGGCAGGGAATGCACCTCCCGCGCCAACTCTGCAGCGAAACGCTCCCTTTCTTTCTCTCACAGTATTCCAGGTGGGCAATTCCCAGCGCTCCGACACACGGCGTTCCGGGCGTTCCGGGCATTCCGGCTCCCACTCCCTGCCGGCCTCGGCCCCGCGCCCGGCTGCTCCCTCTAGATTATCCCTCCATCTGTAATTAAACCCAGCCAAGGAGAACTGCTCTGCTGCTGCTGCAGACTGGAGACTAGAGACTGGAGCTCAGAGATGGGATGGCATCACACACATATTTATATTTCATCAGAATGACCTTCACCTGTCATCCTGCTGTCACTGGACTCACACTGTAGGTGAGGGTGTGTCTGTGTGGAAGGGCTGTATGTGTATGTGTCTATAAGCCTGCCTAAGTGTGCCAAGACACATACGTCAGCTCTGCGTGTGTGTGCTTGTATGAGTATGTGAGTCTGTGTGTGTGTGTGGTAGCTAAGATGTGTAAGCCCCGTGTAGCTCAGTCGGTAGAGCATGGCGCTTGCAACGCCAGGGTTGTGGGTTCGATTCCCACGGGGGGCCCGTTTGAAAATGTATGCACTCACTAACTGTAAGTTGCTCTGGATAAGAGCGTCTACTAAAATGTAAATGTGTGTGTTTGCAATGCATGAAAACAATATGCTACTCACGCTACGACGCACCCTTTATCAAATTTAAATCAATCACATTTATTTTCTAAAGCCCTTTTTACATAATCAGTTGTCTCAAAAGTTATTTACAGATACCCAGCCTAAAACCCCAAAGAGAAAGCAATGCAGATGTAGAAGCACAGTGGCTACTGCATGTTATAAATCTAACATCTCACATGCATGTCACATCACTTCACCGTCCTCTCTCTCTCTCTCCGTCTCAGATCTGACCATTTAGATTCCTGTATTTTAGATTCCTAACTCCTGCTGGGCTGTGGCTCCTCTCTGTTGGAATTGGACAGGATTGGAGCCTGTCACCATAATGGGGTCTGTGACCTGCCTTGGCTATCACAGCTGCAGCAGAGATGGGTGTGTGTTTTATGCTGTGAATTACCAAACACACTCTGCCACACTCCCTCATGGGCAGCGCCAAGCCTCCAGTAACGGATAGGGCAGGGGCATTCGACTCTTACCCTACGAGGTCCGGAGCCTGCTGGTTTTCTGTTCTACCTGATAATTAATTGCACCCACCTGGTGTCCAAGGTCTAAATCAGTCCCTGATTAGAGGGGAACAATGAAAAAATAGTTTGAGAGGTATAGGGGTTTGTTTATCATCCAGGCAGTGTACTGTACATTGATTATTTTAAACAACCACTGCATTAGTGGCATGTATATAGATTGATTATACATCCACAGGATGATCCTTTGACAAATACAATACCCTAGTTACAAAATACTTATTTTGATTAATCTCACAACAGAGCCCATCAAAATCAACATTTCAATATATCGATAAACTGGACCTTATACAGGACCCATGTGTAACACAAAGAAAAACATGTTGTGATTGGCCTTAACCTCTACGGGATCGGTGGCTCGTATACAGGACGGTTGAGCTAACGTGCGCTAATGTGATTAGCATGACTGTTGTAAGTAACAGCAGCTTTCCAGGACATAGACATGACTTATATTGGCAGAAAGCTAAAATTCTTGTTAATCTAACTGCACTGTCCAATTTACAGTAGCTATTACAGTAAAACAATACCATGCTATTGTTTGAGGGGAGTGCACAACAACAAAAAACTTATCACGGCAACTGTAATCTTGCTCTGATTTGTCATCCTAAGATAAAATGTAGCATAGTTTTGTTTGATAAAATCCATTTTTATATTCCAATGTAGGAACTGGGTTCTACAGTTTGAACCCCTGCTGTCTCTGGCTCCACACCCACCCTGCCCGGCCATCTAGATGTGTGAAAGTTAGTGTATAAGCTAATGATCCATCATGTATGACATTCCTGGGAGTGTGTAAACTTACATTTTGAATTACCATATTATTTTTGTATGTTCTCTATAGTTATGTACTTGAAAATTTATAAATTGACCAATTCGGCACATTTGTGCAGACTTGATACAAAATAGTCCAGTATTGCAGTGCTTCACTGGATCAATCTGAAACTTTGCACTCACACTGCTTCCATCTAGTGGCCAAAATATAAATTGCGCGTAAACTGCAATATTATATTGTGGCCTTTCTCTTACATTTCAAAGATGACGTTTTTTTGTTTGTATTATCTTTTAACATATCTAATGTGTTATAATTTCACAATTCCACAAAATTCAAAGTGTTTCCTTTCAAATGGTATCAAGAATATGCATATCCTTGCTTCAGGTCCTGAGCTACAAGCAGTTAGATTTGGTGTCATTTTAGGCAAAAATTGAAAAAAATAGTCTGATCCTTAAGAGGTTAAACCTGACCATTTTTCTATTCCTCCAACAGTGGACTGTACTTCATGGCAGCTGTGAGTCACTAAATGGACCATTCAGAGTGATGGTAATGACAGAGGACAGTCCAACAATAGCACCCATCAGCCATGCAATCACAAGTCAATTCAATAGTGGTAGCTTGTATGTTTATGTATGTATGTGAATAATAGAAGTTCACACTAAAATATAGATGTTGGATCTTAATTTGACCATTTTCTCGCAGGAGTAAAATACATTTTATTATAAACAAATTCTAACAGGAATTTAGTTTTGATAGGCCACAGTAGGCTATAGTTTAGATGTGAGATCTAGTGAGAGAAAGAGAACTCCAGGTTATGTCAATCACGAGGCTCATTTGATTTCATCACAGTGAAAAGACAGCTATGACGCAATGGTACTCCAAGTTTGCATATAACCTTTAATATAAGACAGCCTAATGACCAATAGTATTAAGCCAGTAAGACAGTAAGCTAGTAATAGCCAGTGGGAAGACATTGGTGTGAGTTATGAACTGCTAGGATAGTGAAAACCCACTTGATGCGTTTTCAGGAGCTGCTTTCTTGATTTCCTGATAGTTTCCCCCCAGTCATCATGTCACAGTCTGTTAAAAGAGAACATGGCAGTCACAGCAACAGCAGAAACACACAGACACGCACATACTACACACACACAGTACACACACACACACACACTACACACACTCACACACACTATTCAACTCCCTGGTCCACTGCAGCTCCAACCACCGTTCTCTCCTCTCCGGGCCCAAGGCTAGGGGATACTGCGGTTAGAGGGATATGCAAAACGCATAGCCCACTGTAAACTGTGGAGCTTTCTTATTCAATAAGGCCCCTTTTCCCTCAGATGGTAAATCTCCTACTCACTATGTGTGGATCCCTTTGACGGGACTCATAGTTCACATACGTTAATGTATAGAGTAGAAGGAGGTCTGGAGTTTTGCGTGATGATTTTGCTTTGTCAGTGTTCTGCGGTATCTGAACTGAATCTTACCTCCAGGCTAGATTACTCCTTCATCAGCAGGCTCTCTCTGCAGTACTGGAGTCTTAGAACTGAAGTAAGTGTTGATTAGTTAATATACTGTAACTGAAGTACTGTAGGTGTGCCCAGGGCAATCAGATTTGGGATGAGAGTGGAGAAAGAGGGAGGAAGTGAGAATTGGATTCTCGACCCTGCTTTATTCAGCTGATACAAATACTCACCAAAGCATATTAAACCAGCTTACATCGCCATCCACCAAAACTCTGTGTGAGACAGAGACAGAGACAGAGAGATAAAGCGACACAGAGAGAGAGAGAGAGAGCGAGAGAGAGAGAGAGAGAGAGAGAGAGAGAGGTAAAGGGTTTGAATCTGCATATTTTTGCTGAATGCAGCACCAAAATAAGGTGCAAAAACATGTATTCCTGGACACCAACTATGGCGCCATTGAAATACAGAGAATCTTTCTAACCCTGGAATAGAGGCATCTTCCCATCCTGCTTCATGGACAGGCAGGGTACCCAGTGGATTCTCTAGCAGCCTCCAGGAACATTGAATTAGGAGTTGAGGAAAGCACTTGATCTGTCTTCATGCTCTTTTAATTACACACGGCTGGGTGGGTTCCAATCACAGAGACCAACTGGTAATTCACACGTCAGGAGTCAGGACCACAACCTTCACCTCACTTGCCTGGCAGCTTAATATCAAATCAAATCAAAAATAAAATAAAATAAAATGTTATTTGTCACATGCGCCGAATACAACAGGTGTAGATCTTAATATGAAAGGCTTACTTACAAGCCCTTAACCAACAATGCAGTTCAAGAAATAGAGTTAAGAAAATATTTACTAAATCAACTAAAGTAAAAAATTCAATAAAAAGTAACACAATAAAATAACAATAACGAGGCTATATACAGGGGGTACCGGTACCGAGTCAATGTGCGGGGGTACAGGTTATTCAAGGTAATTTGTACATGTAGGTAGGGGTAAAGTGACTATGCATAGATAATAAACAGCATGCTTCAGCAGTGTAAATGTAAATAGTCCAGGTGGCCATTTGATTAATTGTTCAGCAGTCTTATGGCTTGGGGGTGGAAGCTGTTAAGGAGCCTTTTGGACCTAGACTTGGCGCTCCGGTACCGCTTGCCGTGCGGTAGCAGAGAGAACAGTCTATGACTTGGGTGACTGGAGTCTTTGACAACCGCCTAGTATATAAGTCCTGGATGGCAGAAAGCTTGGCCCCAGTGATGTACTGGGCCGTAGGGCACTACCCTCTGTAGCGCCTTACGGTCGGATGCCGAGCAGTTGCCATACCAGGCGGTGATGCAACCGGTCAGGATGCTCTCGATGGTACAGCTGTAGAACTTTTGAGGATCTGGGGACCCATGCCAAATCTTTTCAGTCTCTTGAGGGGGAAAAGGTGTTGTCGTGCCCTCTTCACGACTGTCTTGGTGTGTTTGGACCATGATAGTTTGTTGGTGATGTGGACACCAAAGAACTTCAAACTCTCGACCCGCTCCACTACAGCCCCGTCGATGTGGATGGGGCCGTGTTCGGCCCTCCTTTTCCTGTAGTCCACGATCAGCTCCTTTGTCTTGCTCACATTGAGGGAGAGGTTGTTGTCCTGGCACCACACTGCCAGGTCTCTGATCTCCTCCCTATAGGCTGTCTCATCGTTGTCGGTGATCAGGCCTACCAATGTTGTGTCATCAGCAAACTTAATGATGGTGTTGGAGTCGTGCTTGGCCACGCAGTCGTGGGTGAACAGGGAGTACAGGAGGGGACTAAGCAGGCACCCCTGAGGGGCCCCCGTATTGAGGATCAGGGTGGCAGATGTGTTGTTGCATACCCTTACCACCTGGGGGCGGCCCATCAGGAAGTCCAGGATCCAGTTGCAGAGGGAGGTGTTTAGTCCCAGGGTCCTTAGCTTAGTGATGAGCTAATATCACCCTACCCTACCTAAACAGCCCTGAGAGGGAAAGGGTTGGGTGGAAGACAGAGAACAGACCAAAGAGAGAGGGAAAGAGAGAGACCCGAAAGGGAGAGATGGAGACATCTCCCCTCCCTCAGGGCAGCATAGGGTTAATGCAGGGAGTGCATGCCTACACACAGGAGGCCAGAGGCTGCTGCCAATCATTCCACAGCAGCATTGCTCACTGTATTTAAATAAACCCAAAGTGGAGTCTGAGGAAAATCGCCAACTACCACACAGGTGCCGGTCTGATCCCCCTTTATATGACTGTAACTCTAATGTGCATCTCATAGGTAGGGCTATGATAAACAGCTAGGGCGCAGAGTTTATCCTGGCCAGGCCACATTCTAAGGAAAAACTCCCGGCTCTACTGTTATGATGTTTATGTTACCAGCCTTGTGCTTTCCCCAGAAGAGTGAGATCTGATAACAGTACACAGTCCACCTCTCATGACTTGAATTGGTTGCAAAAGACTGCAGAGCTCTAGCGGTCAGCTGATTTAGATCATTGATGATATGCAGTGTGAACATACTGAATGATTAGTCTCGCTTGCCAGCTGAGCTTTGGGGTTTTGCCTTACCTACTACAGCTGGGTAATGTGCCAGGTATCAGAAAGAAACAAAGTGTTACAGCTTCAAAGGTGTGTCTCTCACAAGTGCAGTAGTTGAGTATGTGGTTCTTCCTGGGGGCGATGTATCTGCGTGTGGCTGGGTCACAGTGGGCCTGTCAGTGCTGCTGACGCCATGCAGCCAGCCTCTCACTAATAGGATTTGGACATTGCCCAGTCATGCATGCACGCACACACACACATACACACACACACACACACACACACACACACACACACACACACACACACACACACACACACACACACACACATATACACACACACACACACACAGGCACAGGCACACACATGCTCTGTTCTTGAGAAGGGAATGTTTAAGCTGGTACGGTTACTGTTACAGTCCAGGGGATTCTCTCTCACGTCCTCTACCTCTCTCTTTCTCTTTCTCTTTCTCTCTCTACCTCTCTCTTTCTATTTCTCTCTCTCTCTCTCTCTCTCTCTCTCTCTCTCTCTCTCTCTCTCTCTCGCTCTCCCTCTCTTTCACCCAGTGTGGGCTATTTCTAGCAGAGAGGCTTGCTTCAGATGTGTATTTCAGTGTAATCTCTTGGTTTAGTGTGAAATGATGTAACCTAAAGGCAATGTCAAGGTGAACTAGTCTAAATGTGTGGTTTCCATCCCCAGTGCTTTGTGATACTGTACTTATCCCCACTAAATGAATAGAGCCTTGGAGGGTTCCAGCAGGGCTGGCCAGACGATCCCTGAGAAATGGAGCGGAGTCTGACAGAACAGAGGCAGTAATCATAGGCAATCTTCCGCTCTGGGACCCTCTACTCTGGCCTAGGCAGACCCTAGAGATGCTTTTCTTGCCCAAAACCTGTGATTTGATATCTTCTCCCACAGTGAAGGGCTCAGATGCAGCAGGGCACCACAGAACACAGCAGTAGGGCAGTAGAGGATGAGAGAGAGGTTATTTTCACAGAGTTAGAAGATTGGAGACTGATTGTCTCATTTACACCTCACCACCTCTCCACCACTCTTATTCTCATGGCTCTCTCATGCAAGGCCTTTCTCTCTGCCCTCTGTCTTAAAACCCTGTCTTACACACTCATCACAAAGATAATCAGCTGCTACTATCTTTCATGGTTCCGAAGGCCAGAACTGAAATGGGAAAAATATTATTTCCCATTAATGCTCCTTGGTCTTGCAAAATACTTTAAAACTGGAGGAGAGGGTATCGCTTGTTGGGTTTAAAGCTCTGACAGAGGACAATGTTGTTAACCATTGTGATTGTTTTTAATGTATTGTATTGTGCTCTTTGTATGTACACACTAACGACTTCCTGCTGACCTCTTGGCCAGGCCCCCCTTGCAAAATAGGTTTCTAACCTCAAAGGGTATTTTCCTGGTTAAATAAAGGTGAAATAAATAAGGTTATCCTCACCTAATGTCCCTCTACCTGTAATAACAAGGCTGAAGGTAAACCAATGATAGCCATCTACAGGAAATGTATTTATCTGACTGAGGTTGTGTGTGTAGTGGAGCAGAAAACATGGACGCCCACCATACTGCACTCTGAGTCTACACTGCACAACAGGTCGTCCCGTGTCTCGTCTGTCAGTACGTGTCCCATAATCCCCTGTTTCTGTAACTGATCTAATGACCCTCCAGCTCCTGTGACAGACTGAAGTCTGGGAATGGGAGGGTAATTGTATGTAATGCCTCGCATTTGAATCCACATAGAAGGATCTTCCAATTGATACCCACAGAGCAAGGTTTAGACCTATACAGATGTAGGATCTTTATTTGAGCCTATTTGCTACAGTGGGAAAATAATCCTGCAGCAACAGGAAATGTGAATTATTATGTGGATTATAATTAATGGACATTTTTGTAGGGGTTGATACATTTTTTATTTATTTATTGTAGGGGTTGATACATTTTTTATTTATTTATTATTATATTTTTTGTTAGGGCAAATCAAATCTGAAATTTCAAAGTGGAAATTACAAATGTAAGAATACTTTTTAAAAACAGCTTTGCAGGAAAATTCTCAGCAACAAAAGAGTGATCAAATTAAGATCCTACATCTGTACAGTGATGGGGTCAGAGTCAGGCACTCAAACCCCAACAAACACCCTCATGTGTAAGCACAGTTGTCCCTCCTATTCTATGTCTGTGCAGACTTCAATTATACTTTGTGTGCGTGTGTGCGTGTGTGTGCGTGTGTGTGTGTGCGTGTGTGTTTCTCAGGACATTTCTGTGGGTTTAAATTGGGAGGATCCTGCTTGTCTGGGCCAGGCAGAGTAGACTAGAGCCCAGTCCAGACTGACACACAACAGTGTGTTGTAGTAATGACTTTTCCTCTCTTTAAGAAAGCCTGCCGGACTGAGCCTCACCAGTGATGTTCTCTCACCATGTTTGTATAGGCAGCCATGAGAGCAGGAGGAGGAGGAGGAGGAGGATGAAAAGTCTTGCAGTAGTTCTGGGGAGCTGATGTTGACCATGTATTGTAACCATAACATTACCATGGTTACTCTATGGGAGCTGATGTTGACCATGTATTGTAACCATAACATTACCATGGTTCCTTTATGGGAGCTGATGTTGACCATGTATTGTAACCATAACATTACCATGGTTACTCTATGGGAGCTGATGTTGACCATGTATTGTAACCATAACATTACCATGGTTCCTCTAGGGGAGCTCTAGGGGGGGAATGCTCTTTCATTTCCCATGTGGCTTTGCTTTTAGGGAGTTTCTCTGTGTGGTTTTGAAGTACATTATCTGACTATGTGAACTATATGCAAATGACAAACCCTGTTGTGATTTCAATATATACTGTGCATCTTTAGGTTGCTCTGTGGTTTGGTGTGGATGTCTGTTTTTCTCTATGGTATGTGTTCTCCCGTTACAATGATGCAATGCTCCCAGGCACAGGCATTAGTCCTATAGGAGACCAGCGCTCTGCTGCCATCTAGTGTTAGCCTGCATCTGCCCTGATATTGGGACTGGGAGAACCTCACCTGTGTGTGTATGTGTGTGTGTGTGTGTGTGTGTGTGTGTGTGTGTGTGTGTGTGTGTGTGTGTGTGTGTGTGTGTGTGTGTGTGTGTGTGTGTGTGTGTGTGTGTGTGTGTGTGTGTGTGTGTGTGTGTGTGTGTGTGTGTGTGTGTGTGTGTGTGTGCGTGTGTGTGTGTGAGGTAGCTCATTACTGAGAGTCTATATTAGTGAAGGAGGTCAGCCAGAGTCAATGAGCGTGCTCTAATTCTTCTCCAATTCCCTTGTGCTCTGCCACTTGTCACACATTTGCATATAAATTGCTTTAGATATGATGTTCCTGGTAACGGTTTAACGGCTACTTGTTTATAATTTATGAACGCTTTTGACATTTGTAGGCACAGTAGAGCTTTATAGATATCCTTTGATGCTCTGAAGAATTTTGCAGGTGTGTGTGTGTGTGATTCCTCGCTTCCATATTTGTCCATGCATGTGTGTGTGTGTGTGTGTGTGTAATTGTGTGTTTCTGTTTACTCTTCCACTAACCCTCACCCTTCCCTCCCTCCCTTCCTCAAATCAAAACTCTCTATCTCTCTTTCTCTCTCTCTCTCTCTCTCTCTCTCTCTCTCTCTCTCTCTCTCTCTCTCTCTCTCTCTCTCTCTCTCTCTCTCTCTCTCTCTCTCTCTCTCTCCATCCCTCCATCCTCTCCCCCTCTCTTTATTTCTCTCTCGCGCTCTCTCTCTCTGCTCATTTCCCAGTCCTAGTTAACAGATGGTGCGGGTAGCCCTGTCTCTCTCCCTGTCTCTGTATCACTGTGTCTGTGTGTCTGTCTGTGTGGTAGTCAGCCTCTGTGGTAATGATCAGTATTCAGTACCAGTCTCTGGTAACTGGCCAGTCTGGACAGCATGTTGGCCCCATAGACCCTGGAGAGATCTCTACTCTAGCAACTAGCAACCACTGCCTGTCTGCCTGTCTACCTGTCTGCCTTAGTGCCTCACTGCCTGCCTGTCTGCCTGTCTGTCTGCCTATCTGCCTGTCTACCTGCCTACCTGTCTACCTGTCTACCTTTCTGCCTGTCTGCCTGTCTGTCTGCCTGCCTGCCTGTTAACCTGTCTGCCTCAGTGCCTCACTGCCTGCCTGCCTGCCTGCTTGTCTGCCTGTCTACCTGTCTGCCTCAGTGCCTGCCTGCCTGCCTGCCTGCCTGCCTGCCTGTCTACCTGTCTGCCTCAGTGCCTCACTGCCTGCCTGCCTGCCTGTCTGCCTGCCTGCTTGTCTGCCTGTCTACCTGTCTGCCTCAGTGCCTGCCTGCCTGCCTGTCTGCCTGCCTGTCTACCTGTCTGCCTCAGTGCCTCACTGCCTGCCTGCCTGTCTGCCTGCCTGCCTGCTTGTCTGCCTGTCTACCTGTCTGCCTTAGTGCCTGCCTGTCTTCCTGCCTGCCTGCCTGCCTTTCTGCCTGTCTGCCTGTCTGCCTCAGTGCCTGCCTGCCTGCTAGCTGGGCTTGCAGCCTTCTTATGTGAAGTGTCTATTCACTCAATGAGGGTAATCAAACACACACACACACTGTCTCTCCTTTGTCTGTCGCTGTCTCTCCATAGATGGATAGAAAGAGATTAGTCGATGAAACGTGTACTTGTGTTGTTCAGTTTTAATTTGTCTGTCCTGGCTGATCGTTAGCCTCAGGAGGATCGTATGGTTCTCTGTGCTAAAAATAACCAAGTGTCCTGTTTCCAATCTGTTGAATGACTAAGTGGAGTACCTGATGGGTTTGTGACAGCAGTGTCTATAGCAGCTTCTGGTCAAACCTAACCTAAAGGCCCACTATTACGGAAGAGAGAGAGAGAGCGTGATGATGGAGGATGAAGGATATTTTTGAGGATTAAATACTTGGAATAACAGTGGAGGTCCGAAATTTGATTTAGAGAATCCTATTTCTTCATAGATTACATAGTCTTATCTTTATGCAGAAGGGTGCTGCCTGGCAGGGAGAGCGGGGTGTGTCACAATTTGGCACCAAAATGAAAGATGATTTGGTTTTTAATTAGGCTAGTGGCTCTCAATTCCCCATATGAGGTCAGAGTCAGACACATACACACACAGAGACACACACACAAACACACTCTCTTTCTTTCTCTCGCACACACACACACACATGCGAGAGAGAGAGAGAGAGAGAGAGAGAGAGAGAGAGAGAGAGAGAGAGAATCATGTATCTCCCAGTGTTCCAGTAATTTGGGGCTCATTTAAAAGCAATAGGGTGTGAACAGCTTGGCACTAAATGCTCTAAGTGCAGTAGTGTGCGTGTATGTGTGCATGCCTGTGTGCATTTTTGTGCTGCTTTTTTAAATGTTTGCTATTAGAGCTACTTCCAACATATTGACCGTGTGTAAATGTTGTGACAGCAGGTCTAAACAGGATGCAGCAACAGAGTTGTGGTGTGTGTGTATATGTAGAGTTGTGTTGTGTGTCTATGTAGAGTTGTGGTGTGTGTGTATATGTAGAGTTGTGTTGTGTGTCTATGTAGAGTTGTGGTGTGTGTCTATGTGGAGTTGTAGGGTGTGTCTATGTAGAGTTGTGGTGTGTGTCTATGTAGAGTTGTGGTGTGTGTCTATGTAGAGTTGTGGTGTGTGTATATGTAGAGTTGTGTTGTGTGTCTATGTAGAGTTGTGGTGTGTGTCTATGTAGAGTTGTGTTGTTTGTCTATGTAGAGTTGTGGTGTGTGTCTTTGTAGAGTTGTGTTGTTTGTCTATGTAGAGTTGTGGTGTGTGTCTATGTAGAGTTGTGGTGTGTGTCTATGTAGAGTTGTGGTGTGTGTCTATGTAGAGTTGTGGTGTGTGTCTATGTAGAGTTGTGGTGTGTGTCTATGTAGAGTTGTAATGTTTGTCTATGTGTACAGGTTTGTCGCTGCTACAGCTGTGTAAGGCTGCCCGCCACTGTTCCTATAAACTGTAGGTTTTTAACTGGATTGAACAGAAACAGTAGGTATGAACAGAAACCCAGTGACTGGATGTGATTGAGTATGGCCCTCTGTCTCCTGTGGTTGTAGACTCCATAACTGTCCTATATGACATCACTTCTGTGGTTCTAGTCTCCACAACTGTCCCATATCAAATCTAATCTAATCTAATTTTATTGGCCACATGCGCCGAATACAACAGGTGCAGACATTACAGTGAAATGCTTACCTATAAAAAAGTAAAATAAAACAACAACAAAAAAGTGTTGAGAAAAAAAGAGCAGAAGTAAAATAAAATAACAGTAGGGAGGCTATATATACAGGGGGGTACCGGTGCAGAGTCAATGTGCGGGGGCACCGGCTAGTTGAGGTAGTTGAAGTAATATGTACATGTGGGTAGAGTTAAAGTGACTATGCATAAATAATTAACAGAGTAGCAGCAGCGTAAAAAGATGGGGTGGGTAGCCATGATTAGCTGTTCAGGAGTCTTATGGACCTAGACTTGGCACTCCGGTACCGCTTGCCGTGCTGTAGCAGAGAGAACAGTCTATGACTAGGGTGGCTGGAGTCTTTGACAATTTTGAGGGCCTTCCTCTGACACCGCCTGGTATAGAGGACCTGGATGGCAGGAAGCTTGGCCCCAGTGATGTACTGGGCCGTACGCACTACCCTCTGTAGTGCCTTGTGGTCGGAGGCCGAGCATTTGCCATACCAGGCGGTGATGCAACCAGTCAGGATGCTCTCGATGGTGCAGCTGTAGAATTTTCTGAGGATCTGAGGACCCATGCCAAATCTTTTCAGTCTCCTGAGGGGGAATAGGCTATATGACATCACTGCTGTGGTTCTAGTCTCCACAACTGTCCCATGTGACATCACTGCTGTGGTTCTAGTCTCCACAACTTTCCCATGTGACATCACTGCTGTGGTTCTAGTCTCCACAACTGTCCCATGTGACATCACTGCTGTGGTTCTAGTCCCCATAACTGTCCCATATGACATCACTGCTGTGGTTCTAGTCTCTATAACTGTCCCATATGACATCACTGCTGTGGTTCTAGTCTCCATAACTGTCCCATGATGTGACCTCACTGCTGTAGTTCTAAACTCCATGGCTGTCCCATGTGACCTCACAGCTGTAGTTCTAGTCTCCATAATCGTCCCATGTGACCTCACTGCTGTGGTGGATTGTGGGTGCTTAGGCCTGTCAGTGAGTCTGTGTGACGCTGTAAGCCCCTTCCCTCCCAGGGGGTTCATAAGAAGAACAGGGGGGACTTGCTGGTCCTGTTTTAACTCATTGTCTGTCCTCCCTTGCCCTCTGTCTCTTTCCACCCTCCCTCTCGTTCTCTCTCTTTCTCTCGTTCCCTCTGTCTGTTTTTTTTTCTTCATCTTCTCCCGATTTACAAACCTTAACCTCACTGAGTGACTCATTTAAATAATTGTTCCTTTTAGCTGTATCAAGTTACTCCCCCCCATTTAAAAATGAAGGCCTTTACAAAGGAGAGAGGGAGTAAGAGAGAGAGAGGGAGAAGGAGAAGGAGAAAAATAACGAAAGAGAGAGAGAGAGTTGGATAGTTGGAAGCAAGAACTTGAAGAGCCCTGTAATTTGGTTGTGATTTCCATGACAGACAAATGACTCAATATGAGTTTGCGGCAGGCAGGCAGCCCCTGTCAGCTCCTAGCACCCAGCAGCCAGCTGGGCCGTGGGAGGGGCTGGCTGTGGATCAGTTTTTTGTTTTTAGGTGGGGCCCTCTCTTTCTGTGTTACAACAGGAAAACACCAGTCACCCTTACTGGACCGGACCTCGAAGAGAGGAGAGGAGAAGAGAGAGGACGTCCCACTGTGGGCTTTCAGCTGTGACAGAGAGAGAGAGAGAGAGAGAGAGAGAGAGAGAGAGAGAGAGAGAGAGAGAGAGAGAGAGAGAGAGAGAGAGAGAGAGAGAGAGAGAGAGAGAGAGAGAGAGAGAGAAGAGACTATCTGTGTGTGTAAGAGAGAGAGAGAGAGAGAGAGAGAGATAGCCAGACAGTGGGGGTAAAGATACAGAGAAAGGGAGAGAGTGGCTGAGTTAAAGGAAGAGTTAGCCAAGCCTAGCATAGCATGTAGCTAGCCCCCTCCCTCACCTGGAGCAGATCAGATCTGTGCTTCATGACTGGACCTCTGTTACTCTGCTGCTCTGCTTCTCCGCCAAGCCATGCATTGTTCTGTAGTCTACTGTACTCTACTTGTTGCTCACGCTCTGAGAGAGGTACACACAGTTAGCAGGAGAGTTACAGATCATTTCCTCTGAAACACTTGGACTGTCCGTGGCTCTATTATAGTGGTGAGTACTATGTAAACTGTTTTGGGCTTTCTTTCATTTAATTTCAGGGGAAATCTTCTCTCTTCTTTCATGTATTTGTATTGTCAAATATTAAAATACTTTGGATGGAGAAATAATATAATCAAAGAGTTGTGAACAAAGTGAAAGAGAATTCACCAGAGGAGTTGAGTTACTATGAGGTCTTGTGTTGTCACTTTGAGACATACAGAGAAACTTTAGCTTCAGACATATAGAAGGAGTTTCATGGTGAGTGTAACTGAGTTGGAGTGAGATTATTGTTGGCTGAGCTGGTATGTTAACTGAAACTTTGTGAAGCATGCCAGCCCTCCTCTGCTTTCTGACTGACTGAATGATGCTGCTGAGTCACGATGCTAGCTGATTCTCACTGCACTGCTCAATGCGCTGTGTGTGTGTGTGTGCGTCTATACGTGTGTGTGTGTGTGTGTGTGTGTGTGTGTGTGTGTGTGTGTGTGTGTGTGTGTGTGTGTGTGTGTGTGTCTATACGTGTGTGTGTGTCTGGCTCCATTAGCCATAATTAGCTATTTACTCCTTGGTTCTCTAGTACATGACAGGGTGAGCGGTGCCTCACATCTCTTCTCTGGAGCCAGACAGACAGATAGAGAGAGGGGGATGAAGAAATCAGGATCCATTACTATTTATCATCAGCGTCTCAAGCCTCTATTGATTTATTTTCCATTGAGTGAGACAAAAGGTTTGCTCCCAGCAAAGACCCAAATAAATAACCCTGCTAAATATCAGCACTGAATCTGAGCCTCACGGCTGTTTATTGATCACCTCTTCTCCCGGACAAGCACAAACACACACACACAACAGAGAAACACACTCACACAACACCACCACACCGACACAAACACACACACAGAGAGAGAGAGAGAGAAACACACACACAACAGAGAAACACACTCAAACAAGCATACACACACATAGACACAGTCAGCCCTTGTTCACTAGAGGAGCACCGTTGTTCAGTGTGTGTGTGAGTGTGTGTTTGGAGGCGAGGGGCTTTCACAAATAGCTGTTTTGCTGATGGAGTGTGGAGATCTATATTTTCTCTCCTTCTCTCCCTCTTGTCTCTTTCTCTCTCTCTTTCTCTCTCACCCTCTCTTTCTCTCTCTCCTTCTCTTCCTGTCCGGACCTCTGGAGCCGGCATCTGGAGCAACGGCCAGCTGACAAAAAACAAGGGAACGGAGGGAGGGAGGGGAAAGACGGGAAGGAGCTATACAAGAGGGAAGGAGTTATGGGGCCAAGAGCCTCCCAGGGTAGCTCGCCTAGCAGGCCTGCTGTATTGTATTGTACAGTCCCAGACCCAGTCCCAGTGTGGAATGTTCTGTAGGAAGGATATCTGAATCCAGAGCCTTCAGAACAAAGAAATAGACAGAGACATAGACAGAAATAGAGCTGAACTAACAGGCTTGATTTGAGCTCTTTAGCCTGGAGTTCTCCTCGGGGGGAGGCAGGGGAGGCTCACAGGAACAACTGACAGGCTAAATCAGCTACCCACAGGCAGAGGGGGGAGGTAGATTGTTGGCACCGGGATGGAGCTACCCGTGGCCCGAGGGGAGTTTGGAGGTAGATTGTAGTGAGTTGACACAGTGATGTGAAGGAAGGGTTCCTCTGCTCTGTTCTGCTATGGTCTTCTCTGCCTGAGAGGTAATTAATGGAGATTCAGCCATCAAAGCCCTCTCTCTCTCTCTCTCTCTCTCTCTCTCTCTCTCTCTCTCTCTCTCTCTCTCTCTCTCTCTCTCTCTCTCTCTCTCTCGCTCTGTAGTAGCTGTCTCTGCCAGTCAGACAGACTGTCTTTCTTCTTAGACTCTCCGTCCCTCCCCCTCTCTTTCTCTCTGTTTCTCTCCTCTTTATTCTCTACTTTGTCTGGAGTCTATCTGTCAAAGCGTTGCTATGGAGATAGACCTCTGAGCCCAATTTTCATGAGACACATCAGCTTGTGTAGACTAGAGACTACTTCTCTCTCAGGGCTGGTGGACAACTGGGATTTGTTGACTTGTTTACATTAGACTTCACTGCCTGTCAGTCAGTGTGTTGTGTCTACCTAATAGATGTGGATGGGCCAGACATGAGCTTTGCAGAGGATCCGCTTAGCATTAGCCTTACAAAGCCAACACTTCCCTGTCTCTACAGTGGGCCCTGCTCTGGCTGATACTAACCCTGTGAGCCTCTTTGTCCTGCCCATCCCCTCTGTCATTTAGTCATACCATCAGCAGAGTAGCTACACACACACACGTCAATCCCTTAGCGCTGTGCGGTATGCACAGTGATGGGATTTCAAACAGAATGGAATCCGTTAATGAATAGATAGAGATTCCAGTGTAGAGCCTGGGTGCCGTATTCAAAGCTTCATCGCCCTAGTACTGTGCCAACAGCAGAAAGCCCTGTGCTTTGTATAACTAAGTATCCGCTGGTCTGTGCCAGGCCAGGGCACAGCTCCACCGCCCCACACTACCAACCGGTGAAGGATGGATGACAACATCAGCCGTCACATCCTGCCTGGACACCCAGATTTACAGAGGAAGTGAGGAAACTTTTGTAACATCTGCTGCAGCCTTTCTGCTCCGTAACACCACTAATCATGTCACAGTATATGATCCCCCAGGCTTGTCTGTGGAGGAAGAAGAGAGAGAGACAATGAACACCATCCCTCATTACATGAACACCCACACTGGGGTTGTTAGACAGTCTTTTCTCAACCCCATATGTACATGTGTTACCTGCTTGTTGTCCCTGCTTTTTTCTGCTCTCTCTGAAGTGCAGCTGGTAGGCCTCTTGTTACATTCTACATTTAAGTCATTTAGTAGATTTTCCAGAGCAACTTACAGGAGTAATTAGGGTTCTGGGATTCGAACCAGTGACCTTTCTGTTACTGGCAAACACTCTTAACCGCTAGGCTACCTATCTGTTCAGGCTTTTGTGTGTATGTGTGTGTGCGTGCGTGCCTGCGTGCGTTCGTTCGTGCGTATACAATGAGTATACAAAACATTAAGAACACCTTATCTTTCCATGACATAGACTGACCAGGTGAAAGCTATGATCCCTTATTGATGTCACTTGTTAAATCCACTTCAACCAGTGTAGATGAAGGGGAGGGGAATGGTTAAAGTAGGATTTTTAAGCCTTGTGACAAGTTAGATGGAAAGCTACTGAGGATGGTAGCTAACTCTATGGCCACTCCTATCTGTCATATCTTTAATCTGAGCCTAGAGGAAAATCTTTGTCCTCAGGCCTGGAAGGAAGCCAAAGTCATTCCGCTACTCAAGAGTGGTAAAGTGGCCTTTACTGGTTCTAACAGCAGACCTATCAGCTTGCTGCCAGCTCTTAGCAAACCGTTGGAAAAAATTGTTTGACCAAATACAATGCTATTTCTCTATAAACAAATTGACAACAGACAGCACGCTTATAGAGAAGGACACTAAACATGTACTGCACTGACACAAATGACTGATGATTGGTTGAAAGAAATTGATAATAAGAAGATTGTGGGAGCTGTACTGTTAGATTTCAGTGCAGCCTTTGGTATTATTGACCATAACCTGTTGTTGAGAAAAGTTCTGCCATATTGTGGATTCAGAGCTTTCTAATAGAACTCATTGGGTTTTCTTTAACTGAAGCCTATTGTAGTATCTGAGGAATTATGACTTTGCTGCCAGACAGGTTTTTCGCTCTCACACTCCATAAAGATTTGTTCATATTTCATAGAAATTTATTCACACTCCATAAAGATTTGTTCATATTTCATAGAAATGTATTCACACTCCATAAAGATTTGTTCATATTTCATATAAATTTATTTACACTCCATAGAAAAATGTGTTTTTGGTTTATTGTTAAAAATACTCAATAAGAGATTGTTACTTGTCATAATCCTATTATTTTTGTTTTCGAGACTTAATTTGTCTCGAAGGGGGGAAATACAGTGGGGAGAACAAGTATTTGATACACTGCCGATTTTGCAGGTTTTCCTACTTACAAAGCATGTAGAGGTCTGTAATTTTTATCATAGGTACACTTCAACTGTGAGAGACGGAATCTAAAACAAACATCCAGAAAATCACATTGTATGATTTTTAAGTAATTAATTTGCATTTTATTGCATGACATAAGTATTTGATACATCAGAAAAGCAGAACTTAATATTTGGTACAGAAACCTTTGTTTGCAATTACAGAGATCATACGTTTCCTGTAGGTCTTGACCAGGTTTGCACACACTGCAGCAGCGATTTTGGCCTACTCCTCCATACAGACCTTCTCCAGATCCCTCAGGTTTCGTGGCTGTCGCTGGGCAATACAGACTTTCAGCTCCCTCCAAAGATTTTCTATTGGGTTCAGGTCTGGAGACTGGCTAGGCCACTCCAGGACCTTAAGATGCTTCTTACGGAGCCACTCCTTAGTTGCTATGGCTGTGTGTTTCGGGTTGTTGTCATGTTAGAAGACCCAGCCACGACCCATCTTCAATGCTCTTACTGAGGGAAGGAGGTTGTTGGCCAAGATCTCGCGATACATGGCCCCATCCATCCTCCCCTCAATACGGTGCAGTCGTCCTGTCCCCTTTGCAGAAAAGCATCCCCAAGGAATGATGTTTCCACCTCCATGCTTCACGGTTGGGATGGTGTTCTTGGGGTTGTACTCATCCTTCTTCTTCCTCCAAACACGGCGAGTGGAGTTTAGACCAAAAAGCTCTATTTTTGTCTCATCAGACCACATGACCTTCTCCCATTCCTCCTCTGGATCATCCAGATGGTCATTGGCAAACTTCAGACGGGCCTGGACATGCGCTGGCTTGAGCAGGGTGACCTTGCGTGCATTGCAGGATTTTAATCCATGACGGCATAGTGTGTTACTAATGGTTTTCTTTGAGACTGTGGTCCCAGCTCTCTTCAGGTCATTGACCAGGTCCTGCCGTGTAGTTCTGGGCTGATCCCTCACCTTCCTCATGATCATTGATGCCCCACGAGGTGAGATCTTGCATGGAGCCCCAGACCGAGGGTGATTGACCGTCATCTTGAACTTCTTCCATTTTCTAATAATTGCGCCAACAGTTGTTGCCTTCTCACCAAGCTGCTTGCCAATTGTCCTGTAGCCCATCCCAGCCTTGTGCAGGTCTACAATTTTATCCCTGATGTCCTTACACAGCTCTCTGGTCTTGGCCATTGTGGAGAGGTTGGAGTCTGTTTGATTGAGTGTGTGGACAGGTGTCTTTTATACAGGTTACGACTTCAAACAGGTGCAGTTAATACAGGTAATGAGTGGAGAACAGGAGGGCTTCTTAAAGAAAAACTAACAGGTCTGTGAGAGCCGGAATTCTTACTGGTTGGTAGGTGATCAAATACTTATGTCATGCAATAAAATGCAAATTAATTACTTAAAAATCATACAATGTGATTTTCTGGATTTTTGTTTTAGATTCCGTCTCTCACAGTTGAAGTGTACCTATGATAAAAATTACAGACCTCTACATGCTTTGTAAGTAGGAAAACCTGAAAAATCGGCAGTGTATCAAATACTTGTTCTCCCCACTGTATGTAGTATCTGAGGAATTATGACTTTGCTAACGTTTTCAAATGGAACCTGAGAGGAGGTTTATTCAGCTTAGAGGGAGTAGTTTTGTGGGGACACACCATAGAACAGAGGAAGTCTGTTGTGTGGAGACAGGTGATTGGTCTGTATGGGAAACCACCCACAGCAGGGTAAAGATTATAAATACTTAGTTGGGACAAAGGATGACAGAATAATCAGATTTGAGATGGGGCGATTATTCTCCAGGTATCTGCAGGTATCTGTAAATCGACGCTGTAACCCTTTGTTATGAATAAACCTTTATGATGAAAATACAGCGTCAGTGGGTTCTCCTTGGTCACACAGCATAATTAGCAACATTTTCTCGACACAACACTATCTAATGTCAAACATGTAGGGTGTGGTGTACCGCAGGGCAGCTCTCTAGGCCCTCTACTCTTTTCTATTTTTACCAATGACCTGCACTGGCATTAAACAAAGCTTGTGTGTCCATGTATGCTGATGATTCAACCCTATACATGTCAGCAACCACAGCTAATGAAGTCACTGAAACCCTTAACAAAGAGTTGCAGTCTGTGTTGGAATGGGTGGCCAGTAATAAACTGATCCTGAACATCTCTAAAACTAAGAGCATTGTATTTGGTATAAATCATTCTCTAAGCTCTATACCTCAGCTGAATCTGGTAATGAATGGTGTGGCTGTTGAACAAGTTGAGGAGACTAAATTACTTGGTGTTAAACTGTCATGGTCAAAACATATAGATTCAATGGTTGTAAAGATGGGGAGAGGTATGTCCATAATAAAAAGATGCTCTGCTTTTTTGACACCACACTCCAAAAAGCAAGTCCTGCAGGCTCTAGGTTTGTCTTATCTTGATTATTGTCCAGTCGTGTGTTCGAGTACTGCAAGGAAAGACCTAGTTAAGCTGCAGCTGGCCCAGAACAGTGTGGCACGTCTTGCTCTTCATTGTAATCAGAGGGCTAATATAAATACTATGCATGCCAGTCTCTCTTGGTTAAGAGTTGAGGAGAGACTGACTGCATCACTTCTTCTTTTTATAAGAAACATTAATGTCTTGAAAATCCCAAATTGTTTGCATAGTCAACTTACACACAGCTCTGACACACACACTTATCCCACCAGACATGCCACCAGGGGTCTTTTCACAGTCCCAAAATCCAGAACAAATTCAAGAAGGCATACATTATTATATAGAGCCATTATTGCATGGCACTCCCTTCGATCTCATGTTGCTCAAATGAACAGCAGACATGGTTTAAAAAAAACCCAGATAAAGCAACATCTCACGGCACAACGCCTCTCCCCTATTTGACCTAGATAGTTTGTGTGTATGTATTGATATGTAGGCTACGTGTGCCTTTTTAAATTGATGTAGTTCTTTACTTGAGCTGTTCTTGTTTATTAATGTTCTGTATTATGTAATGTTTTATGTTTTGTGTGGATCCCAGGAAGAGTAGCTGCTGCTTTCGCAACAGCTAATGGGGATCTTAATCAAATACTAATACCAATTGAGACATGGATTGTGTATGTTTTGCCATTCAGAGGGTGAATGGGAAAGACAAAATATTTCGGTGCCATTGAACAGGGTATGGTAGTAGGTGCCAGGCGCACCGGTTTGTGTCAAGAACTGCAACGCTGCTGGGTTTTTCAACACTCAACAGTTTCCCATGTGTATCAAGAATGGTACAACTGTGGGAAGCATTGGAGTCAACATGGGCCATCATTCCTGTGGAACGCTTTCGACACCTTGAGTCAATGCCCCGACGACTTGAGTCGGGGCAAAAGGGTGGGTGCAACTCAATATTATGAAGGTGTTCCTAATGTTTGGTATACTCAGTGTATATCCCTGTGTGTATATCCCTGTGTGTATATCCCTGTGTGTGTGTGTCCGTGGGTGTGTGTATCTGTGTTCTTGTGTGCTTGCTTGCGTGCATGCACGTGTTATTTACGACCGAGTGGCTGCACCATTACCCCTGCAGGTGGGCTGGCACGCGTGTGTGTGTGTGAGATCAATATTTCTCTCAGGGATAAGTTTAGGCTGATGTGAAGTCAGAATGCGTTTTGTGCTCTCATATATAATCTAATGTGACTGCACTTCTCTGATGCTATTATTCCTGATCTCAAGTCAGTTTTTCTCTCTCTTTACCCTGTCGACTCTGTCTTATATGCAGGTCTATCTGTTAGAGCTCCAGGTCAATGTGGCTCAGAAGCGTTGGGATATCTCTGTCTTCGATACTGTGATGTCTGTCAGTGTATTTCTCTCTAGTAGTCTTACTACTGATCTGTACCAGAGGCTGATGACTGATGAGGTTACTCTGCCCATAGAGACACCCTGGCCCTGTACAGGATGATCCAAGGTCAGTTCTGCATTACATGGTTAATAAGGTTAGGATTTGGGGAGGGTAAGTTGGTAAGCTGATCCTAGAGCTGTCCTTCAGGATAACTTTTACCCGGACCATGTTCCTCTTAGCACACTGCAGGGAGCAGAGTATGTGAGTTGGAGCGGAGCTGGAGCGGAGCTAGGAGCGAGATTCTTAAAGGCTAGAACGTCGGCCTTCTCGCCCGCTTCAATTTCGCTCCAATAGCGCTCCAGTAGCGCTCACTTCACGAGCTCAGGGCGTGCCCGGCCCAGCATGCATTTGTAGTCTACTTGTGTGCTGCTATGGCCCCTTGCTTTAGCAACTGTCATGGAGTTCGCTAAATATTTTTATAAAGAAACTGATAAAACACACAGGTGCTAAATCATGGTGACTTACAAAGATGAGGACCAAGAGCAAGAGAGGGAGTGCGGTGATGTAGTGTCCACAACTAAAGAATCATTGTGGAATCTGAAAAGACACTTATCCCAAAAGCATGATGGTGTGCTTACTACATGCACATGCTAAAATAAAGGAACAAGGTGGGTAGCTAATTAAGTGTGTCAGTGTAGCAAAGTATTTATAAACAAAAAATCTGATCTCTTAAACGTTTCCTTCATTTTTGTTCTATTATCTATACAATAGGCCAAACTTGATTTGGCTCAATAGGCCTGGCATATTCTCACATTCAAGGAGCTTTCTGTTTTGATTGGGTTATTTTGCCTAAAACCTTTAGGCCTACCTATAGAAAGATTTTAAAAAACAACTGTGCATCTCTGCCCACCCTGGCAAGAGCGGCCAAAAGGGGGTAGCATCCCCAGTGGCACTGCAAGTGTAGAGAGGATATTCTCCGCTGCTGGCCGGCTCTCCAGGCACCATCGCATGAGCCTGAAGCCACAGACTGGCCAATCTCGTGTTTCTAAAAATGAATTCGATGGCACTAATTAGTCAATTTTCCTTTATGCACAATTTATAGCCTATATGCGCCATTTATAGACTGTAATGATTTAATACAATGAAATGGTGTTTAAATGCTGAGCCCTTTATGTCCCTACCAGCCTATTGTGTCGCACTCGCAAATGCTTCACAATGTATTTCTTTGTAGGCTATAGCCTTTAAATAATTAAAATAATATAGCCGTAAAATCATTAAAGACTCCAGCCACCCAAGCCATAGACTGTTCTCCTGCTTCCGCACAGCAAGCGGTACCGGTGCATCAAGTCTGACACTAACAGGCTCCTGAACAGCTTCTATCCACAAGCCAAGCCATAAGACTGCTGAATAGCTAACAAAATGGCTACACAGATCTGAGTTGACCCTTATATTTTATTTTTCTCTATGCATACTCACAGGACTCTACAGTGGGGAGAACAAGTATTTGATACACTGCCGATTTTGCAGGTTTTCCTACTTACAAAGCATGTAGAGGTCTAGAAAATAACATTGTATGATTTTTAAGTAATTAATTTGCATTTTATTGCATGACATAAGTATTTGATACATCAGAAAAGCAGAACTTAATATTTGGTACAGAAACCTTTGTTTGCAATTACAGAGATCATACGTTTCCTGTAGGTCTTGACCAGGTTTGCACACACTGCAGCAGGGATTTTGGCCCACTCCTCCATACAGACCTTCTCCAGATCCTTCAGGTTTCGGGGCTGTCGCTGGGCAATACGGACTTTCAGCTCCCTCCAAAGATTTTCTATTGGGTTCAGGTCTGGAGACTGGCTAGGCCACTCCAGGACCTTGAGATGCTTCTTACGGAGCCACTCCTTAGTTGCCCTGGCTGTGTGTTTCGGGTCGTTGTCATGCTGGAAGACCCAGCCACGACCCATCTTCAATGCTCTTACTGAGGGAAGGAGGTTGTTGGCCAAGATCTCGCGATACATGGCCCCATCCATCCTCCCCTCAATAAGGTGCAGTGGTCCTGTCCCCTTTGCAGAAAAGCATCCCCAAATAATGATGTTTCCACCTCCATGCTTCACGGTTGGGATGGTGTTCTTGGGGTTGTACTCATCCTTCTTCTTCCTCCAAACACGGCGAGTGGAGTTTAGACCAAAAAGCTCTATTTTTGTCTCATCAGACCACATGACCTTCTCCAATTCCTCCTCTGGATCATCCAGATGGTCATTGGCAAACTTCAGATGGGCCTGGACATGCGCTGGCTTGAGCAGGGGGACCTTGCGTGCGCTGCAGGATTTTAATCCATGACGGCGTAGTGTGTTACTAATGGTTTTCTATGAGACTGTGGTCCCAGCTCTCTTCAGGTCATTGACCAGGTCCTGCCGTGTAGTTCTGGGCTGATCCCTCACCTTCCTCATGATCATTGATGCCCCACGAGGTGAGATCTTGCATGGAGCCCCAGACCGAGGGTGATTGACCGTCATCTTGAACTTCTTCCATTTTCTAATAATTGCGCCAACAGTTGTTGCCTTCTCACCAAGCTGCTTGCCTATTGTCCTGTAGCCCATCCCAGCCTTGTGCGGGTCTACAATTTTATCCCTGATGTCCTTACACAGCTCTCTGGTCTTGGCCATTGTGAAGAGGTTGGAGTCTGTTTGATTGAGTGTGTGGATAGGTGTCTTTTATACAGGTAATGAGTTCAAACAGGTGCAGTTAATACAGGTAATGAGTGGAGAACAGGAGGGGTTCTTAAAGAAAAACTAACAGGTCTGTGAGAGCCGGAATTCTTACTGGTTGGTAGGTGATCAAATACTTATGTCATGCAATAAAATGCAAATTAATTACTTGTGATTACAATGTGATTTTCTGGATTTGTGAAAACCTGCAAAATCGGCAGTGTATCAAATACTTGTTCTCCCCACTGTACACACTCACGCACACTGACACACCAACACACACACACACACACACTCATTTCATTTGCTCACACACACATAACGTGCACACACATTTATACTGACTCACACACACACACTCACATACAATCATCATATACGCTGCTGCTACTCTGTTTATCATATATCCTGATGCCTAGTAACCTTACCGTTATACATATCTACCCCTACCACTCCAGTGTCCCTGCACATTGTAAATATGGTATTGGAACTGACCCTGTACAGTGCCTTGCAAAAGTATTCATCCCCCTTGGCGTTTTTCCTATTTTATTGCATTACAACCTGTAATTTAAATGGATTTTATTTGGATTTCATGTAATGGACATACACAAAATAGTTGAAATTGGTGAAGTGAAATGAAAAAAAGAACTTGTTTCAAAAAATACCAAAAAATAAATAACGGAAAAGTGGTGCGTGCATATGTATTCACCCCCTTTGCTATGAAGCCCCTAAATAAGATCTGGTACAACCAATTTCCTTCAGAAGTCACATAATTAGTTAAATAAAGTCCACCTGTGTGCAATCTAAGTGTCACAGGATCTCAGTATATATACACCTGTTCTGAAAGTCTGCAACGCCACTAAGCAAGGTGCACCACCAAGCAAGCGGCACCATGAAGACCAAGGAGCTCTCCAAACAGGTCAGGGACAAAGTTGTGGAGAAGTACAGATCAGGGTTGGGTTATAAAAAAATATCTGAAACTTTGAACATCCCACGGAGCACCATTAAATTCGTTATTTAAAAATGGAACGAATATGGCACCACAACAAACCTGCCAAGAGAGGGCAGCCCACCAAAACTCACGGACCAGAGAGGCAACAAAGAGACCAAAAATAACCCTGAAGGAGCTGCAAAGCTCTACAGCGGAGATTGGAGTATCTGTCCATAGGACCACTTTAAGCCGTACACTCCACAGAGCTGGGCGTTACAGAAGAGTGTCCAGAAAAAAAGCCATTGCTTAAAGAAAAAAATAAGCAAACACGTTTGGTGTTCGCCAAATGGCATGTGGGAGACTCCCCAAACATATGGAAGAAGGTGCTCTGGTCAGATGAGACTACAATTGAGATTTCTAGCCATCAAGGAAAAAGCTATGTCTGGCGCAAACCCAACACCTCTCATCACCCCGAGAACATGGTGATGGCAGCATCATGCTGTGGGGATGTTTTTCATCGGCAGGGACTGGGAAACTGGTCAGAATTGAAGGAATGATGGATGGCGCTAAATACAGGGAAATTATTGAGGGAAACCTGTTTCCAGCAGGACAATGACCCTAAGCATACTGCTAAAGCAACACTCGAGTGGTTTAAGGGGAAACATTTAAATGTCTTGGAATGGCCTAGTCAAAGCCCAGACCTCAATCCAATTGAGAATCTGTCGTATGATTTAAAGATTGCTGTACACTAGCGGAACCCATCCAACTTGAAGGAGCTGGAGCAGTTTTGCCTTGAAGAATGGGAAAAAATCCCAGTGGCTAGATGTGCCAAGCTTATAGAGACATACCCCAAGAAACTTGCAGCTGTAATTGCTGCAAAAGGTGGCTCTACAAAGTATTGACTTTGGGGGGGGGGGTGAATAGTTATGCACGCTCAAGTTTTCTGTTTTTTTGTCTTATTTCTTGTTTGTTTAACAATAACAAATATTTTGCACCTTCAAAGTGGTAGGCATGTAGTGTAAATCAAATGATACAAACCCCCCAAAAATCCATTCTAATTCCAGGTTGTAAGGCAACAAAATAGGAAAAATGCCAAGGGGGTGAATACTTTCGCAAGCCACTGTATACTTTAGTTTACTTACAGTTGAAGTCGGAATTTACATACACCTAGCCAAATACATTTAAACTCAGTTTTTCACAATTCCTGACATTTAATCCTAGTAAACATTCCCTGTCTTAGGTCACTTAGGATCACCACTTTATTTTAAGATTGTGAAATGTCAGAATAATAGTAGAGAGAATGATTTATTTCAGCTTTTATTTCTTTCATCACATTCCCAGTGGGTCAGAAGTGTACATACACACAATTAGTATTTGGTAGCATTGCCTTTAAATTGTTTATCTTGGGTCAAACGTTTCGGGTAGCCTTCCACATGCTTCCCACAATAAGTCGGGTGAATTTTGGCCCATTCCTCCTGACAGAGCTGGTGTATCTGAGTCAGGTTTGTAGGCCTCCTTGCTCGCACACTCTTTTTCAGCTCTGCCCACAAATTTTCTATAGAATTGAGGTCAGGGCTTTGTGATGACCACTCCAATACCTTGACTTTGTTGTCCTTAAGCCATTTTGCCACAACTTTGGAAGTATGCTTGGGGTCATTGTCCATTTGGAAGACCCATTTGCTACCAAGCTTTAACTTCCTGACTGATGTCTTGAGATGTTGCTTCAATATATTCACATAATTTTCCTTCCTCATGATGCCATCTATTTTGTGAAGTGCACCAGTCCCTCCTGCAGCAAAGCACCCCCACAGCATGATGCTGCCACCCCTGTGCTTCACAGTTGGGATGGTGTTCTTCGGCTTTCAAGTAGCCCCCTTTTTCCTCCAAACATAACGATAGTCATTATGAGCAAACAGTTATATTTTTGTTTCATCAGACCAGAGGACATTTCTCCAAAAAGTACGATCTTTGTCCCCATGTGCAGTTGCAAACTGTAGTCCGGCTTTTTTATGGCGGTTTTGGAACAGTAGCTTCTTCATTGCTGAGCGGCCTTTCAGGTTATGTCGATATAGGACTAGTTTTACTGTGGATATAGATACTTTTGTACCTGTTTCCTCCAGCATCTTCACAAGGTCCTTTGCTGTTGTTCTGGGATTGATTTGCACTTTTCGCACCAAAGTACGTTCATCTCTAGGAGACAGAACGCGTCTCCTTCCTGAGTGGTATGACGGCTGCGTGGTCCCATGGTGTTTATACTTGTGTACTATTGTTTGTACAGATGAATGTGGTACCTTCAGGCGTTTGGAAATTGCTCCAAAGGATGAACCAGACTTGTGGAGGTCTACAAATGTTTTTCTGAAGTCTTGGCTGATTTCTTTTGATTTTCCCATGATGTCAAGGAAAGAGGCACTAAGTTTGAATGTAGGCCTTGAAATACATCCACAGGTACACCTCCAATTGACTAAAATTATGTCAGTTAGCCTATCAGAAGCTTCTAAAGCCATGACATAATTTTCTGACATTTCCAAGCTGTTTAATGGCACAGTCAACTTAGTGTATGTAAACTTCTGACCCACTGGAATTGTGATACAGTGAAGTAATCTGTCTGTAAACAACTGTTGGAAAATTACTTGTGTCATGCACAAAGTAGAAGTCCTAACCGACTTGCCAAAACTATAGTTTGTTAACAAGAAATGTGTGGAGTGGTTGAAAAACTAGTTTTAATGACTCCAACCTACTGTAAGTGTATGTAAACTTCTGACTTCAACTGTACTTCTCGTGTTCTTCTTATTTCTTATTTTTATTTCTCGTGTGTTTTTGTTCTACCTTGTTATTTTTAGAACTACATTGATATTGATTACTGAATTGTTGGCTTTAGAGTTTGCAAGAAAGGCATTTCACTGTACTTGTGCAGTTGACATTACAACTTGAAACTTGAAGGAAAATAAAAACATCCTATATACACAGGCAAATGTACTGTATCTAAAACATAAATACCGTAAACTACTTTTCATTGTTATTAGGAAGGCTACATCTCTCAAGGGCATCTTCGAAAATACAGCCAAGTTTAAGGTGTCTATGAATTCTACTGACGTTATGCAAAAAGGATGGGTGAACACGTTGGACAGGGACAAGTTTATTCAAAAGAAAGCCCTTTAGTCTTCTAAGCAGAGCAAAAAACTGAGAGAACAGAGGACTTAATTAATTATATGGGGATCACATAGGAGTTTTTTCTCTATCTCTCCATCCATTCTCCTCTCCTCCATCCATCCTTTCTTATTATAGGGCAGATATGTCATGTCTTCAGCATAGCATCTAAAATCTGATTCATGTTTTTATCTCTGACCTGTGTTTTTATCTCCCTAGCTCTCTTGCACAGACATGCTCTCGCTCGCTCTCTCTCTCGCTCGCTCTGTCTCTAAAGCACTTAGTCAGGGCATATCTTCTGTCATCAGCATCACATCTGTGTTGTTCAATAGAAGCTTTAACCTACGTCACTTCTCTCATCAACACTTCAAGCTAGTCAAGACTGTCATCCGTCATCAAGGCGATAGCCAAAGCCTGTGCCGATCAGTAACTCTGTCAATGTCCCTCTCCGGGTTTCAACTCCCCAAGTCTTGCCCAGAGGGGCCACACATTCATGTGTGTGTGACACTCCCTCATACTCACTTCTGAGAGTGTGTTGACTCTCAAACACTCTGCTGAGGTCTCTGTCAACACCAGCTGTCTAGCATGTCTGTAGAAAACACCAGTGTGTTTGCTGAGTGTCCCACTGTGGGCTTATGAAGCATGTTACCGTGAGGCTTTTGTGAGCTTGGCAATAGAAGTTATGACCGCTCTGCTCGGAGCTGCACTTGGTTCCAATTAGGTAATGACATTCCAGTCCAGGCTATTGCCAAGCCATATGGTGGGGGTCAGAGGACTCCCAGCAAGCCAAAATTGATTCTGTGATTGTTCACAGAACATTTGTTAGGTCGCAGCAAATGTTCTCATAACACAAAACTGTCCAGTCAGGGTGATGATTATAGAATATTTGTATAAAACATTTGCCTGATGTTGCAAGAACGTTCCTAGAACACATTTAATCTGTTCTTTAAAGGGTTCCCAGAATGTTTCATTAGGTTGTGGGAACAAGTTTTGAGAATGACACAAGTATTGGTCTTCACAAAGTTCGCTGCTTCAGTGTTTTTAGATATTTTTGTCAGATGTTACTATGGTATACTGAAGTATAATTACAAGCATTCAATAAGTGTCAAAGGCTTTTATTGACAATTACATTAAGTTTATGCAAAGAGTCAATATTTGCGGTGTTGACCCTTCTTTTTCAAGACCTCTGCAATCCGCCCTGGCATGCTGTAAATTAACTTCTGGGCCACATCCTGACTGATGGCAGGCCATTCTTGCATAATCAATGCTTGTAGTTTGTCAGAATTTGTGGGTTTTTGTTTGTCCACCCGCCTCTTGAGGATTGACCACAAGTTCTCAATGGGATTAAGGTCTGAGAGTTTCCTGGCCATGGACCCAAAATGTGGATGTTTTGTTCCCCGAGCCACTTAGTTATCACTTTTGCCTTATGGCAAGGTGCTCCATCATGCTGGAAAAGGCATTGTTCGTCACCAAACTGTTCTTGGATGGTTGGGAGAAGTTGCTCTCGGAGGATGTGTTGGTACCATTCTTTATTCATGGCTGTGTTCTTAGGCAAAATTGTGAGTGAGCCCACTCCCTTGGCTGAGAAGCAACCCCACACATGAATGGTCTCAGGATGCTTTACTGTTGGCATGACACAGGACTGATGGTAGCGCTCACCTTGTCTTCTCCGGACAAGCTTTTTTCCGGATGCCCCAAACAATCGCAAAGGGGATTCATCAGAGAAAATGACTTTACCCCAGTCCTCAGCAGTCCAATCCCTGTACCTTTTGCAGAATATCAGTCTGTCCCTGATGTTTTTCCTGGAGAGAAGTGGCTTCCTCGCTGACCTTCTTGACACCAGGCCATCCTCCAAAAGTCTTCACCTCACTGTGCGTGCAGATTACATTTTTTTACATTTAAGTCACTTAGCAGACGCTCTTATCCAGAGCGACTTACAAATTGGTGCATTCAACTTATGATAGCCAGTGGGACAACCACCCTATTTTTATTTGTTTACTGGGGGGGAGGTAGAAGGATTACTTTTATACTATTCCAGGTATTCCTTAAAGAGGTAGGGTTTCAAGTGTCTCCGGAAGGTGGTCAGTGACTCCGCTGTCCTGGCGTCGTGGGGGAGCTTGTTCCACCATTGGGGTGCCAGAGCAGCGAATCGTTTTGATTGGGCTGAGGGGGAACTGTGCTTCCGTAGAGGTAGGGGGGCTAGCAGGCCAGAGGTGGATGAACGTAGTGCCCTCGTTTTGGTGTAGGGTCTGATCAGAGCCTGAAGGTAAGGAGGTGCCATTCCCCTCACAGTTCCGTAGGCAAGCACCATGGTTTTGTAGTAGATGCGAGCTTCAACTGGAAGCCAGTGGAGTGTGCGGAGGAGCGGGGTGACATGAGAGAACTTGGGAAGGTTGAACACCAGACGGGCTGCAGCGTTCTGGATAAGTTGTAGGGGTTTAATGGCACAGGCAGGGAGCCCAGCCAACAGCAAGTTGCAGTAATCCAGACGGGTGATGACAAGTGCCTGGATTAGGACATGATGCACTCACACCTGCCTGCTGCCATTCCTGAGCAAGCTCTGCACTGGTGGTGCCCCGATCCCACAGCTGAATCAACTTTAGGAGACGGTCCTGGCACTTGCTGGACTTTCTTGGGCACCCTTAAGCCTTCTTCACAACAATTGAACCTCTCTCCTTGAAGTTCTTGATGATCCGATAAATGGTTGATTTAGGTGCAATCTTACTAGCTGCAATATCCTTGCCTGTGAAGCCCTTTTTGTGCAAATCAATGATGACGGCACGTGTTTCCTTGCAGGTAACCATGCTTAACAGAAGAAGAACAATGATTTCAAGCACCACCCTCCTTTTAAAGCTTCCAGTCTGTTATTCTAACTCAGTCAGCATGACAGAGTGATCTCCAGCCTTGTCCTCGTCAACACTCTCACCTGTGTTAACGAGAGAATCACTGACATGATGTCAGCTGGTCCTTTTGTGGCAGGGCTGAAATGAGGTGGAAATGTTTTTGGGGGATTAAGTTCATTTTCATGGCAAAGAGGGACTTTGCAATTAATTGCAATTCATCTGATCACTCTTCATAACGCTATAGAGTATATGCAAATTGCCATCATAAAAACTGAGGCAGCAGACTTTGTGAAAATGTATATTTGTGTAATTCTCAAAACTTTTGACCACGACTGTACACTACCGGTCAAAAGTTTTAGAACACCTACTCATTCAAGGGTTTTTCTTTATGTGAAGACATCAAAACTATGAAATAACACATATGGAATGATGTAGTAACCAAAAAAGTGTTCAACAAATCAAAATATATTTTAGATTTTAGATTCTTCAAATAGCCACCCTTTGCCTTGATGACAGCTTTGCACACTCTTGGTATTCTCTCAACCAGCTTCACCTGGAATGCTTTTCCAACAGTCTTGAAGGAGTTCCCACATATGCTGAGCACTTGTTGACTGCTTTTCCTTAACTCTGTGGTCCGACTCATCCCAAACCATCTCAATTTGGTTGAGGTCGGGGGATTGTGGAGGCCAGGTCATCTGATGCAGCACTCCATCACTCTCCTTCTTGGTAAAATAGCCCATCAAGGCAAAGGGTGGCTATTTGAAGAATATAAAATATAAAATATATTTAGATTTGTTTTTTTAAAATGTGGTTACTACATTATTTCATATGTGTTATTTCATAGTTTTTATGTCTTCACGATTATTCTACAATGTAGAAAACATTTAAAATAAAGAAAAACCCTTGAATGAGTAGGTGTTCTAAAACTTTTGACCGGTAGTGTATATATGTTCCCAAAACACAAAAACTGTCCAGTTGTGCGGATGATTCTACAAGGTTTCTTTTAGGGTGCAAAAAACATTTAACTGATGTTACAAGAACGTTCCCAGAACACATTTTGTATGTTCTTTAAAGGTTTCCAAAATGTTACATTAGGTTGTGGGAACATTGTGTGGACATGACAAGAGATATGTTCCCAAAACACAAAAACTGTCCAGTTGTGCTGATTATTACAGTGTTTCTATTAGGTTGCTAAAAACATGTGCCCTATGTTACAAGAACATTTCCAGTACAAATGTTTTATGTTCTTTAAAAGTTCCAAAAACATTTATTTAGGTTGTGGGAACATTGTGGAGATATGACAAGAGATAGGTTCCCAAAACACTAAAACTGTCCAGTTGTGCTGACATTCAGATAACGTTTGTATCTCTATTTGCCATATATTTTTCAACTGTTCTGTGATGTTTCACTGAGTGGCGCAGTGGTCTAAGGCACTGCATCGCAGTGCTAACTGTGCCACTAGAGATCCTGGTTCGAATCCAGGCTCTGTCGCAGCTGGCCGCGACCGGGAGACTCATGGGCGGCGCACAATTGGCCCAGCGTCGTCCAGGGTAGGGGAGGGAATGGCTGGCAGGGATGTAGCTCAGTTGATAGAGCATGGCGTTTGCAACGCCAGGGTTGTGGGTTCGATTCCCACGGGTGGCCAGTATAAAAAAATATATATAAAAAAAATGTATTCACTAACTGTAAGTCGCTCTGGATAAGAGCGTCTGCTAAATGACTAAAATGTAATGTAAAATGTTTCACAAAAGTTCTGAACCTTTCTATTCTCATTGTTTCTACAGATTGTAAATTGAAAATAAACATTTTTGCTAAAAGTATTATTATATTATTCATCGATTGACTATGACTGTTTAGATCACCCAGTAGTGCTATCTGCAGGGTTAGCTCCAGGTAAATATTGAAATTCTTCAGCCATTCCTGGACCTGTGACCAAAAACAAGCTACAAATGGACAGTACCAAAACAAATTATTTAATGATTCTGTCTCTTCGCAGCAAAATCTGCAGAGCTGGGAAGATTGTATCCCCCATATAAATAACATTCTATTGGTTGCAAGAATTTTGTATAATAATTTAAATGGTAAAATTCTAAGTTTTGAATCCGGCGTCATTTTGCGTATCAGTTCATAAACACTATGCCATGGAATCGGTACGTCAAAAATCTCTTCCCAACTATTTTGCAATCTATATGGGACGGCTGTCAATCCTTTGGTCCTTAAATGAAACTGGTATACTTTTTTATTTATCACAATTTTCTTTAACCAATTATGGTCTTTAATGCAAGGCCGACAGACAAGTTCCTTACTTTTTCCCCCTTCCACTTTCCTCTTCCATTTTTGCGGTAATGCTGCAATTATTTGGTTGTAATTTTGGGTAGAGCAGACATTTCCATATGTTTTTGTTAGTTGCATGTGCGACATAACTCCTACCATAATGGGAATGAATCTTAGCTAATGTTCTGGGAATGTTCCCGATTTGCTGGGCTGTTATACATTCACTTTAGGTGTTCTGTAGGATCCAGCACATTTCACCTGTCATCATAAAGGATACTACTGAAGAACATACTGTACAGTATACAGCCTCACTCCTCTCAGAGCGGAATTAAGTGTTTTTCCCTTCCTTGTATGTAATTACATTGTAAATCAGTTTCACAGTTTCTCAGTTTCATGTAAACTGCCAGTGTATGTGTACATGTATGTAAAATAAATCAGAATACAGTATAAGTTGTTGAATATCTGGACACAAAGCACGTATCTCCATTAACATCTTTCAACATGCACACAAATCATCTTTATAATGGTTTATGTACAATTTATATGCTCTTTTGTGAGAGATGCAGTCATGCATGTTATGAGGGAGAGTAGGGAATTGAATTGCCCAATGTGTAACACAGAAGCACGGGGGAAAGTCATTTTCCTCTAGGTTCGTTTGGATTGCGTGAGCATACTAAAATGAATTGGCTTCCATGATGTCTTTGTTAGTGTAAATGTATCTGCAGTAACAACCCATCCTGTCTGGGCCTTTGTTAGAACTATCACGTTGCCACAACGTTGCCACAACGTCCTTCTTCACACTCTGCCCAGTCATAGAGATTTAATGGTCAGATGTCATGGTCATTTCACCATTTAAACCCCCATAACATTGATTATACAAACCAAACCAAACCAAACCCATCCTGACCAGACCAATCAGTCTGTTTTCCTTTAGAACATTTTCCATTCTTTTTTTCATCCTTCGTTCTGATCAGGGATGAAAGTCAAGGATGAAAGTGAGGAGGAAATGCATGTAGGTAGGTAGGTTCCCTGTGCTCCCTGTGCTCCCTGTGCTCCCTGTGCTCCCTGTGCTCCCTGTGCTCCCTGTGCTCCCTGTGCTCCCTGTGCCCTGTGTGCAAGTGTTTGTGTGTGATGTATCCAATTAAACCTAGCTGTTTACCTTCCCCTCTCCCAACACTACCACCACACATCCTATGGCTCTTCATTTTGATAACAGCTCTGAAGCCATTTTATGCTGGATTTGTGTGGTTTGTGTAGAGGCTGAAATTAAATGCTCATAACATTGATATTTAAACATGTCAGAGGGCAGGTAGGCCTACAAAAGGCAGCTGCCGTGGAATTAAATTGTGTCATATTAGCGGGTCAGAGATCACGTTGAGATGAGGGGATTAGTGATGTTACCTGGGCAGTTAGGAATATCACTTCCAGATTATATAAATAAATAAATAAATAAATTGGTCATTTAGCAGACGCTCTTATCCAGAGCGACTTACAGGAGCAATTAGGGTTAAGTGCCTTGCTCAAGGGCACATCGACAGATTTTTCACCTAGTCGGCTCGGGGATTAGAACCAGCGACCTTTCGGTTACTGGTACAACGCTCTTAACCACTAAGCTACCTGCCGCCCTATTATACTGGAATGCCCAGGACAGATTATACTGGTGTGTGTGTGTATACATAGTGATTTAGCAGACACTCTTATCCAGAGCGAGTTACAGTAGTGAGTGCATACATTTTCTCATACTAGTCCCCCATCGTAATCAAACCCACAACCCTGGAACTGCAAGTGCCAAGCTCTACCAATTGAGCTACACGGGACTAAGCTACACGAGACACATCACTGCAGAACCACAAATAATAGGCCTATGTCCATCCTTATTCCTCATAAGGGAACTAGGGAGAAGGAAAGTAGAGCCTTTCACAGCAAGCAGGGTTTACGTGTTTTGTTGGGATACATAGGAGCTCTACTGTCTGATCTCAGTCTCATCTCCTCTCAGAAGATCCACACTCCACCCTAAGTCAGACCCAGCAGTACACAAGCTTTTCCTGTTTGTGTTGCCCGTGGCAACGGGCCTGCGTGTTACAGCGGTGATGTCATGCAGTGATATACGACTTGTGTGAGTGAGGGGGGGATGATGACCTCAGCACCGGCAGGTCCCAGGGGACCCATATCAGCGGGGGCCAGCTCTCAGCATCAGGACTTTCTCACAGTCAGTATCTGGCCTAGGGCTCCCTATCTTGGCTAGAGCTCCGGAGCTGAACCCCACCACCTCCATGGGGATCACATCGCCAACACAGCGTGACTAAACCTCTCCCTGTGACAGAAAGTTAGACAAAAGAAGAACATTTTTGATTATAGAGGGGTTCAGTAGGGGTTTGATTATAGAGGGGTTCAGTAGGGGTTTGATTATAGAGGGGTTCAGTAGAGGTTTGATTATAGAGGGGTTCCGTAGGGGTTTGATTATAGAGGGGTTCAGTAGGGGTTTGATTATAGAGGGGTTCAGTAGGGGTTTGATTATAGAGGGGTTCAGTAGGGGTTTGATTATAGAGGGGTTCAGTAGAGGTTTGATTATAGAGGGGTTCAGTAGAGGTTTGATTATAGAGGGGTTCAGTAGGGGTTTGATTATAGAGGGGTTCAGTAGAGGTTTGATTATAGAGGGGTTCAGTAGGGGTTTGATTATAGAGGGGTTCAGTAGGGGTTTGATTATAGAGGGGTTCAGTAGAGGTTTGATTATAGAGGGGTTCAGTAGGGGTTTGATTATAGAGGGGTTCAGTAGGGGTTTGATTATAGAGGGGTTCAGTAGAGGTTTGATTATAGAGGGGTTCAGTAGGGGTTTGATTATAGAGGGGTTCAGTAGAGGTTTGATTATAGAGGGGTTCAGTAGAGGTTTGATTATAGAGGGGTTCAGTAGAGGTTTGATTATAGAGGGGTTCAGTAGGGGTTTGATTATAGAGGGGTTCAGTAGAGGTTTGATTATAGAGGGGTTCAGTAGAGGTTTGATTATAGAGGGGTTCAGTAGGGGTTTGATTATAGAGGGGTTCAGTAGGGGTTTGATTATAGAGGGGTTCAGTAAGGTTGCAGTATTGGTTTCTGAAGAAGTCTACCTATTCTGAAGCTGATAGCGTTCTCCCTGTAGACATTGACAATATAAGTGTTTAATGATGCATGATTTGGCATACAGGTTTTATAGAATTTACAGTGACTTGATGGTTTGTTTGAAGGATCTACTGGCAGATGGGTGGCGCTATTGGCCTGGGCTCTCTGGTCAGCACACACTAAAGACTAGCTGCATCCATCCATGAGAGAGAGAGGGGAGGTTTGAAGAGGCTGATGTTATATAGAAAGAGAGGGGAGGTTGAAGAGGCTGATGTTGTATAGAAAGAGAGGGGAGGTTGAAGAGGCTGATGTTGTATAGAAAGAGAGGGGAGGTTGAAGAGGCTGATGTTGTATAGAAAGAGAGGGGAGGTTGAAGAGGCTGATGTTGTATAGAAAGAGAGGGGAGGTTGAAGAGGCTGATGTTATATAGAAAGAGAGGGGAGGTTGAAGAGGCTGATGTTGTATAGAAAGAGAGGGGAGGTTGAAGAGGCTGATGTTATATAGAAAGAGAGGGGAGGTTGAAGAGGCTGATGTTATATAGAAAGAGAGGGGAGGTTGAAGAGGCTGATGTTATATAGAAAGAGAGGGGAGGTTGAAGAGGCTGATGTTATATAGAAAGAGAGGGGAGGTTGAAGAGGCTGATGTTATATAGAAAGAGAGGGGAGGTTGAAGAGGCTGATGTTATATAGAAAGAGAGGGGAGGTTGAAGAGGCTGATGTTATATAGAAAGAGAGGGGAGGTTGAAGAGGCTGATGTTATATAGAAAGAGAGGGGAGGTTGAAGAGGCTGATGTTATATAGAAAGAGAGGGGAGGTTGAAGAGGCTGATGTTATATAGAAAGAGAGGGGAGGTTGAAGAGGCTGATGTTATATAGAAAGAGAGGGGAGGTTGAAGAGGCTGATGTTATATAGAAAGAGAGGGGAGGTTGAAGAGGCTGATGTTATATAGAAAGAGAGGGGAGGTTGAAGAGGCTGATGTTATATATCAAATCAAAATCAAATCAAATCAAATGTATTGGTCACATACACATGGTTAGCAGATGTTATTGCGAGTGTAATGAAATGCTTGTGCTTCTAGTTCCGACAGTTCAGTAATATCTACCAAGTAAAAGTCATCCTCCTTCGAGCTCCTACAGTATATAGAAAGAGAGGGGAGGTTGAGGAGGCTGATGTTATATAGAAAGGGGGGGGGGGGGGGGGTGGAGGAGGTTATAGTCACAGGGCTCTGGTCCTTAGTGCCTCCATGGAGCTCTGCCAGGGAGCAGGGTGCAGCCATCCTCCCCTCAGCCCTCAGCCCCAGCCTCTGACTCAACCAAACACGATCATTTCACAAATTAATGGTTCTCTTTTTCTACGACAGCTGCAAACCATGGAAACATTAATGGAGCCATCTTTCATAGCAAGAATGTGTGTGTGTGTGTGTGTGTGTGGGTGGGGCTCAAGTGGCCACAATGAATAAGTCAACAAATGTTCTGGTTTCTTCAGTGAACGTCTCACTTGGGCTGTACTGGTTAATGGCTGTTGTTAAACTATGAATCCATAAACACATAAAAGTGCTGAAGTGCAAAGTATGTATTTAAGAGTGTGTGTGTGTGTGTGTGTGTGTGTGTGTGTGTGTGTGTGTGTGTGTGTGTGTGTGTGTGTGTGTGTGTGTGTGTGTGTGTGTGTGTGTGTGTGTGTGTGTGTGTGTGTGTGTGTGTGTGTGTGTGTGTGTGTGTAGCTGTGCCACTAGAGATCCTGGTTCGAATCCAGGCTCTGTCGTAGCCGGCCGCGACCGGGAGACCCATGGGGCGGCGCGCAATTGGCCCAGCGTCGTCCAGGGTAGGGGAGGGAATGGCCGGCAGGGATGTAGCTCAGTTGATAGAGCATGGCGTTTGCAACGCCAGGGTTGTGGGTTCGATTCCCACAGGGGGTATGAAAAAAAATTATGTATGCACTAACTGTAAGTCGCTCTGGATAAGAGCGTCTGCTAAATGACTAAAATGTAAATGTAATGTAAATGTATTCTGCTTCTCCCCTATTCTCCACTCCACTTCATGCTTATGTGACTGGTTTCTGTACTTCCTATCCCTAGCCCCAGAGGGTGCTGTTGCTCTAGGACTGCCCCTTCCCACCCCATCCTATCCTATTCTGACTTATGATCCTGGATCCATGAAAGCTTCTCTTGGACTCCACACACACACCTGTCCCCCTCCCTCCCTCCCTCCGGTTAGCCCAGGCCTCAGAGAGCAGCCCCAACACATGATGCCATCACATGCTCTCTCTTTCTCTCTCTCACTCTCTCTCTCACTTTCTCTCTCTCTCTCTTTCTTTCTCTCTCTCTCGCTCTCTCTCTCTCTCTCTCTCTCTCTCTCTCTCTCTCTCTCTCTTTCTCCCTCCCTCTCTCATGCCATTCAATCTGCCTATAAAGATCTGGGTGTGGCTGGGCAGGGCTGGAACAGGGCTGGATTTAGGCTTGGCTGCATTGGTCTGGACAAGGTTTAGGTCTAGTTTAGACCGGCTGAGATGCCTTACTCTTGAGACTTGTGTGCGTAGCAGTTTTGATTTAAAGAACCCCTCCGGAGGTTCCACCGCCGAAGAATGATGAAGGCTACTTATACATATTCTTGCTAACCTAATCTAGCTAGCTAATGTTATTTTTTGTTGCTTTTTTTTTTTACTACACCGCATTCAAAATATTAGCCAGCTGGCTTTATGGCTGGTTCTGGAGCTGGATTGATTTAAGGAAAACTTTGCCACAGATGGAAACCACAGGCCAATCTTTGACTTCACCACAGATGGAAACCACAGGCCTATCTTTGACTTCACCACAGATGGAAACCACAGGCCTATCTTTGACTTCGCCACAGATGGAAACCACAGGCCTACCTTTGACTTCACCACAGATGGAAACCACAGGCCTATCTTTGACTTCACCACAGATGGAAACCACAGGCCTATCTTTGACTTCACCACAGATGGAAACCACAGGCCTATCTTTGACTTCGCCACAGATGGAAACCACAGGCCTACCTTTGACTTCACCACAGATGGAAACCACAGGCCTATCTTTGACTTCATCACAGATGGAAACCACAGGCCTACCTTTGACTTCATCACAGATGGAAACCACAGGCCTACCTTTGACTTCATCACAGATGGAAACCACAGGCCTACCTTTGACTTCATCACAGATGGAAACCACAGGCCTACCTTTGACTTTGCCATTTATTGTTATATCCAAAGTTTTGGCATCTTCCATAAATTGCGGCCGTGTATCCGCCATTGAAATAGTTCGAACGAATAAGATGAAGCTCCGGTAACTATTGAAAGACAGCTGATATGCATTTTTCTACATTGTAATGGATACAGTGCAATCTTTTGTAGGTAGGCTTATTTATTTTTATAAAGACTAACTAAAAGATAAATGAAAATGTACAGATTATTCAATGATTTATGCTAATTTTCTGAAGAAAAACAAAAGTGGAGATGTAAAAACATAAGTTTACACCCCCTATTGTAATTTTCTCCATGGATCAGGCGGCCAAGTGGACACAAGGCTAATCTCAGTCACAAAGAGGAATAACTTAGCAACTGTTTCTGATTAATAAACAATGCCATCCTGGCATTGAAATTAAATGTAGGCTGAAAATCATTTGTATGTCATACCATAGGAAAATACACTGCATTCACACAGATTTGCACGAAGTGTGCAGTTTGGATTTGTTACTTCAAGGCCAAATATATCATACTTTGACTAAATCAATGACTTATTTACTTAAATTTAGTGCAACATCATGGGTAAGCTCTGGCCATTGTCTTTCAGCTCGAAAAAAAATCAAATGTATTGGTCACATACACATGGTTAGCAGATGTTATTGCCTGCAGCACGATGCCTGATCTGAATATTAATGCCCAATGATGTGGCTTGCAGTACGACTGCACAAAACCAGCCTATAGTCTCAATGACAGTCAGAAACACACAGAATCACATGCACTGCAACAGTGTTTCACCCAAACCCAAGGAGCCAGAAATCTTGCTTGTTTGTAGGTGACCAAATACTTATTTTCCACCATAATTTGCAAATAAATTCATAAAAAATCCTACAATGTGATTTTCTGGATTTTTTTTCCTCATTTTGTCTGTCATAGTTGACGTGTACCTATGATGAAAATTACAGGCCTCTCTCATCTTTTTAAGTGGGAGAACTTGGACAATTGGTGGCTGACTAAATACTTTTTTTCCCCACTGAACATGCATGCGTATGCGTAGTCTGTCCCAATTACCTAAATACAAACCTGTATTTATTATGATTCATTGGATTGGGTCACTTAACATTGTATTAGATCAGGTGAAGAGACATTAGAATTAGAATGATCTGTAGAGGGGTCGTTCCACGAAATGGGTGCCCTTTGATATTTTAAGTAGAAATTATGCACCAATATTGCATTTTAAAAGCCTGTTATAATAAATGAAGTGCGCTTTAATGTAGACCAAATGGAGAATTTAGTAAATGAATAAAGGCTTGCCAAAGTGCAACCCTGTGTCACTTCTAGGAAGATTTCAACCCACTTAATCCCAAAATTTGTCCAAGTTTCAACATGATTTCAAAGGACAGTTATTTTGCTGCTTTGACAAAGTCATTTCTGAAGATTACTATTTATATTCATGTGATTAGTGTTGTATTTACATCTGTCCCTCATTTTAAGGTAAACCCTGTTATGCAAACAATTTACCCCTTTAAAATAATGTACCATTCCACCAAGATAAATGATTCACAGCAGGTGACAACGTTTGGGTCTTTTGAACAGAATGGTCTATTTATCATTGTTTTATCGATCTTTGAATGAGGTGGTCGAGCTCAACAAGTCAACTCTGTTTGCTCAATTAATCTTAGGAAAACTTGAATTTGACTAAACGTTCGTTATGCGTGGAACAAGTGTATAATTCCTAATTTCATGAACACCATGTGGTCCCATGATCTTCACCACGTGAGAAGTAATGGCCGATCTTCACCTAAAACCTCAACCCTTTTTTCGTCAATCCTGTTAGAGGTTAACTTTATCAGTTTGATATTATATGTGAGTTTATTTGTACAAAGGATACTTAAACAATGAGAAAATGTTGGATTTATCTCAAACATTCGTTTAAAAAGTAGTTAGGAAGTTACATAATTATCTGTAACAGGGTTGAAATGCAGATAAAATGCTATTAGTTCATAGGATTTTAATGCCTGAGATCGGAAAAAGTGTTTTTCCGTAGGCTAAACATATCCTACATGCAAATTAATGTTGAAAGAATAGATATTTTAAAGTTCATTTCTTAATAGTTTGCATGTCCAAAAGGCACCCATTTCGTAGAACGACCCAGAGATTGAGAGTTTTTCCACTCATGATAAACATATGTCAAGTGTTCATAACAGAGGAGATGTTATTGTTTCTGTTGCCATAGTTATGCCGGTCCCCCATCAGCCTCAGGGCTCAGTGCCAGAGAGGGATCCATCCCATCCATTTAAACACACACATACACACTCCAAATTTCCCCTGAATCTATCTATTCTCCTTCCACTCCTTCAAGCCATGCTCTCCTAACGTCCCTTTCTTGTCTCCTATTCAAAGAGATAATTCAAACCTTTCTTTGAAACAGCTGTTTCTCTAGATCCTACAGACTTGACTATTTGGCTGCATACTTTTCTAAGAAGGCTTATCTCTCAGTTTCTCATCTCAGAAAGAAAAGAGAGGATGAGGCATATTGAAACCCTGGTCCAGCAAGGTCAAGTTCCTCTCACTCTTGTCACTAGCGTCTAATGAGTCAGTGTTACATTGACCTAATGCCCCTGAGTTAATAACCTCATAGTCCTATACAGGAGTAAAGTACACCCCCTATCATCTCACTGCAAAGTGAAAGAGGGGAGAGAGTGAGATGGAGAGGGGAGAAACAGAGGGACGGCGGAAGGGAGGACCAGTAGAGAGTGGAAGGGAAAGAGGGTGGAGAGAGATGGTTCATTTAGCGGGGCCAGGTGCCAGCTCCTCCTAGTCATAGGACCTGGATCTCTCAGCTGTCAGCAGGGTGCCCAGCTCCAGCCCCCAGGTTGGAAAACTCTGCCCACAAATAGTGTCTGTCTGTCTGTGTGTGTGTGTGTGTGTGTGTGTGTGTGTGTGTGTGTGTGTGTGTGTGTGTGTGTGTGTGTGTGTGCGCCAAAGGCCACAACACAGAACACTCTCCAGGGATTCCTCCCTCCTCATTCTCTATCTCTCCCTTCCAGTGGTTCCTCTAATCTCTCCTCCATCCCTCCTTTACTCAATCTCCCTCCCTACATCCCTCTAGCCGTTCCTCCATCATCTCAGCCTCCCTCTCTCCCTGTATTTGGCTGGCAGTCAGCTTGATGTAGCCCATGGCTATCCAGTGAAATTGCCAACAACAAATAAACTCAAATTGCTATACAGCATCAATTAATACAGTTTTATTCATTCGATATTCCAAAAACCGAATATGTGGACTGGAATCTGATGGACTGAGAAATTGTCCTTAGTCATGATGGCAGGACTCCAGAGCAACTCCAGAGGGTTAGGGGGCAGCTGGGCAGCTGTAGGGGGAGAGGAGCCTCATTACCTGGGGTTTGGTCAGGACCGTATCCCCTGGTCCTGCGGCCTCTTCTCTCATTAAACCCTCAACACTAATCACTACTGACTACACTGTTCTGCTTGACTCCTTAGCAAATTAGCCTGGTCAGTGAGTGCGGGCATGTGTTTGCTCTGCCAAAAACTGCGCTGGTGAAAGAGGCAGGAGCTGAGAGGGGGAGAGAGAGGGACATAAAGAGTGAGTTTCAAAAAGAGAGAGAGAGAGATAGTGAGAGAGAGAGAGAGAGAGAGAGAGAGAGAGAGAGAGAGAGAGAGAGAGAGAGAGAGAGAGAGAGAGTGAGAGAGAGAGAGAGAGAGAGAGAGAGAGGGAGAGAGAGAGAGAGAGAGAGAGAGAGAGAGAGAGAGAGAGAGAGAGAGAGAGATAGAGAGAGAGAGAGAAAGAAAGAGAGACTAGACAGTGTGAAACAGGGCTGTTGTGGGAGCTGATGGCTCTGTGTTAAATAGGCTGCTGTGATGCTCAGACAGACAGGGCTCCCCGCCAGCCCATAATGAACCCTCTTCAGGCAGGGGGAACCATCACCATGGGAGACGCATTAGGGCATTGTAACGGCGACCTGTGTCTCCATCTGATCTTGTGTCTCCATCCATGCAAACCTGTAGAAGTCAGTATGGAAATTCCCTCAGTATATACTGTACTGTTTGTTTTGTTTCTAGTTTGATGCTGCCTACCACTGCTGGGCTCAGATTGGGCCTCTATAATCAGGATCCATTGGCTTGTGATGGGGGCAAATTTCTGTGAAAGCTGTCAGTGGTTGTTGAGCTGATTATGCAGTATGTTTGTGTGTTGTGTGGTGGAGTTTGGGTTTTTATGCAGACAGACAGACAGACAGACAGACATAGATGGAGATGCCTCCTCTCCTTCTCCTCTGGTGTGAGTCTCTTTCACAAGGATGGATACTGTACACACACACACACACACACACACACACTGTAGCAACCAGAGTGTTTCTCTGTTTGTTTGGAAGGATGAGATGGAGAGAACAGCTCATAATAATGGCCGGAACGGTGCGAATGAAATGGCAATGGAAACCATGTGTTTGATGTATTTGATACCTTTCCCCCCATTCCACTTCAGCCATTACCATGAGCCCTGTCCTCCCCAATTAAGGAGCCACCAACCTCCTGTGGTGTGTATGAGATATTCAGTATGACCGGTATGTTTCTTTGTGTAAATGCTGACAGTAATTACAGCAGAGCAGGCCGGGGCTGGCCGTGCAACAAGTTATTATAATGTCTAATATATAACCAAACATCCACCATGTCTGCAGCCGGCTGCTGCTGCTGCTAGGGAAATAAATCTACGTTGGACCTGACCTGTCACACACAGGCAGATTGGAACAGGAAATATTTATGACAGTGCTGGTGATTGTGTGAAACCCATTTCATGTACAGTAAATTCTTATCAAGGATTTATAATGCTATTTTATGAATGAATTGCTCCACAAAACAACACAAGTTTAAGAAGCCCCAGAGATGGACATAGGGCATCTCTTCCCAGTGAGCTGATATCCTCTCCTCTGCTTACCATAGTCTTTGTTTCCAGATGCATTCCTACTTAGACCTGCTTTCTACTTCACATGGGAACACAAGTCAGCGTGTCAGAGTTTCCACTGGGAAGGATTAGGGAGCGCACAGGCCCTGAGACAGAAAGGTTGTAGTACTTTGGGGACATTTTTAGTTTCTCTTCACCCAAGAAACCTAAAATGAATTATTATAAACTAATAAACAATGGTACCTTTATACAGATCTTGGACTGAGCTGCTGACTAAAAGGACGACTTGCCCTAAAATGAGAATGATAGTGTATGATTTACAATAAAGATCATCTCATGTTGAGTCAGATCTTTCCTCTAAGATGCCCTATTGTAGGCTAGTCATCAGGAGAGCAGGGGAGAGTGGTTAGCGAGGATGACACAGACCAGAGAGAGACCTATAAAACAAACATTTACCATGCCCCACTGGCTACTGTCTGGCCAAACCCCTAACTGTACAGTACAGTAAGCCATTAAAACGCACTGAGGAGGCTGGTGGGAGGAGCTATAGGAGGACAAGCTTATTGTAAGGGCTGGAATGGACTTATGGAACGGAGTCAAACATTTGGTTTCCATGTTTGATGTGTTTTATTCTGTTCCATTTACTTCATTCCAAAATATTACAATGAGCCTTTCCACCTATAGCTTCTTCCACCAGCCTCCTCTGCTGGATAAACACACACGTACACACACACAAAAAAGAACACACACGTATATGTTTGAGAATTGCGAGGCCCATAAAACAGACCCAGGGACAGTAAAACTCACCTTGAATGAAACTGCAGATGATAATTATACACAGTAGTGTAGTGGTATGTGGCACACATGGCCATTAACCCTATGAGGTAACCCGTCTTTACCCAAACAGAGAGTCTTGGCTGGAGTACATACAGCAGGATACAGGTATGTGCTTGGAGGAGATAGGGGAAAAGCAAAGAGAATGATAGAGACCCCTAGTGGCCATTTTAGCATGGGCAGAGCCATTGAGCACTTCCACCATGTTTCCGCCATTTTAAAGCAGTCAAAATAGTCAAATGGGTGAGGAATCCTATGGGTTGTAGTCTCAATGGTGCTGCCCATTCTGTCACAGACACTATAATGGCACAGATATAAAGATGAGTCCTCTATCTATCTCTATGGAGTAGAGCTGTAGTTTGTGCCGTGGCATGACTTTATAAGGGCCAACAGAAGAGGGTGCTACATAGCTCTGCTACTGTAATGAGAGAGGAAAGGTATAAAGAGAGGGAGAGAGAGACAGTCAGACATACAGAGGAGGGAGGGAGGGAGAGAGAGACAGTCAGACATACAGAGGAGGGAGGGAGGGAGAGAGAGACAGTCAGACATACAGAAGAGGAAGGGAGAGAGAGACAGTCAGACATACAGAGGAGGGAGGGAGAGAGAGACAGTCAGACATACAGAGGAGGGAGGGAGAGAGAGACAGTCAGACATACAGAGGAGGGAGGGAGAGAGAGACAGTCAGACATACAGAGGAGGGAGGGAGAGAGAGACAGTCAGACATACAGAGGAGGGAGGGAGAGAGAGACAGTCAGACATACAGAGGAGAGAGGGAGGGAGAGAGAGACAGTCAGACATACAGAAGAGGGAGGGAGAGAGAGACAGTCAGACATACAGAGGAGGGAGGGAGACATTACTCGATGTCCCCATGGGAAACATACAGATAATACATTTAAATAACATTTGGTGTTTTTGCTCAAATGCTACCTACATTTGTCAGCTTGACCTTGAGCTAAAGTTGGAGTATACGCCTACAGACTTGGGAATGACAAAACACACTTTATTTCTCGCTTAGTCAACAGCAGGGGCTTCACCTAGTGTGTTTTCCTAACCTCAACCCAGTTAGATCAGACTCTGTTGTATAGTGGTCCATATGGTGTTGTAGAACAGGTCAGTGAGTAGAGTGCCAGCCTGCCCTGGGGTAATGCCACCAGCACTATGGACACCTGCTCTGTGCTGTGTGTCACCACTGCTGGCTGAATGTCACACTGACTGGACCATCTGTCACAGACAGCCCTGTTTTCATAGCGCTAAACTCTGATCAACTCTGTGGGGGAAAGTGTGTGTGTGTAGTATGTATGTGTGTGTCGTGCGTGCATGCATGCCGTGCATGACATAGAAAGAGGTGATCACTGTGCACAGTCTAGTTTGTACTGGATTGAGGAACCAGAATATTCTGGTTCACACAGCTCTACAGACTAGCTGCTCATTCTAATAAACAATCTTACGCTGGACTTTAACTGTCTCTCTCTGGTACTGCTTATGTCATGCCAACACAGCTGCCAGCTTCCTTATTGCCCCAGACACTGTGTGATCTACTCTCAGCTAGCTGCACCTGTGGGCTCTGTCTCCCCCCCCCCTCTCTCTCTCTCTCTCTCTCTCTCTCTCTCTCTCTCTCTCTCTCTCTCTCTCTCTCTCTCTCTCTCTCTCTCTCACTCTCTCTGTCTCTCTCTCATTCACTCACTCACTCACTCACTCACTCATTCACTCATTCACTCACTCACTCACTCACTCTCTCACACACACACGCACACACACAAACACACACACCCTTTGTATTTGTAGGGACCCTTCCTTTTTACACAGTGCAGTCCTTACCTTTGGGAGCTTTATTCTAAAAAAACATCTTCCCTGTCGGTGTGTGTGTGTGTGTGTGTGTGTGTGTGTGTGTGTATGTGTGTGTGTGTGTGTGTGAACATGAATTTATGCACACTATCTAATACACATATACTTGATCATATAGAGTACCAGTCAAAAGTTTGAACACCTACTCATTCAAGGGTTTTTCTTTATTTTTACTATTTTCTACCTGTAGAATAATAGTGAAGACATCAAAACTATGAAATAACACATATGGAATCATGTAGTAGCCAAAAAAATATATTTTATATTTGAGATTCTTCAAAGTAGACACCCTTTGCCTCGATGACAGCTTTGCACACTCTTGGCATTCTCTCAACCAGCTTCATGAGGCAATCACCTGTAATGACTGTAAGTCGCTTTGGATAAAAGCGTCTGCTAAATGGCATATTATTATTTTATTATTATTAATGAATTTCAATTAACAGGTGTGCATTGTTAAAAGTTAATTTGTGTTATTTCTTTCCTTCTTAATGCGTTTGAGCCGATCAGTTGTGTTGTGACAAGGTAGGGGTGGTATACAGAATATAGCCCTACTTGGTAAAAGACCAAGTCCATATTATGGCAAGAACAGCTCAAATAAGCAAAGAGAAACGACAGTCCATCATTAATTTAAAACATGAAGGTCAGTCAATCTGGAAAATGTCAAGAACTCTGAAAGTTTCTTCAAGTGCAGTCGCAAAACCCATCAAGTGCTATGACAAAACTGGCTCTCATGAGGACCACAACAGGAGTGACGAAAATAGGACATTGACAATTTCTTCAGGAAACAAGGAAACAAATACTGTGCTCACAGTTCTTGCATTCACGTACAGTAAAGGATAAAACTGCAAGAATAATGTTAGATGTCAATCTGGAGTGCCAGAGTGCCAGAGTGCGCTCAGAGTGCGCTCTGGGCGTTCGTAAATTCAGAGCGTTGTCAGATTGTCCGTTCGTAAATTCAGTGTTTCGCCCTCGGAGCGTTCAGAGCGCACACTGGACGCCCTGGTACGAGAGTGCTCTGAAATCGGAGTAGATGGCCAGAGTGAATTTACGAACGCACCCAAAACTGGAGATTCTTTGCACAGCCACAACTTGCAAGGTAAACTTGGGAGTTAGGTAAGCTGTAACGTCATCAGTCACTCTTAAAGGGACAGGCTTTCTTACAGGTGAAGATAACTGTTGTTTCCGATCAACAAAAATTTTGTAATTAATGTTGTTGTATTGTACTGGAACTAATGACAACAAACTATAATTTCATGGATTCAATTAAGAAAAACAGTTCTAATAGGATTCTGATTGGGGTGACAAAATCCTACAAGACTTATCAAAAACCTATAGGATCCAATCAGATTACTTTTGATTTCCAATAGGAAAAAAAGTAGTCCAATAGGATTCCAATAGGATTCTGATAGAGGTGATACAAAATCCTATAGGATTGCGAGAATCATACAGGGGCCAATAGGATTACTTTTGATTCTCAATAGGAAAAAAGTAGTCCAATAGGATTCCAATAGGACACAAAATCCTATAAGATTGTGAGAATCCTATAGGATTGTATTGGAAAAATCACTATTACTATAGGATTTTTTGACTAGGGCAAACTTTCCTGGCAGGACTGATAACCAACCTGGTAGCGGAACAGTCACAACCATACAAACAGGAAGACCTCGGTTTTATTACAGCACCACAGGGTGCTAGGACAACAGAGATACGTGGGTAGTGCCATAGAGACTGTTACTAGTTACATACTTCTATGGTGACTACTATTGTGTAACAACTAAAGATCTGTATAGTATATTGAAAATGTGTTAAGTGAAAATATGTATTCCGATTTCATTATCTTTTCATTTTCATTTTAAAAACAAATCAATGTGAAAACTGTTGTGGCACCAGGGTGAAATGCACCGCAAATGAAATGTATCATAACCAGGCTGCTTTATATTTCTCTGGGGTCTCCAGGGAAGATAAATACAAAGAAGTTTCATTTGATTTGTATTTAGGGCATTCTTTCTCCCAGTCATCTCTGTGTTGTAGCTATTCTAATAAAGCCCTGTGTTTCTCATATCCTCATTCTTTCACAGGATAATGTGGGATCATGTTCTCAGTTATTAATGCAACTCTGAGGGGTCAAAGATCATTGCATCCCCAGGCGTCCTGTTTGAACAGCCGTGTGTGATGTGGTGTGTGTGTGTGTAGGCATTCATGTTTGGGCCTGGGTGCTTCACACACCACTGACTCCTGTGATTGGGAGTTTATCACAGAACCCCAATTACCCAAACACCTAATTACCATAATCAGTTAGCCTGCCACTAACGTACTCATTTAATTAAATGTCAACACATTGTTCTGTAAACTATGAATAAAGGATTTCAGGGAGAATAAATAAATGGCTGGGTGTTGGTTGTTTGTGTTTTCTAGGTATTATTTGTCTGGGGTCGGTCAAAAATAATCCATGAGGCTTTTGAAGGTACGAGCCAAAGCTAACTTGAAACAAAGACAGAGGGATTTGACCTGAGGGTGAGGGAGAGAGAGGTGGAGAGGGAGGGAGACAGAGAGACAGAGAGAGAGAGCGAGAGAGAGCAACATAAAGATAGAGGGAGAGAAAGAGAGAGAGAGAAATAAAGAGAGATAGGGGAAAATGTGTCATACCAGCTGCGTGGAGCACAACACACAGCAGTCGGTATGACAACACTAAACACTGCACACAGCGGTCGGTATGACAATACTAAACACTACACACAGCAGTCGGTATGACAACACTAAACACTACACACAGCAGTCGGTATGACAACACTAAACACTGCACACAGCAGTCGGTATGACAACACTAAACACTACACACAGCGGTCGGTATGACAATACTAAACACTGCACACAGCGGTCGGTATGACAACACTAAACACTACACACAGCGGTCGGTATGTCAACACTAAACACTCCACACAGCGTTCGGTATGACAATACTACACACTGCACACAGCAGTCGGTATGACAACACTAAACACTGCACACAGCGGTCGGTATGACAACACTAAACACTGCACACAGCGTTCGGTATGACAATACTAAACACTGCACACAGCGGTCGGTATGACAACACTAAACACTGCACACAGCGTTCGGTATGACAATACTAAACACTGCACACAGCAGTCGGTATGACAATACTAAACACTGCACACAGCGTTCGGTATGACAATACTAAACACTGCACACAGCGGTCGGTATGACAACACTAAACACAGCACCAGCGGTCGGTATGACAATACTAAACACTGCACACAGCTGTCGGTATGACAACACTAAACACTGCACACAGCGGTCGGTATGACAACACTAAACACTGCACACAGCATTCGGTATAACAATACTAAACACTGCACACAGCAGTCGGTATGACAACACTTAACACCGCACACATGGTATGTCAACATAAATAATCTGAACATGGAGTTGTTATAGATGGCCGGGTAGATCTGGTTAACTCTGGATAGGAATGCAAAGTGATAACTTATTCACACTGAAATGGCTTTCGAAAGCTACAGTTTGCCAGAGGAATGTTTTATGATAACACAATTGCATTCTTTGCGCAAACATAGATGGGATAAGGATGAAATAGCTTGTTTGGGTTGAAATGTGAGGGCATGTCCACTTGTAGCAACAAGTAGGAAAGCTGACACTAATGTTAACTGAGGAGAGACACTTTATGCTGTCTATACTTTGTCTGCACTAACCATGTACAGTACCAGTGAAAAGGTTGGACACACCTACTCATTCAAGGGTTTTTCTTTATTTTTACTATTTTCTACATTGTAGAATAATAGTGAAGACATCAAAACGATGAAATAACACATATGGAATCATGTAGTAACCAAAAAAGTGTTAAACAAATCAAAATATATAGTATATTTTAGATTCTTCAATGTAGCCACCCTTTGCCTTGATTAAAGCTTTGAACACTCTTGGCATTCTCTCAACCAGCTTCACCTGGAATGCTTTTCCAACAGTCTTGAAGGAGTTCCCACATATGCTGAGCAATTGTTGGCTGCTTTTCCTTCACTCTGCGGTCCAACTCATCCTAAACCATCTCAATTGGGTTGAGGTCGGGTGATTGTGGAGGCCAGGTCATCTGATACAGCACTCCATCCCTCTCCTTCATGGTCAAATAGCCCTTACACAGCCTGGAGGGAAAACAAATGATAGTCCCACTAAGCGCAAACCAGATGGGATGGTGTATCGCTGCAGAATGCTGTGGTAGCCATGCTGGTTAAGTGTGCCTTGACTTCTTAATAAATCACCGACAGCGTCACCAGCAAAGCACCCCCACACCATCACACCTCCTCCTCCATGCTTCACGGTGCGAACCACACATGCGGAGATCATCCGTTCACCTACTCTGCGTCTCACAAAGACACAGCGGTTGGAAGCAAAACTCTCAAATTTGGTTGTATGCACTGTTGAAACTAAAGCCCTATTCACACGGGACTAGTATTACTATAGAACATCGGTTATGTAATTATTACCCCAGCATGTCCGTTTTTCCAGTTGATGATTCGGACGGGATTAGTTTTACCAAACTGCCCTGTATAAAAACAAAATGGACCTCTCTGACGGAAGCCTGGAGGCTCTTCACAGGGATGACGATTCTCAGGAGATAAGTATTATCAGAGGACCTGGGAGTTTGCCGAAAAACAGTAGGTTTTTAAGGCTGGGATATTAACCTGCCTGCCTAGTCAAAATTACTCACATGGCAGATTCGGACGGGACTAAAATTGCAGATGTGGTGATTTGTGCTCGTGCACATAATTACATTACCTGAGCTCCCTCAGTAAAACGTATCCTGTCCAAATAGGGCTTTAAACAACTCAAAAACCACATGGAATCTGTAAATATTGTTTACATCATTCATTAGAGGACAACCTTCTGAAGACAACCAGTTACATTTTGGAGTGATTCATTCTGATTAGGGGGTCACCAAAACGGAAAGAGAAGCGCAACACTTATTTGTCAATCACTCATATTGATATCACGTTGAAATCAATAGAATGAGAGGGGGTAGTCGAGTTGCACGTCCTGTTCAAACTAACCTTACTAAAAACAAAAAAATGGAGTCAATGGTTAGAGGACAACTTGTAGAAGACAGCCTGCTACATTTTGGATTGTTGCATTTTGTTTCAAGTCGCCCTAGTCAAAATATCCTAATGGATTATTGATTTCTCCAATAGAATCGTATAGGATTCTCACAATCCTAAAGGATTTTGTGTCACCTCTATCAGAATCCTATTGGAGTCCTATTGGACTACTTTTTTCTTCCAGATTGGAAATCAAAAGCGATCTGATTGGCTCCTATAGGTTTTGTTTAGTTTTTTGTACGATTATTATAATACTTTTTTTAACCAATACAAAACATACACATACAAATGACAACATGCAGACACACACAAACATCCACAACATCACCCCTGCCCAGACCCTTTTAGATGTTTAATGTAATAAAACCGGTTAATGTAATAACTTGCTAGATAACGTAATAAAATGTTGAACGGTTAACATAAAAACTTTTTCCACTTAATGTAATACGTTATTACATTATCCGGTGGTTATTACATTATCAGGTGAGTATTACTTCCCTCAATTTGATGCATTGTGTGTGTGTGTGTGTGTGTGTGTGTCTGTGTGTGTGTGTGTGTGTGTGTGTGTGTGTGTGTGTGTGTGTGTGTGTGTGTGTGTGTGTGTGTGTGTGTGTGTGTGTGTGTGTGTGTGTGTGTGTGTGTGTGTGTGTGTGTGTGTGTGTGTGTGTGCGTGAGTGAGTGAGTGAGTGAGTGCTTGTGTGCATGCGTGTGTGCGTGCTTGCATATGTGACTGATTGACCCTCAAACATCCATAAACTGAACAGCAGTAATATGACTGTGCATGTGTATACATTTCAATGTGTGCTTGTGAGCCTGTGTTTGTGTATGAGTACATGTGCATAGGTTTGTGTGTGTGGAGGGTGGTATGTGCATTAAAATGAGAGAAATAATACATAATAACATTGATCTTGGTATGTTATTACATGATCGGTTTAAGTTATTCATAAAGAAAATTGTTACTCACCTGATAACGTAATAACTTATTCATGTTAAATTCCTCATTATTCATGTTCAAATCCTCAGAGACTATAACATCAACTTCCACTGCTTCGTTGATGATACCCAAGTATACAGTATATTAACACCAAACCGGACACCATCTCAGCCCTAGCTAAACTTGGCAGCTGCCTAGATGACATCAGGGTGCGGATGAAAAAGAACTTCCTCCAGCTGAAAAGCAGCAAGACTGAAGCTATGCTTTTTGGGACACCCAAGCAGGTCACCAGTGCTGGAAACATCTGCCTTACAATTGACAGTCATGCCGTCCATCTGTCCTCTGTCATCTTCAACCTGGGAGTCAAGTTTGATCCTTCTCTGTCCTTTGATGCCCATATAAAACATATCTGCAAAACATAATTTTTCCATCTGATAAAACATTGCCCAGCTCAAACCATCGCTCTCCCAGCCAGATGCCTACGGCAACGCTCTGTTATGGGGCCTTCCAGCCAAATCACCAGAGGCTACAACTTCTCCAGAATAGTGCTGCCAGTCCTGACCAGCACCAAGAAGTCAGCTGCCCACATCACCCGCATCCTTGCTGAACTCCACTGGCTACCAGTAAACTATAGCGTTGACTTTAAAATCCTCCTGCTAGTGTTTACAGCCTTGAATGGGTTGAGTCCCACCTACATCAGCGACCTCATTTCTATCAATGAGCCACCTCGCACTCTCCGCTCTAGAAACGAATGACTACTTTAAGTCCACAAGTGACATCTCCATACTATGGGGGACCGAGCTTTCTGCTCCCTTGCAACTCACCTATGGAATTCTCTCCCTGACCATCTGAGAGCTGCTCCATCAATCGAAACTTTTAAAACGGGCCTTAAAACACATTTCTACAGACTTTCTATAGTCCTCCCTCTGGAAAGTCATTTTAGCACCTAGCCTACTATTGCTATTTCCTGCCTTGATTCTAAATGTATGATGTAATTTTGTTGTATTTTAAATTTTATTATCATTATTTTAATTTTTGCCTATGTAGAGCTTTGAGATAACGGTGTAATGAAAAGTGCTATACAAATGAAATGTATTATTATTTTATATTATTATGTGTGTTAAAAGTGTAACTTCTACTCAAGTTCTGCTGTTACCTCAGCTGTAGAATTGTGTCTGATCCCTGCACTGCTCTGGCCTCTGTGTGACTAACAGTCAGGTTGCACTTCTGCCTTTCAAATACTGAGAAAAATAGAAAGGACACACACACTCAAAACACACTTACACACACATACATACACACACACTCAAAACATATACAGTGTTGAAAAAAAGTATTTAGTCAGCCACCAATTGTGCAAGTTCTCCCACTTAAAAAGATGAGAGAGGCCTGTAATTTTCATCATAGGTACACGTCAACTATGACAGACAAAATTAGATTTTTTTTCTCCAAAAATCACATTGTAGGATTTTTAATGAATTTATTTGCAAATTATGGTGGAAAATAAGTATCTGGTCAATAACAAAAGTTTCTCAATACTTTGTTATATACCCTTTGTTGGCAATGACACAGGTCAAACGTTTTCTGTAAGTCTTCACAAGGTTTTCACACACTGTTGCTGGTATTTTGGCCCATTCCTCCATGCAGATCTCCTCTAGAGCAGTGATGTTTTGGGGCTGTCGCTGGGCAACATGGACTTTCAACTCCCTCCAAATATTTTCTATGGGGTTGAGATCTGGAGACTGGCTAGGCCACTCCAGGACCTTGAAATGCTTCTTACGAAGCCACTCCTTCGTTGCCCGGGCGGTGTGCTTGGGATCATTGTCATGCTGAAAGAACCAGCCACGTTTCATCTTCAATGCCCTTGCTGATGGAAGGAGGTTTTCACTCAAAATCTCACGATACATGGCCCCATTCATTCTTTCCTTTACACGGATCAGTCGTCCTGGTCCCTTTGCAGAAAAACAGCCCCAAAGCATGATGTTTCCACCCCCATGCTTCACAGTAGGTATGGTGTTCTTTGGATGCAACTCAGCATTCTTTGTCCTCCAAACACGACGAGTTGAGTTTTTACCAAAAAGTTATATTTTGGTTTCATCTGACCGTATGACATTCTCCCAATCCTCTTCTGGATCATCCAAATGCACTCTAGCAAACTTCAGACGGGCCTGGACATGTACTGGCTTAAGCAGGGGGACACGTCTGGCACTGCAGGATTTGAGTCCCTGGCGGCGTAGTGTGTTACTGATGGTAGGCTTTGTTACTTTGGTCCCAGCTCTCTGCAGGTCATTCACTAGGTCCCCCCGTGTGGTTCTGGGATTTTTGCTCACCGTTCTTGTGATCATTTTGACCCCACGGGGTGAGATCTTGCGTGGAGCCCCAGATCGAGGGAGATTATCAGTGGACTTGTATGTCTTCCATTTCCTAATAATTGCTCCCACAGTTGATTTCTTCAAACCAAGCTGCTTACCTATTGCAGATTCAGTCTTCCCAGCCTGGTGCAGGTCTACAATTTTGTTTCTGGTGTCCTTTGACAGCTCTTTGGTCTTGGCCATAGTGGAGTTTGGAGTGTGACTGTTTGAGGTTGTGGACAGGTGTCTTTTATACTGATAACAAGTTCAAACAGGTACCATTAATACAGGTAACGAGTGGAGGACAGAGGAGCCTCTTAAAGAAGTTGTTACAGGTCTGTGAGAGCCAGAAATCTTGCTTGTTTGTAGGTGACCAAATACTTATTTTCCACCATAATTTGCAAATAAATTCATTAAAAATCCTACAATGTGATTTTCTGGGATTCTTTTTCTCAATTTGTCTGTCATAGTTGACGTGTACCTATGATGAAAATTACAGGCCTCTCTCATCTTTTTAAGTGGGAGAACTTGCACAATTGGTGGCTGACTAAATACTTTTTTTCCCCACTGTACACACACACACACACAATCAAAACACACACAGAGATGCACACATATGGATGACTGTGCATGTGTGTACACACAAATGTACATTTCAATGTGTGCTTGTGAGTGTGTGTTTGCGTATGAGTACATGTGCATAGGTTTGTGTGTGTGCTTGCAATTGGTGGAGGGTGGTATGTGCATAAAAATTAGGGAAATAATATAAGGCTGAAGTCATCATGTGTAAACTGCTGACCTAGACACTTGCGTTCAATCAGAGCACAAACAAATATGCACAAATAAGCTAGTGAACGTTCTTGGCTGCTATTAACGTTAACTAGGTAACGTTAGCCAACATAAGACTATAACGTTAGCTAATGCGTATGACCCGTTCATGCACCACAATATATCATACTTTCTTACACAAAACATAGCTAGCTAACGTAGCTAGCTAACGCATTGCTCATGTTTACTACCAAACTGGCTAGATAGGTAGCCAATGTTACCCCAATAAGACTGTACCACAACTCAATGTTGATAATATATCATAGCTACATTCTTCCACAAATTGGTTCAAAGCAGGATCAAAGCCAACGCCAAACTTTGGGAAACTGTCACACTGCTAGCAAGCTACCTCACAATGCATGCAATGGGCATTGCAAAACTAACTAGGTAGGTTACTCCATAGACCAAGCTATGGTAAGACAATGTAGCCTTATAGAATCCCCCCAAAAATGTATTTTGTTTGGAAGTGATACCGTTATTCTGTGCTAAAATAGATAGCCATGTGCTTTTTTTTCTCCATGACTACAAATTATGACATTCTATTTTTAGCTGATATGGGAATGAACACACAAGCGAGCATATCAAACTGGAATATTGTAGGTTACACCTGCAAGTATAACAATATTTGCCAGGGCATATTTGTTTTATTATGAATCTGATTATTTCACATGGAGATGTGGGAAGCTAAAAAAGCTAGCTAGCTTGCTTTGTTTTTAGCCAGGCTGCCAGCTAGCTACTGGCTGACTACTACTAGCAAGGGAAGGCGACTCTTCCTTGTTTTCACAAAAGAAAAGACAAAAAGAAAATACTTTGGCATCGCCCCCTTGTGAATGGGAGTGGGACCGGCGAGGATATCATGTTAACAAAAGGTGTCCGCTATTCCAAAAATCCCACTCCACCCACGTGCACGCACACACGTAGATCAATGGAGTGGAGCTTGTAGTAACCTTAAGCCTTTACTCTGCAGGTGGGACAGATTACGAGCTAGGCCTGTCTTTTAATGGCTGTGAGTAGTGTGTGTGTGTGTGTGTGTGTGTGTGTGTGTGTGTGTGTGTGTGTGTGTGTGTGTGTGTGTGTGTGTGTGTGTGTGTGTGTGTGTGTGTGTGTGTGTGTGTGTGTGTGTGTGTGTGTGTGTGTGTGTGTGTGTGTGTGTGTGTGTGTGTGTGTGTGTGTGTGTGTGTGTGTGTGTGTGATTGTTTCCAATCTGGCTTGGAGAGTACTGGGCACCCTAAGTGAGAGCGGAGACTGACCCATCTGATCAGTGGAATATCAATGCAGCTCAGGATAGGACGGCTGTGTGTACCCACTCACAACACACAACACTACCAGCCATTAATACCACAGGTGCAGAGAGAGAAGGAGAGAGAGAGAGAGAGAAAGATCGAGAGAGAGAGAGAGAGAGAGAGAGAGAGAAGGAGGGAGAGAGAGCACAAAGAGAGAGCGAGAGCAGAGAGGGCCGGCATAGACAAACTAGCATGCTGGACTCACATATGAAGCTTGTCTTGAGTTATATAGGTTTCTAGGGTATACTGAACTTTTTACATTCTTGGAGTGATTGATAGTCATGACATCATTACTTTTCACAAAATGCTCTCTATATATTTAATGGCCATGAAATCTTGTATTTATCTCTCTCCTCCCACTTTTAGAGTTATACAAATGTATAGGAGTTTTCAATTGGTAGCAGGTGTATGTTGTTCTGTGTTTATGTGTTACACAGTTTTCTCTTTGCCCTCATTCTTGTACTGCTGATGACATGGTATGTTCTTTTGGCTCCTAGCTCTTCTATTGTAGAGTAGATTCAATCTTGGATACTCTATACCAGGGGTATTCAACTCTTACCCTACGAGGTCCGGAGCCTTCTGGTTTTCTGTTCTACCTGATAATTAATTGGACCCACCCTAAATCAGTCCCTGATTAGAGGGGAACAATGAAAAAACTCAGTGGAACTGGCTTCAGGGTTGGGAGTTGAGTTTGAGGGCTCTGGTAAAGGAAGCAGTAAGTACAGTATTGACTGTCTCAATAAAGGAAAAGTGTTTTGTCTGGCAACATGACACCTATTATCTGGAGGTGATGGAAAAGGAACAAGATTACACCGCAGGGTCCTCACACACACACACACACACACACACAGAGAGAGATAGACACACTGTTGCGCATTAGCAGAGGCTGTATACAATGAGTGTGCTCTGAGTCAACAGGCTGTGCCTCCTCTTCTCATTAGCACGCTGACCCCTCTGTTTGGGACATTACAGGTGGTGCACAGTGAGGGGTGTCCTGTCCTGTAGTGGGGGAAGGGTAGGGTGGAACAGGGAAGTGAGAGGGGGTGCCATTAGTGACACAACACCTCAGCAAGGGAAGGGTGGTGGTGGTGCTTCTAGAGACAATCATGGTTCCTCCAACACGAGCTGATGTTTTAGGGAAATAATGTGAGGGTAGGCACAAACACACACACACCATCTCAATCCCTCCCAGTTCCATCATTCCACAGCTTCAGCCATGCAGGTTAGCCCAGGGCCAGGACCCAGCCCGGGGTTTAGGGGCTGGGTCAGTGGTGAATGATCCCCTGGGTGGAGGGGAACAAAGCTGGGGTTGTGCTGGCCTTGTTTTATGTGTTTACACTGTAAGCAGGATACTGTTGAGCAGCTGCTGCTTGTCCCAGGCTTGTGAAAGACATTCTCCCTCCACAGCCTAGCCTCTGTGGTCTGTGCGGATTAGGCTGATTTGTGTGTATGATGGAGAGAATGAGGGAATTGAGGAATGGAGGAATGACCACCACCTACAGGAATAATACACCGCACCTGTAAACCTCAATGAGCCTCTGATCACATTTCATTACATAGAGTTGGGAGTTACTTAGCCCAGGGGCTCTTCCTAGTGTTGGAATGTTGCAGATAGGATGTCATTGTCCATTCCACATAATGGAGAAGTCATGACTCGTCCTCTCTCTTCTCTTACAGCCTCAGGTGGTTGTGTCAGTGTATTACACAAGGCAGGTATGGCACAGTGTATCAGGGTTTTAGATTGTAGCGTCTCCTTCCTCCCTTCCTCACCCTCTCTCTTTCTTCTTTCTCTCTCTTTCAATTTCAATTCAATTTTCAATTTGCTTGATTGCTATCGCTGTCTTTCTCTTCTTTCACTCTCTCTCTCTCTCTCTCTCTCTCTCTCTCTCTCTCGATCTCTCTCTCTCTCGGGCTGTTCTGGAATCTGTCACGAGACTACAGGCAGCTGTTGCTGTTCACCAGACACGCTGCTCTCTCTGAGAATGTGCTTCTGGCAGCACAGACACACACTGAGACAAAGTCAAGACTTCTTCATTACAGTAGTTGCCTGGTAGAGCAAAACAAACACCTAATCATCCATTCAACACTATGTAGAATCCATAGATGTATGCCAGCTGCAACATTCTTTTTGTAGAAATTATAATTGTATGCAACATAATTGGGTTTCATTTGTAACTCTATGAAGTCTTACTCTATAGTTTTTACCCATATTGATAACTAAATAAGCAGTATACAGATCAATTGTATTTTCTTTTCATAATTACACTATCCTATATAAAACAATGTAAACGTATTTTATAATGACATGTAGTTACACAGATATTATAATGTAGTGGACAGGTTTGTAGTTTTTTCCACTGTTATTGCTATGGTGCAGAGGGACCCCATATATTATACACAATGTTTAGTCTATTCTATTTTATATGATTTTTTCCTTGTTTGCTAATTGGAGACTATTCCTGCGGATTATCAGTAACACGCATAGGTCACGGTGTACGTCACCCCTCCTAAAAATATTTTTCCCATGCGCTTTTGTTTTTGAAACGATTGTGTGGAGAATCGCTTTGTTCTCCTAAACCTATTCAACCCGGTGGAGAAAGTATTGGTGGAAAAGCAACAGGATACGCGCGTAGTAGCCTAATAACGGGTTTATTTGTCCGTCTGGCAACTTTCCACAACATTTACCAAAGTTTAAGAAACAGACTATCAGACTATATTGGTGTAAGATTTCCTTTGGTTAGTGCAGAGATGACAGACACCAACCAGACCAGAGGACTTTTTGTTGTCTAAATGTTTTTGCTGGGAGGAGTGAACTAGAGGGGGGTACTCACTGCTGTTGGAGGGGGGAGCGTGGATAATTACAGACAAGGACGGCGCTTTGGGCGTTTCTCCTCCTTTGTTGTTAATGGAAGTATTTCTCAAAGTTCGCAACTGAATTTTTATTCGTATTGTTTTGGCTTTGTTATTTTCTTATACAGAGAAAATGTGTCGAATTAGGTGGCTCTTTTCGTGCGAATTCTCCCCCGCTGTAAGTTTTGGTTTATGCCAGCAGCGCACGGGTAACGAGCTGCGGAGAGCTCAACCAATGGACTTTTCAGATAAAATCCCTGCACTGTAACTACAGGCTTCAGTTGTGTTATCTGCGATTTATTCGTGTTATTGCAATATGTATTGAATGTATTCTATTCGCATAAAGGGAACATATTCAACTTGCCTCGGAGTTTTAGAGCACTTGTTGCACTTCCCAAGCATGTCTGGAGATATTTGGAGAGTGTTCACTCCTGCAGTATCTTTTGTGCCAAGGAATGCTGAATGATTTCAAGGCTGAGACGGGGACAACTTTCTCAAGAAGAGGTAGTCAGACAATTGCGTATGGTCACGGAATAAAACTTTGCGTCAAAGGCAATACTTCATAACCATAGACATTATGGAGGGCCACGGCGACCAGGCAGCCGCCTCGGTAAAACCCGAGGCGGACGGCGCGGTGTCTAACAGTTTCTCCCAACTTGAACCCGAGGCGGACGGCGCAGTGTCTGACAGTTTCTCCCAACTCTGGACAGACGTGATGGGGATGCTGGTAAGTTTGTGGGCCAGTTTGCTTTGGGGGAGGGGAGGCAGGAAGGTAACAACCAACTGAAAAGAAAAGCTTTTCAACTGTGTCCCTTATAGGGGGACCCTCATTGCTCATTTAGTGTTTGTGTATTGATACTTGTTAACATGTAAATCACGTCCCAAAACAAACAACGCAAGGGAAGCTGGTCTATTTCTCAAAGTTTACTTTCCATCCTCGGTGCCCAACATATGGGTTTGGCATTCGGGTCATTTCCCTTCTTCAACTTGTTCACGAGGAGCTTTTCTGTATTTGAAGTGATCGGATTTCAAAGCAGCCTGGAATCCAGTGCAAATGGTATGTCGCGCTTGAGTTAAAAAATGAACTGTTTGTGTGCTATCATCCAAGTCTGGTGCACTTGAGCTGCGAAGTGGAACTGTGCTTGTCAGTTGTTTCAGGCAGTGGTAACAAGTAGCCTCCATTAAACTTCATTGCCGTGTTGTTACATTGTTACAACATTGTAACTGTTCATGTTGTTTTAGGAGAGTTGAGCTCCTGTGTGTTCTACGAGGGCCCCATGCCAAAACACTTGTAGTTGTGTTTTGTTACTGTGATGGAGTGTTACTTTGGGAAGGTTATGATGGAAAAAATTGTTGCAAATTGCATTGATTGAAATATTGTAAGTCCTGAAATGTGATGTTGTGTCAATGTGTGGCTACATTTTGTTCTCCCGGTCATTTTTTCCCAACCTTTAAGTTTAGCTTGTTAGTCCCTTATCAGTGCACACCTTCAAGCACGTTGAACAAAATTGGCACTGGTTTGACAACAATATCACTTTGATATCTAGCAATTGTAGTTGTAGCCAAGGCCTATGGGTCCCATGGGAAGCTTTGAATATTGTGTGCCAAAATGAAATCTTGCCAGTCCTCAAACCACATAGGCCTATACCAATCCACCTCTTCCCAAGGTGCATGGCAAATCTTGCAATTAAGAAATGGAAAAGGTTACACTGATCAACATAATCACCTTTGCCTCTTGTTCTTTGTTAGGGGCCAGGGTGACACGGCCATCTTGATTATACAGATGTGTGTGGGCCATCTGATCTGAGTGATCAATAGAGCTTAATGTCTTGTGGTCTTTTCCCGTGTGAATGGTGGGTCGTTTGAAGATCAACGTGTTAATATGGTCTGGACTGGCTCAGTAGATGAATGGAGTGTGAACGGGCCTAACACTGAGGATAGAGACAGAGGTGTGTGCTCGTGTGTGTGTGTGTGTGTGCGCATGGGCCTGTGTGTGTGTGAGAAACAGAGATGAGTGTCCTGGCCTTTGACTCTGGGTGGGAGACCTGGGACTCCAGCCAGGCGATTGAACCAGATTTATTACACTGGATGCAAATGTCTGTCAGTGCTCTCATCTTTGACGTCTTTCCTCTGCTGCTGGAACACACACACACGAGACGAGAGTCACACCTCCTTCATAGGTGACTGCAAGCCTCAGCCTTTCACACATCCTCCTCCATCACAGATACCTGAGACTGGGTCTTTTGGTCTTTTGATGGATGTCACCAGTAATATCATTATGATGTCACAGGACATAGACACGACTCTGATTTAATGTCCCTCACACTGCCATGTGGTCACTACTCAGGTTTCTAAGTCAGGTAAACAGAATTTGGACCAAAGTTTTAATGGAAGCGACCATTTCCTTCCACTAGGCTTGAGCTTATGGGTTTAAATCGCAACAACATGCCATACTACCGCCCCGTGGCACTCACATCTGTAGCCATGAAATGCTTTAAAAGGCTGGTCATGGCTCACATCAACACCATCATCCCAGAAACCCTGGACCCACTCCAAATCACATACCGGCCCTCCATCTGTGCAATAATAAACAATATTGTTGCTTTGATCACATCAGAAGATATCCTCCTCGCAATCTCCAAAATACAACAGCCACAGGACAACATTGTTTGGACGTCGTAAAGGACCATTTGCTGAAACTGAAGAGATATAGCTAGCTAACAACCTCCTTTTCCACGTGAAAAAAAATGGTGGACAGAGACTTGCTAGTTACGTTAGCTAGTTAGCTGGTATTTTCTACAAGGAATCTGCCTCCTGAAAAAAGCTTCTCCCAAGTGGGTGTGACACCTACTCCCATTGCCTGCTGCACTGCTTCTTGGATTCCACCTGGCGATCTGTTCACCGTCTGCGCTGGCCTGTCTCCCCCTGTCTGGTACAGGTACCCCTGCCACACTCCCCCCTCTCTCCCGAACTTTTGCTCGCCTCCAGCACACACACACTGTTGGGCGAGTGACTCTGAACAATGGCTAGCCCCAAGTCGTTATATATTTTTCTTGCGCTGTATGCTATTTTCCTCATGACTATGAACTTGCATGTTTACCCGACCGTGGGACAGACTATGTTTGTTCCCACACTCTGGACTCTGACTCTCTATTGGTTACACAGACTCTTGACCTCCAATCTTATTCTAACCACCTATCGCCGGCTTTGTATTCATGTTACCTGATGAAATTGCTGTACAATATGATCTTGTTGCCATTTGATGCACATTCAAATGCCATAAAAAATCAGCACTGCAGAGCTCTCCCTGTCCTCTTCCGTGCCCTGATTGTATTAATGCTGATGATATCTGGAAATGTGCGTGTACACCCTGGCCCATCTACTGTTGCTAGCCCCAATTCTGACTTGTGCTCTTATATCTGCTTCACTGATTTCTGCTCTCGTAAAAACCTGGGTTTTCTGCACGTTAACACTAGAAGCTTATTACCTAAAATTGATTAATTGAAGTTTGGGTTCACAGCTCCCGAGTGGCGCAGTGGTCTAAGGCACTGCATCTCAGTGCTTGAGGCATCACTACAGACCCTCTGGTTTGATTCCAGGCTGTATCACAACCGGCCGTGATTGGGAGTCATATAGGGCGGCGCACAATTGGCCCAGCGTCGTCCGGGTTTGGCCGGTGTAGGCCGTCATTGTAAATAAGAATTTGTTCTTAACTGACTTGCCTAGTTAAATAAAGGTTAAAAAAAATTTGTTGGTCATTACTGAGATGTGGTTAAGAAAGAGTGTTTTGAACACTGATGTTAACCTTTCTGGTTATAACCTTTTTCGGCAAGACAGATCTTCCGAAGGTGGTGGAGTGGCAATCTTTACCAAGGAACACCTTCAGTGCTCGGTTGTCTCCACCAAGTCTTTCCCCAAACAATTTGATTTGCTGGTTTTAAGCATTAAACTTTCAAATAGCTCTTTGTTGACTGTTGCTGGGTGTTATCGTCCACCATCAGCACCGGCCTGTACCCTAAATGCCCTAAGCTCTCTCCTGGCCCCTTACACTAAGTCTGAATTTGTCCTGCTAGGTGACTTAAACTGGGACATGCTTAAACCACCTGACCAAGTCCTAAAGCAATGGGACTCCCTAAATCTTTCTCAGATTATTACCAATCCCACAAGGTATGATTCCAAACACCCAGAAAAGGCTACTCTCCTTGATGTTATCCTCACAAATAATCCTGATAGGTATCAGTCTGGTGTTTTCTGTAATGACCTTAGTGATCACTGTTTTACAGCATGTGTTCGTAATGGCTGCTCAGTGAAACGACCTGTCTTGATTTGTCATAGACGCTTGCTAAAAAACTTTAATGAGCAAGCCTTCCTTCATGACCTGGCCTCTGTACATTGGCATAGAATCAGCTTGATCCCCTCTGTCGAAGACGCTTGGACCTTATTTTTTTATATTTTTAGTGGTATTGTTAACAAACACGCCCCCATAAAGAGAATGAGAATAAAAACAGGTTCAGCCCCTGGTTCGACCGTAATCTGGCAGAGTTACTCCACCTCAAGAATTCAATTTGGCGAAAGGCTCAGCATACGCATTCTCAGGCTGACTGGCTCTCGTTCAGGCAAATGAGAAATAAGTGCACTCAGGCTATCCGGAAGGCCAAAGTTAGTTACTTTAAGGAGCAGTTCTCTCTCTGTGCGTCTAACCCCAAGAAGTTATAGAAAACTGTTAAAGACCTGGAGAATAAACCCTCCTCCTCCTCACAGCTGCCCATGTCCCTTAATGTTGATGATGTGGTTGTTACTGACAAGGAGCACATGGCTGACCTCTTTAATCACCACTTCATTAAGTCAGGATTCCTATTTGACTCAGCCATGCCTCCTTGCCCGTCCAACATTTCCTCATCTCCCACCCCTTCTAATGCGACTAGCCCTGATGCTCCTCCCTCTTTTTCTCCTGCCCCGCTACAAAGTTTCTCCCTGCAGGCGGTCACTGAGTCTGAGGTGCTAAAGGAGCTCCTTAAACTTGACCCCAAAAAACATCTGGGTCAGATGGTTTAGACCCTTTCTTCTTTAAGGTTGCTGCCCCTATCATCGCCAAGCCTACCTCTGATATGTTTAACCTGTCTCTCCTCTCTGGGGAGGTTCCCATTGCTTGGAAGGCAGCCATGGTGTGTCCTTTATTTAAAGGGGGAGATCAAGCTGATCCTAACTGTTATAGGCCAATTTCTATTTTGCCCTGTTTATCAAAAGTGTTGGAAAAACGTGTCAATAATCAACTGACTGGCTTTCTTGATGTCTATAGTATTCTCTCTGGTATACAATCTGGTTCCCGCTCAGGTTATGGATGTGTCACTGCAACCTTAAAGGTCCTAAATTATGTCACCATTGCCCTTGATTCTAAGCAATGTTGGGCTGCTATTTTTATTGACTTGGCCAAAACTTTTGATACGTTAGACCATTCCATTCTTGTGGGCCGGCTAAGGAGTATTGGTGTCTCTGAGGGGTCTTTGGCCTGGTTTGCTAACTACCTCTCTCAAAGAGTGTAGTGTATAAAGTCAGAACATCTGCTGTCTCAGCCACTGCCTGCCACCAAGGGAGTACCCCAAGGCTTGATCCTAGGCCCCACGCTCTTCTCAATTTACATCAACAACATAGCTCAGGCAGTAGGAAGCGCTCTCATCCATTTATATGCAGATGATACAGTCTTATACTCAGCTGGCCCCTCCCTGGATTTTGTGTTAAACACTCTACAACAAAGCTTTCTTAGTGTCCAACAAGCTTTCTCTGCCCTTAACCTTGTTCTGAACACCTCCAAAACAAAGGCCATGTGGTTTGGTAAGAAGAATGCCCCTCTCCCCACCGGTATGATTACTACCTCTGAGGGTTTAGAGCTTGAGGTAGTCACCTCATACAATTACTTGGGAGTATGGCTAGACGGGTACACTGTCCTTCTCTCAGCACATATCAAAGCTGCAGGCTAAGGTTAAATCTAGACTTGGTTTCCTCTATCGTAATCGCTCCTCTTTCACCCCAGCTGCCAAACTAACCCTGATTCAGATGACCATCCTACCAATGCTATATTACGGAGACGTAATTTATAGATCAGCAGGTAAGGGTGCTCTCGAACGGCTAGATGTTCTTTACCATTCGGCCATCAGATTTGCCACCAATGCTCCTTATAGGACACATCACTGCACTCTATACTCCTCTGTAAACTGGTCATCTCTGTATACCTGTCATAAGACCCACTGGTTGAAGCTTATTTATAAAACCCTCTTAGGCCTCACTCCCCCGTATCTGAGATACCTACTGCAGCCCTCATCCTCCACATACAACACCCGTTCTGTCAGTCACATTCTGTTAAAGGTCCCCAAAGCACACACATCCATGGGTCGCTCCTCTTTTCAGTTCGCGGCAGATAGCGACTGGAACGAGCTGCAAAAAGCACTCAAACTGCACAGTTTTATCTCCATCTCTTCATTCAAAGACTCAATCATGGACACTCTTACTGACAGTTGTGGCTGCTTCGCGTGATGTAATGTTGTCTCTACCTTCTTGCCCTTTGTGCTGTTGTCTGTGCCCAATAATGTTTGTACCATGTTTTGTGCTGCTACAATGTTGTGTTGCTGCCATGTTGTGTTGCTACCACGTTGTTGTCATGTTGTGTTGCTACCATGCTGTGTGGTTGTCTTAGGTCTCTCTTTATGTAATGTTGTGGTGTCTCTTGTCATGATGTGTGTTTTGTCCTATAATTTATTTATTTTATTTATTTATTTTTAATCCCACGTCACCGCAGGAGGCCTTTTGCCTTTTGGTAGGCCGTCATTGTAAATAAGAATTTGATCTTAACTGACTTGCCTAGTTAAATAAAGGTTAAATAAAAAATAAAAGATCCACAGACGAAGCAGTCTCTACTGCACTCCACACTGCCCTTTCCAACCTGGACAAAGGAGCACCTACGTGAGAATGCTGCTCATTGACTACAGCTCAGCATTCAACACCATAGTGCCCTCCAAGCTCATCACTAAGCAAAGAACCCTGAGACTGAACACCTCCCTCTGTAACTGGATCCTGGACTTCCTAACGGGCCGCCCCCAGGTGGTGAGGGTAGGCAACAACACATCCGCCATGCTGACCCTCAACACGGGGGCCCCTCAGAGGTGTGTGCTTAGTCCCCTCCTGTACTCCCTGATCACCCACGACTGCGTGGCTGCGCACGACTACAACACCATCATTAAGTTTGCCGATGACACGACGGTGGGAGGCCTGATCACCGATGACGATGAGACAGCCTATAGGGAGGAGGTCAGAGTCCTGGCAGTGTGGTGCCAGGACAACAACCTCTCCCTCAACATGAGCAAGACAAAGGAGCTGATCGTGGACTACAGGAAAAGGAGGACCGAGCACACCCCCATTCACATTGACGGGGTTGTAGTAGTGAAGGTTGAGAGTGTCAAGTTCCTTGGTGTATACTTTACTAAGGACCTATCATGGTCCAAACACACCAACACAGTCGTGAGGAGGGAACAACGATGCCTATTCCCCCTCAGGAGGCTGAAAAGATTTGGCATGGGTCCTCAGATCCTCAAAAAGTTTTACAGCTGCACCATCGAGAGCATCCTGACTGGTTTCATCACCGTTTGGTATGGCAACTGCTCAGCATCTGACCGCAAGGTGCTACAGAGGGTAGAGCGTACGGCCCAGTACATCACTGGGGCCGAGATCCCTGCCATCCAGGACCTCTATACCAGGCGGTGTCAGAGGAAGGCCCTAAAAATTGTCTAAGACTCCAACCAAGTCATAGACTGTTCTCTCTGCTACCACACGGCAAGCAGTACTGGAGCACCAAGTCTGGGACCAAAAGGCTCCTTAACAGCTTCTACCCCCAAGCCATAAGTCTGCTGAACAGTTAATAAAATGGCTACCCAGACTATTTGCATTACACCCTATTTTTCTTCTTAGTCCTTAAAAATAAAAATAAAATTATTGACTCTCTTGCACAGGCATGATGTACACTCACTGGACTCTAGGGCTTACCCCATTTAGTCGACTGGTCGATTGTTTGGTCAATAGGCTGTTGGTCAACCAAGATTATTTTAGTTGAGCAGTGGCAAATATATTTTAAAAAATTATGGCACATGAGACATGTCTGATTCATGCCTGTCTGAGTGGACTAATCCATTGCGGAGGCCGCGGGGGTGGCACACCAGTATCACCAGTAGTACATTTACTGTTAATTCCCATAATTTCTAATCTACAATGTTTGTTTGGTTACAGTAATTCATGTTAATGCATTCAGTATATTATTCTTACAGTCTTACCGTTGTCATTGTAGGAGTGGATATGTTGTTTGCAGAGTACACAACCTAGGCTACACTTGTGAGAAAAAGGTTTTCGTTTATTTCATTCCATTTACGTGTTATCAATATGTTCATTGTCTTTTGTTTGGAGCACTCCTGTCAATCATGAGTAAGGACACGCACCTGATTACGCATATAGAAGTAGGACTTGTCTACCTGGCCTGCGCGCAAATGTAGGCCTATTCGTGAGCCCATTTGGGGATCTGATACTATTTCTGATTGTCTTAACTCACCATCACTGTGGAGCTTCTCAAAGTAATTTTTTCTTCGCCTCAAACAGCACTTAAACAAAGTCTGTTTTTACATCTATTGAGAATGACAATAAATCCTCAACGTAGCCTATTTTCTTTACAGCTCTTTCCCTTTCGATTACCACTCAGCATGAAAAAAATGTCATGCTCTGAACTGGTGGAAACGTTATAAAATAGGCCTACCTGATTACTTCTTATCCCTTGCACAAAATAGCCTACAGCTGTGACTGTCTGTCCGGAGCTCACTGGTGTGGGAAACTCTGAGGACCCAGAATATAAGCTTCCAGCCTGACCCAAGTTAATAGTTGATACAATGTTTCAAGTTCCTTGCAGACAGGCAATGTGTAGCCAATGTGATTTACAGGATATTTATTTTCATCAGGATATTTTCTACCTGCAGGCTGCAATGTTTTTATTTGTTGGCTTTATATAGGCTATTTTTACATATTGGCAAGGGCAATAGAAGTTACAAATCTAAAAGTGTCATTTTCATTTAGAATTTTGATTAACCACATGACATTGATTTTGAGATATGAAGACTATTATAAATTAAATTAAACTGTTCCACGAAAATGTACATATGAAAATTATAACTGGTACGCAGATCAATAGAAATAGTAGGATAACTTGGCACTCCAAATAGAAAAGGTTGCTGACCGCTGGTGTAGCCTATTACCGGCAACCTCAGGAGCGTAATGGCAGAATCTGTGAAGGCCAGCAGCAGCGGACAGCGGGAGGAGGAGGGTCGGAACAGTTTTTTTTCTTTTGGTTTGGCTATATTGATCTCTGGTGCCCGCTTTAGTAATTAGTGTGCCTTTATGATGCTTAAAGCTTACATATAGTTGATTTTATATGAAAAAATATAAAATGTTGACCGAACAGACGACTCTCGTCGACCAAGATTTTGTCGGGGACAGCCGTACTGGACTCTAACCACACACCCACACATACTACACTGACACTCCAACACACACACACACACACACACACACACACACACACACACACACACACACACACACACACACACACACACACACACACACACACACACACACACACACACACACACACACACACACACAGACACACACACAGACACAGACACACACACAGACACACACAAAACACACACACATGCATATTGATGCCACACACCCAAACACACACATTCACATTCCTTCACACTCTTCACACACACTGCTGCTACTAGATTATTATCTATGCCTAGTCACTTTACCCCAACCTACATGTACATATTACCTCAATTACCTCAACTACCTCATACCCCTGCATATTGACTCGGTACCGGCACCCCTTGTATATAGCCTCGTTACTGTTATTTCTATTGTGTTACTGTTTTTCCTTTAGTTTATTTAGCAGATTTCTCTTTGCCTTGTTGAAATATAAAGTAATGACTGTGCTAAATCCCAGAAACCACATGTTATGTCATTTCCTTTAGAAGTACAGGCTGTAAGTGACTGGAAATGGTTTGATTATTGTAGCACAGCTGCCAACACTCCACCTGATATCTGTGCTGTTTCAGTCAGTAAATCACAGGGCGAACAATATGTTCATTGTCCAAGCCCCAATGTTTATGAAACCTGTACAGTTCAAAGGCATCAGCACAATGGATTCCCTATATGTTTGGCAGCAAAATGGCCGTGCTATATTTAGTTTGTTCTCAGTACGTAATGCTTTTCTATGGCCTTTGTCTCTGGGGCCGTACATGAGAATGCCCTTTTGATTAAGCCTGTGCCTGAGCCTATTGAAAGATCTGAACACTACTGTTACAGATTAGTAAAGCCATTTGGGGTGCAGCTTCTCAGTAACCAATGAATGTGAAGTCTACATAGCATGTTTTTTCTGATACACATCTAATCTAGCTAATTTGGTTGTGTGACTACAGATGATGTAGGATCTTTATTTGAGTCAGTTTGCTACAGCAGGAAAATAATCCTGCAGCAACAGGAAATGTGAATTATTATGTGGATTATAATTAATGGACATTGTTGTAGGGGTTGATACATTTTTTTGTAAGGGAAAATCAAGTCTGAAATTTCAAAGTGGAAATTACAAACTTCAGAAGCCTTTTTAAACATCAAATACACTACAACACGTGTCAAACTCATTCCACGGAGGGCCAAGTGTCTGCGGGTTTTCGCTCCACCCTTGTACTTGATTGATGAATTAAGGTCACTAATTATTAAGGAACTCCCCTCACCTGGTTGTATAGGTCTTAAAACCCACAGACACTCGGCCCTCCATGGAATGAGTTTGACACCCCAGCACTACAAGTTTTATATTTCCTGCATTGCAGGAAAGTTCTCCTGCAACGGGGTAATCAAATTAAGATCCAACATCTGTAGTCCACCACTCTACTGTTGATTTTTCACTCGCTACAGTAGGTAATTACCAGGGAGTGAATTGAAATTCCAGTTCAAGAATGAATGAATTTAATGATAATTTATCCTAAACCTATTAATGACCGTGTAGTGACTAGGTGATTCATCGTTCATCATAGTTAACTCAAGCTTGGAGGGCTGTGGTCCTGTGTCATGCCTGTAGTGTTATTGCTAGGAGCCCCTCTGCCTGAGGTTAAACCACTGCTAGGAATGTGTTTAATGAGAATACCTTAGTCAACCAGTCATTTATTTGTGGTTACAACAGGGTAAACATAGACCTAAGCCAATTAATAATCTGGGGCTGTTAAGAGATGAATAGCTGTTGCATTATGGGTACATTAGCATTTATGCTGTTTGAACAGGGTTAGTAGACTGGAACCGACCCAACTCTAATTCTCTGAAGAAATGAGGTTTCAGCAAGTCCTCAAATCAGATCTGACATTTTTTTGTAGGATGTGCATGTTGTTATTCTTGTATCTAGCTTTCCATAAATGATATTAAAGGCAGCATGCCATGTATAACATTTCCACAATGTTAGTGTGTATGGATGCAGGTGTGTATGGGTGGATATGTGGAAGTACCAGTCCTCAACAGCATACACACAGTACACAACTTTAGTACCTCCCTCTGCAAACGGTGTCTGAGTTCAAACCATGTCGTTTTAGCTGGCATAGCAGTTAGTTCAAACAGTGATTTTGCTCTAGTCTGCGTCAGCCTCTAATCCAGGGGTGTCAAACTCATTCCATGGAGGGCCTAGTGTCTGCTGTTTTTTTTTCAATAAAGACCTAGACAAGCAGGTGAGGGCAGTTCCTTACTAATTAGTGACCTCATCAATCAAGTACGAAAACCCGCAGACACTCGGCCCTCCGTGGAATGAGTCTGACACGTGCTCTAATTTGATCACAAATCTGGACAGCCGACAGTCCTCCTCTGTATTCCCTGGCAGCTAGTCTCAAAGCGCTCTCTCATCCCAATCTGCATGGATGTTTGCCTCAAAGTTAAGCATCAAGAAGACATTTTGTTAGAGTTGAGAAAAGAGTATATGTTAGAAATGTAAAGGTTTTCAGACCTCCATATAGTATGAGTGGGTTCTGTCTCCCATTTCAAGGGCTTGTTCATACTTTCCTGTTACTCAGCCTTTGATATGTTTTATTAGTGAGCCCATTCAGCCCAAATGTATTTTGAAACTCTTGTCTGTGTCTGTGACAACATATGGTCAACTTAAAAGAAACCTCCATTTGTTCAAAGAGTGTCTCCTCCAATATAGCATTGTGTAGTTGCTGAGCTGTCTGCCTCAGTCTCAGCCCCCCTCTGTCCTAGCCCAGCCTTAGTAAAGCCACATCAAGCCTGGTTCAACCTACGTTTGCCACATTTGAGCCTAGCATGGCCAGCTCAGCTCAGATCTCCCCCTCCCAGTCAGGGGCCAGGCAGGGCTGGCAGGTGTTTCTCTCAGTGCTGTCGAGGATATCCTCAGGAAGCTCCTCTGGAGGGTGTGGGCCTCGACTCTGCCCTGGCCTTCCTCCAGCCTGGGCTGGGATGCTAGTGTAAGGGTGGGACAGGGGTATTAGCAGGTGTGGAGGCCATTCTCCCCCACAGCTAAAGCCTGGAGGGAGGAGTGGAGCTAGGGAGGAGTGGAGCGAGGGAGGATTGGAGCGAGGGATGTTTGGGCACCGCCAGCCTGGTCAGTCTCTTGGGGTTGGGGTTGGAGCCGATGTGTGATTTAGGAGGAAACATGAGCGAGGCGCTAATTCACTTACTCCTGCTTGAAATGAATCGTGAAAATGATAGAAGTGAGTGGGACCGTTTCTTTAACTGCCACCCTAGTGTTCTGAACTGGTAACAAGTGTAACTGATCGTATCACTGTCGTTCTAGCATTACATCAGATACGTGATGGCCATTGTCATCTGTCACTATGCACTCCCCTAGAGGATGGCTAGCTTGTCACAAGGCTAGTCCTGACACTGACAAAAGCCTTGTGCACAGCGAGAACAGAACAACATAACTCAATATGCATGTAACCGGCCTAAGTATGAAAACAGCACTGTCTGGAATGTGTACCTAAAGCTAGGAGCAGAACAAACACGTTAGCTAGAGCGCATGGTTTAGATACCTCTGTAATGCCTTCTGACATGACAAATAACAAGCACTGGCTTTGAGGGAGGGAGAAAGAGAGAGAGAGCACCAAATGATCTTGCATGCGAAGGTGGACAACATCTGTAGCAGTGAAATGCTTTGAAAGGCTTGTCATGGCTCACATCAACACCATCATCCCAGACACCATGGACCCACTCCAATTCGCATACCGCTCCAACAGATCCATAGATGACGCAATCTCTATTGCACGCCAAACTGCCCTTTCCCACCTGGACAAAAGAGGTGCATGTTTAGTCCCCTCCTGTACTCCCTGTTCATCCACGACTGCGTGGCTGCGCACGACTTCAACACTGCTCACGACTCCAAACATCATTAAGTTTGCAGAGACACGACAGTGGTAGGCCTGATCACTGACGACGACGAGACAGCCTATAGGGAGGGCCGAGCAAGCCCCCATTCATATCAACAGAGCTGTAGTGGAGCAGGTTGAGAGCTTCCTCGGTGTCCATATCACTAAGGACCTATCATGGTCCAAACTAGGGCTGTGGCGGTCATCAAATGTTGTCAGCCAGTGATTGACCAATCATGGTCCTAACATACAAACCAACACAGTTGTGAAGAGGGCACTACAATGCCTCTTCCCCCTCAGGAGGCTGAAAAGATTTGGCATGGGTCCTCAGATTCTCAAAAAGTTCTACAGCTGCACCATTGAGAGCATCTTGAGTGGCTGCATCACCACTTGGTATGGCAACTGCTTGGCATCCAACCGTAAGGTGTTACCGAGGGTAGTGCGTACGGCCCAGTACATCACCGGGGCCGAGCTCCCTGCCATCCAGGACCTCAATACCAGGCGGTGTCAGAGGAAGGCTCTAAAAATGGTCAAAGACCAAAAGGCTCCTGAACAGCTTCTACCCCCAAGCCATAAGACTGCTGAACAGTTAATCAAATGGCTACCCGGACTAATGGCATTGACCCCCTTTTTTTGCACTGACTCTCTTGCACTGGCTCTATGCACACTCACTGGACTCTGCCCACACACTCACACATACTACATTGACACTCCAACACACAAATACACACACACACACACACACACACTACATACGCGCACACACACTAAACACACACACATGCATATTGACGCCACACACACAAACACACTCACACATAGACACAATTTCACAATCTTCACATACGCTGCTGCTACTCTGTTTATTATCTATCCTGATTGCCTAGTCACTTTTACCCCTACCTACATGTACATATTACCTCAATTACCTCAACTACCTCGTACCCCTGCACATTGACTTGGTACCGGTACTCCTTGTATATAGCCTCGTTATTGTTATTTTATTGTGTTACTATTTCCTTATAAGTAAGCATTTCACAGTAATGTCTATACCTGTTGTATTCGGCGCATGTGACAAATACAATTTGATTTGATTTGAACATCAATTAAAATAAACTCAATTTAGAGATTAGTACTGTAGCTAACTTGGCAGTTAGTTCTGAGCATGCGAGAGGACCCAAGAGGTCAGCCCTACATGCTGGTTATGGAATTTTTTAATAACTGACAGAAGGGTCTTGGTGTGCTAGTTACAATGGGGAAGTTAATTCAGCTGAGGAGTGACACATTCTTACTACTTTAGTTGTTTTCTTTGCTTCAGAAAGCACAGAAAGAACAGCTTGCTTGCTCATGAGGTATTTGTCCTCATAGACTACCATTGAGCGCTCTGGGAAATCAGGACCTTGAATGCATCCAGAAGTGTTGAATTGCAACACTCAGGAAACATTCCCCTAGATTTCAATCCAAAGAATTTATCAGTAAAGGGTTGCAGCTCCGACACAATGAGAGCACGGAGTTAACGTTTCATCATTTTACATTTTTAGTCATTTAGCAGACGCTCTTATCCAGAGCGACTTACAGTTAGTGAGCGCGACATACATTTTTCATACTGGCCCCCCGTGGGAATCGAACCCACAACCCTGCCGTTGCAAGCGCCATGCTCTACCAACTGAGCTACAGGAGGCCTGTGTCATCATGGCTGTTTAGATCGGATTGAAGGGCACTGAGTGAGCATGCCTTTTTAGTTGCGTTTGAGCAGACTTTTCTCAGGGCATACATAGTCAATTGGCTGTTGAGTTACAGAGTGAAGTTGATGAAAACTTTCCTTGTGTTTGTGTAATGGCCATTTTGAGTGGACGGTTGCATCGCCACATAGGTACCTACAGCTGCCTGATAAGGAAAGTGTTTCTGGATCATCATGTGGCATGACCTTGTAACATTAACAGATAAGGCTTTGGTTTGTATGGTATGCCTATGATCTGTAGAGAATTGCCATGCATTACTGTTCACCAGTGGCCCATGGATGCCTCTCCAGATGTCATGGATAATACTGTTGCACCAACACCCCCTACCCTCCCAGGGTGGTCACATTGAGAATGACAGGAATGCTATGGTTAATTGATTAGCTGAGCAGAGATCAGCAGGACCCCATGTCACCCCCTATGTCTCCTCATGTCCTTATATGTTACCCACCCATGGGGCAAGATTCCAGTTTGAACACTCTCTCCTATACCTCTCTCTGTCAATGAAAAAGGGAGCATATTCTCATGTGGAATCATGGCCTGAAACCTCTAAACCTATGGCTGTTAGTCAGTCATGTATTTCACAGAATTATTCATATAAACAGTCCCTGTAAGCTTAGAGACAGTAAACCATGAGACAAGTCAGGTCAGTCCTCCCACTAGTGGTTTAGAATAACAAACTCCAGCCTCAATAGTTTTTTACTGGAAAACCTTGCAGCATTCCCTCCAAACCGTTGGTAAAATCATTGTTGCGTAAAGTCTCTCTCTCTCTCTCTCTCTCTCTCTCTCTCTCTCTCTCTCTCTCTCTCTCTCTCTCTCTCTCTCTCTCTCTCTCTCTCTCTCTCTCTCTCTCTCTCTCTCTCTCTCTCTCTCTCTCTCTCTCTCTCTCTCTCTCTCTCACTCTCTCTCTCTCTCTCTTACACCCTGGGTGTTGTCTTTTATAGCCTGTTCTGACTGTGAACATGACTATTGAACTTGACTCAAGGCAGGGTGGTGCACTCTTGTATGCACAGGGTGGGAGCCAAACATTGTAGTTTTTTTCAACTCCATAAAACCGTTGTTGTTGTTATTCCTTCCATTTTGTTTTAATTCAATACACACACATTAACACTCAGATTTTCAACGGGTGGTTTAGCCTGATAGCATAACAGACACAGACCCCAGGGTTGTTGTTGTTCTGTCATGCCCTGGCCGTGAGAGGCCTGTTGTCTTTAGTTGGTTTGGTCAGGGCGTGAGTTTCTATGTTATATATTCTATGTTTACGTTCTAGTTAGTCTATTTCTATGTTTCAGTTCTAGGTTGTGTGTCTATGTTTGGCCGGGTGTTCAGATAAAGCAAAGAGATGTAAAGTCTTCTCCATAGGCTCTGTGTTAGATAAAGGCTGTCTCCCCAACCTCCAGATGTTTTACCCCCTCCAAGCCCCCAGCCTCCCCAGTCAATACCTCCTCACAAATCACCCCTGTCCACTGGCCCCATACCCCCTCAGTACCCCCCTCACACTGCCATATATTGTAATCACATTCCTTCACCCCCCCCCCCCCCCCCCACACACACACACACACACAAACATGTTTACCCCATATGTAACTCTGTGTTGTTTTTATCGCACTGCTTTGCTTTATCTTGGCCAGGTTGCAGTTGTAAATGAGAACTTGTTCTCAACTGGCTTACCTGGTTAAATAAAGGTTAAATAAATAAAAAAACGCACTCTCACTCTCACTCTCACTCTCACTCTCACTCTCACTCTCACTTACAATAAACAGACACATACTCAATCACTTCCATCTTGTCATTGTCTCATGTGCACACAAGCTGTGTGTTATGAAGTGGGCCCCCAGTCAGGCTCCCAGTCATTCTCCCAGTCAGGCTCCCATTCAGGCTCCCATTCAGGCTCCCAGTCATGCTCCCAGTCAGGCTCCCAGTCATTCTCCCAGTCATGCTCCCAGTCATGCTCCCAGTCAGGCTCCCAGTCATTCTCCCAGTCAGGCTCCCATTCATTCTCCCAGTCAGGCTCCCATTCAGGCTCCCAGTCAGACTACCATTCAGGCTCCCATTCATTCTCCCAGTCAGGCTCCCATTCAGGCTCCCAGTCATTCTCCCAGTCAGGCTCCCAGTCAGACTCCCATTCAGGCTCCCAATCAGGCTCCCAGTCATTCTCCCAGTCAGGCTCCCATTCAGGCTCCCAGTCAGGCTCCCAGTCAGGCTCCCATTCAGGCTCCCAGTCATTCTCCCAGTCAGGCTCCCAGTCAGGCTCCCATTCAGGCTCCCAGTCATTCTCCAAGTCATTCTCCCAGTCGGGCTCCCAGTCAGGCTCCCAGTCAGGCTCCCATTCAGGCTCCCAGTGAGGCTCCCAGCTGTGTAGAGGCTGGATGAGGGGCTGCATGAGCTCATGGCGGGAGAGGAATCCCAGGTATGCTAACACACACACTGGCTTCCCTCAGAGGAACACTGCAGTAAGGAAAGACCTAGCACACTTTAACAACACTGTAACAGCACTGTAACAACAATGTAACAACACTGTAACAGCACTGTAACAATACTGTAACAGCACTGTAACAATACTCTAACAACACTGTAACAACAGCACATCGTAACGTTGAACTACAGCATAGACCATTTGCTTTACCTATGGGTCTGGAGCTTGGAGAGTTGAAGTATTACAGACAAGCAGTGCTGACAGGTGAGATGGAATCCATGCCTGCCTATACAGTATTCTAGGCATTTAACACAGACAGCCTGCTAAGCATCTGTAAATGTAATACACAAACTTCAATACACAAACTGGAGTTGTGACAAATATGCTTATACAGACATGGACAGCTTGTTTTATAGACCCAGAAAGGTAATGAACTGTCACTGAATATCTGGGTGAGTTGTAATCAGGTGTTCTGCATGTACAGATACACTGACTGTAACTATAATATCTGGGTCTGTCTGTCGCTGTCTCCCTCTTGGACATGGTAGATAGTCTGAGCTCTGGATCAGTTGTGCCATGTTTATGGGGATTAGGCAGTACTGTAGCTAGTCTCTAATAAGAGTGTGCTTCTCTCGCTGAGTGAGGAATGTAGGGAGATGCATGTGTCTGCCCTCTGCCCGGAGAGTGAGAGCGTGCCTCCATAGGGAATCTCAGCCATCTCTAACCATATGTCACAGCCTGGACGTAGCTGAAGTTACTAAGAAATATTCTATGGTGGGAGGTGGAGTGAGTGGAGGAAAATAAAGCAGAACAATCTGGACTTTTGACACAGGGCCTCTGTCTGTCTATAATGTATTTGAATACACTGTTGTTAATGTGTAATGCATTACCGATGGGTGATGGTTGAATTCACTTCAGGTTTGTGTTTTTCCACAGTGTGGTTAGGTCTAGTTTGTTGTTTTCGTCCTCAATGTTGTTTTGGAAAGCCCTCTCAGAAGAAGCCACTCTCTCTGCCTCCCGGGGGTGTGTGTGTGTGTGGCACACTGCCTCCACAGTGCTCCATTCATCCCATGTTGGCACAGAGATACTGGGTCCTGTTTAGAGGACCACAGAGAGAGACGTAGACAGACTGAGACTGACAGAGACCGTTCACTCCTCACAGAGTGACTCAATGCATGCTGACCACTCACCAAACCAGGCACTGACTAGATCAACACTGATGAATATTGAACGATTGGTCATCACTGCTATGGCTGTCACCGTACACAGCCTGAGTAGTTATGAGTCCAAACACCATAGAGAGACGCTTCTCAGATCTTCTCAGAGAAAGGTGTTTCAGTTGCTCTCCAACCCCAATCAGTTAGTAGTACAATTGACCCTTCGCTAAGCCCAGCCACAGAATATTGGGCAACCAATCGCAGCGCGCCAATGGATAGCAACTGTCGTCGAGTCTGACACCTCAGACAAGCTTACGTTTCAAACGCATGAAAGACAATGAGTTTTCGTCAAAAAGTAGCTAAATTGTTTAAATGGCTAAATTACAGTGCACTAGGTTTACTTGCTACTGTGATTCCTGAAATGTAGAACCTGTATTATGTTAATCAAAATTATACTTTTGTTACATTGTTTGCTAGCTCAGCTGGTTAGCTAGCGCTCAGTCTCACTGACCACCAAACGTTGCTAACGCTAGCTAGCTAGCCAGTTAATATAACTTGTTTTCTCAAAACGTATGTTAGCTAGCTAAGTTATCTATATTATGAATACAACTATTATCTGCTGTCGACATCAGGATGCGACTTGAGAGAACTAGTTAACTCCAAAAATGGTTAGTAGTAGCTTTTACTGCATGACAGTCCATTCAGAGCCATCTAGTGCCTAGCCACACTAATGACAGTCCACCACAACATACCCAATAGTCTCCTGATTAGCAAGGGGTAGTCTGTGTTTAATTTTATTGTATTAAAAACACCATTTGAAATCGTTGCTAGGGGTTTTGTCCAGTAGTTTGAATGGGGAATGGAGTTTCCTGGGAAAATGTTGTCAGAGGTTGCAACATTAACCAAGGGGGCGGGGCTTAGTGAAGGGTCGATTGCTATGACTCTCACTCATAACCTTGGAGTGGAAACACACCCCATACTCCTCTGGTTTCCATGTATAGCAATGCACTAGCAGGTTCTACTTCTTTAGTATTGACTCTAAAGTTTCTCTTTCAATGTTCCTTGAAGGCCCATCTCCAACAATGTGTTTTGGGGCTAGTTTATTCTGTTGAGTAAGGTCTTTCTTATTTAGAGTGTATGAGTGACTGGACCATACTTCCTCCTTCTACCCAAACACCCGTCTTCCACACAAAGACAGGAACCCAGCAGAGAGGTGAACCCCCCCTGGAAGGAAGAGGGTGTTTGGGGTTGGGAGAATGTCATAGCCGGGGTTTAAAGGGCATCTCTGATCTGTGTGTGTGTGTTAACTGACCAATCCCAGGAAACACTCCTGGTTGGCCGCACACCTCCCCTCTAGCAGAGACACAAACACACCGTCCCAGACAGTCTTAATCTCAACTGGAGCTTGTTTATAGGTATTTGTCTTCCACAAATCACAATGATTTCCTTTCCTTCTCCTACCCTTTCTCCTTTCACAACAGTCCATAGCTAGTATAGGCCACAAAGCTAAAGGCTAAAGGAGCTGTAACCTCTAACCCCCTCCCTCAGTAGCACCACTGTGTTAGCCAGTTAGCTAATAACCGTAGTCCAGATTGGCAACCAGAGGAAGAAGTGGTGTGTGGGTGATTCGATTTGTGTGCCCCTGCCTGCTGCCCTCCACACTGCACCACCTGCCTGCTAGTTGGTGCCTCTCACGCGCACCTAATTACAAGCGTATGTGAAGGGGTTTTATTAAGCTGTGCTTCACGCAGAGTGAGAGACAGATGGGGAGCTGAGGTTGTTAGTCAGTCAGTTTATTTGATCTAACTCCCCTTTCTCTTGCCTGGAGTACTGTACTGTGGAGGTGAAAGCAGTTAGGGGAGTGTGGAGCTTACTGAAGGGGTTGACTCAGCCAATGTTATTAATCCAGACGAAGGCTTTGGTGCCATTTTGGGTCCTCAGATTGAGTAATGAGTGTACCAGAAAATGTCTCGATAACCTACATCTTTCCTCCATTCTACCATGTTCGAACATACGAGCTGCTTCTATTTTCTCCCTCGGAATCTCTCTCTCATTCTCAATGACTAACCTCTCTCTCTCTGTGTGTTTTGTGTAGGATGGTTCTCTGGGGAACATTGATGACCTGGCCCAGGAGTATTCTGAGTACTACAACACCTGCTTCAGTGACGTCAGCGACCGCATGGAGGAGCTACGTAAGAGACGTGTGTCCCAGGACCTCGACATGGTACGTCCCCACAAACACACTCATCACATCACATACCGAGTCCCTACAAACACCAATCATACTGTTGCATGTCCCCACAAACTCAAGGCCATCAATCCTGCTGTGATACAATGGAACTGAGTCCCCACAAACCATCACCTACTACTGCAGTAGAGTATAACCGAGTCCTATCAAAACAGGCAACCCACCAGCTTACATCAATACAATATCAGCTAAAGAGCTGCACTAACCTGCTTCTTTATGGCTCTACAATTTGTTATTGAGCTTACATAGACTACAACTATGCTGATTTTACTGTTGTGAAGTGAGAGCTAAAATGCTTGAGGAAAATGTTCATTTTCTCAGATCTCCTTTTTTAAATTCATAATATCCTCAAACACCTTGTTCTTCGATCAGTTTGATATCTTTACAGAGTGTTATATCCCAATGTGCTGCCAACAGCCTGGGAGCCAGACCATGAGTTGGGGGAGTGAAGTTTAGAGAGTGAGCAATCCAGTGAGTGTTTGTGTTTGTGACTCTTTTCTAAAGCAGTTAGTTTGCTCTCCTGCCTCCTGATGCCTGAAAGTGCTTGGTTGTGTTTTGGGGCTTCTAGGGGTTCTCATTCACGTGGATGTAGGGTAGTGGGGCATGGTACCTCTGCGTTGCCAAGTTACTGGGGGAGGTATTGAAAAATGCAGCTGGTCCTGGCAGCGAGTGCTGCTCTGCCTCTGTGCTGCTCTGAGTACCCCTGGGGTCTATGCTCCATACACACACAACACAGAGAGCGATAGGGGGGTTAGTGTTCATATGATAGCTTTATTAACACGCTATGATAACACTATTCAAAGGGATTTGGATCTGTTTAGAACCCTTGAAAACAGACAGCATCAGTTCAGTTCTGAATTCGCATTTCCAGAACTCCGAGCAGTAAACTGGGTACATCTTCCCTAGACTGACCTCAGTTTATTCTACTCATCGTAAACATTCTACTCATACATAAACATAAAAAGAAGTGAGCCGATTTAAACAAATTAAGCTCAAACAAATCCAGCACTCACAAATATAGTAACTTGTATTTATTTTGTTTTATTCCGTAACAGAAGTCACAGGGACACATTTTGGGTTGAGCACACCAACAGATAATTCAATTAAGTGGGAAGAGAGTGACCATACTTACGCTAGAGACATATCTGTAGGACTCCTATTTCATTGACAAATTTTCCCCATTAATCTCCTCAGCTCTATCATAAAGTACTATCCAGTAATAGGCATAATGGAAGTTGAGCTAGATATTGATTCGAAAAAGAGAGACACATAAGAACTCCCCCAGGCTTTCAGCAGCCATGTGGTTTTGGTTGATTTGAGAGGTGGGTCTCAGTGAAGGATGGTATGGGTGAGTTATGGAGGGCTCAGCTGTCCTGATTGATGTGGGCCAAAGATTCTGTCTGCTCTGCTCTCAGAGTTCTCCAGTGAAGCAATCTCACATCCATCATTGAGGAGTTAGGGTCTGTCGTTTGAGAGATTCTCTCCACAGTTTTCTGTGTGTGTGTGTGTGTGCATACTGTGTACACTGAGTCTACAAAACATTAAGAACACCTTCTCTTTCCATGACATAGACTGACCAGGTGAATCCAGGTGAAAGCTATGATCCCTTATTGATGGCATTTGTTAAATCCACTTCAATCAGTGTAGATGAAGGGGAGGAGACAGGTTAAAGAAGGATTGTAAAGCCTTGAGACAATTGAGACATGGATTGTGTATGTTTGCCGTTTCATAGGATGAATGGGCAAGACAAAATATTTAAGTGACTTGAACAGGGTATGGTGGTAGGTGCCAGCGCACTGGTTTGTGTCAAGAACTGCAACGCTGCTGGGTTTTTCACACTCAACAGTTTCCCGAGTGTATCAAGAATAGTCCACCACCCAAAGGATATCCAGCCAACTTGACACAACGGTGGGAAGCATTGGAGTCAACATGGGCCAGCCTTGTAGAGTCCATGCCCCGACGAACTGAGTCTGTTCTGAGGGCAAAAGGGGGTGCAACTCAATAGTAGGAAGATGTTCCTAATGTTTTGTACACTCAGTGTATGTGTCTTTCTGCATGTGTGTGTGCCCCTGTTTATGTGTGTGTCTGCATGTGTGTGTTTACGAGTGTGTGAAAGGATGAGTGAAGTGGGTCACCTCTCTGTATGTATTGGGAAGGTTGAGAATGTTCCATCCTGGAGAGATAAAACAAGGGAAGAGGAAGCCTGGATTTACTGCCTGTCTGTCCTGCCTGGAGGAGAGAAGAGAAGAGTTGGCTGGTATGGGACAAGACGGGGTCCTGGGGGGCCGGGGGGCCTGGAGTTGGGGAGGGAGGTCAACAGAGCATCTTTAACAGAGCTAGAGGAGGAGGAGGAGGAGGAGGAGGAGGAGGAGGAGCACATGAGAGCCTGCAGCTGTCTGTCCCCCCTGCACAACTTGGCAAGAGAGAGTAAACGAAAGAGGAGGGACAGAGAGAATGGAGGGAGGATATGGGGTCAGAAGGCTGTTTATACGGAGGGAGGATATGGGATCAGAAGGCTGTTTATTCACACACTCAGCAGAAGCCAGCTGTAGAAAGGACTATATATCATTATAGCTACAGTGAGCTTCAAAAGTATTGGGACAGTGACACATTCTTTGTTGTTTTGGTTCTGTACTCCAGCACTTTGGATTTGAAATGATACAATGACTATGAGTACAGACTGTCAGCTTTAATTTGAGGGTATTAATCTCAAAATCATTGTATAATTTCAATCCAAAGTACTTGAGTACAGATCCAAAACAACAAAAAATGTGTCACTGTCCCAATACTTTTGGAGCTCACTGTATATTTAATAACACCATATTCCATTTTATATGAGAACATACTGACATGATGCATCATATGCATTCCGATGCTATTTCATAGTTTTACCAATGGCACAACTAACTGTTGAAGACAGTATTACATCTTTGCCAGTATTGGAACAGAAGCACATAGCAGACATTCTCCAGTCAGTATTTAGTGTTTTCAGGATAGTGTTGTTGCCAGCTGCCGTTGCTCCACTCTCCCTTTGGCTGGTGTTATGCGTCTGGACTGGACACCTTCTCAGACTGTCTCAAAACTGGAACAAGGGAGGGAGAAGGGGCAGAGAGAGAGAGAGAGAGAGAGAGAGAGAGAAAGAAAGAGAGAGGGAGATAGGGTAGAGAAAGCGAGCAAGAGAAAGAGGGAGAGAGAGAATTACTATTGTGCCATTTGAAGTGTGTCCAGACAGTGGCTGCCAGCCAGTCCCATCTAGGATCTCTCTGAGGAGCAATAGGAATGAGTTAGATAAAGTCATTATGTTAAAAGGCAGAGACGGACAGTAAATGGGCTGGCATTTAGACGTCCCCGCTGGGACATGGCCTTTCAGGGAGGGGTTGTCTGTCACAGGGTACGAGGGTGGTGGCTCTCAGAGGACTTGTCCACCCAACTCCTTCAAAACCTTCTCCTCTCCTCCATTCTCTCATATCCTGGCTATCCTCTCTACTGGCCCCATTGTAATCTCTCCTCTTTCCTTTTTGCTGTTCTGATGTGGCCTCCCCTTCCTTCTTCACCCTCCTGCTGCAACACAAAGAGCTCTCCCTGTCCGGTCTGGACCAGCCTTTAGTCACTCCCCAGTCACCTCAGGCCAACCCTGAAGCATGTGACCCTGTGTCAAAGGTCACTGCAGCTGTTAACTTACCTGAACCTCACACTTTGGCTAGAAGAAGCTTGACAGTGGACATTGGAAGACCGTTCCTCTGTAGTGAGAAAGGCCATAGGGCAATGTTCTTCAATCCTGGTCCTGGAGACCCACAAGGTGTACATGCTTTCGTTCCAGTCCAGTACCAGCACACCTGACCAAATTCAACTAATTAAGGTCCTTAATTTGCTGTGGGTCTACAGGACCAGGATGAGGACCACTTCCCTAGGGTAGTCTGGGAGGTCTGTCTCTTAGTCTTTGGACCACCGCAGGCTGTAGTGTTCTACATACTACTGACTGAGACCACAGAGCTGAAGTTGCCCCTTGAAAAACCCTTTGGAATCCCCTTACAGCTGTGGTCAAGAATTTGTCGACAAAGCAAAACCATAGCAGCTTCATATTAGCCTCATAACGAGGTCACAAAGTCCAAGTATCACATACTTGATAAAGATCCAATTTGCTTTCTTGTTTTCACTCACTTCTCCTCCAGACATCTTGCAACACATCAAACTTTTCGGGGGGAAAAGTGTTGCACAAATGTCATGAGAATTTATATCTCTAATTCAACCTAAGCTTGAATCATTACCAGGGGTTGTAAGGCTCTGGTTTTAATCATACATGATTCAAGGTCCACAACCAGCAAGAATGATCTGTATTTTTAATCATGGAGAGCTCTGGCGCCAAAAAACATACATACAGCTTTATACCCCCTGACACACAAAGGCACTTTGCTCCGCCCACCTTTAGGAGGCTGTTTTTAACCCGTTTTCTCAGTCCCCTTCACCCTGGAATGTTTAGTCCCGCCCCCCTCTGTTAGTGGGTTGCCACTACATTATAACTCTAACACCGTTCACACATTTATACTGTATTTGGGGTGAAATCCTTTAGTCATTATTCTTAAAATACAAATTAATCTATCAACAAACCAAACAAAACCCCTTGTTAATTTGATTTGTGAAACACTTCCCCCAACCTCGGGCCTGTCCTGATGACCTGATGACATCACAGTGTGGTATTGTTTGTATTTTAGAAGTGGGGCTCTTGAACTCAGCTCCATAGCTGTTGATGGAGGCTCTCTGTCTCTGTAATGACTATCAGTGTACCCTCTTCCTGTCTGACCTCTGTTTAGCTAGTCCCCCTGTCTTCATGTTAGTTTTATAAGCAGCCAGAACACAAAATGTTAGGCAAACATCCCTCTAGGAGAATGAGGGCTATGGATTATCTCGATCACGCCAAGCTGCCGTATAGATCCACTGACTGTGCTACTTTCTCTTCAGGCTTGATTAAGCTTGATTGGTTTGGTCGAGAACAGTTAAACCCCACTGGTGATTCTAACAGGTACCATTCTAACAAGAGTGAGCATTTAACAGACGTATCTACTTGTTGTAAGCAAACCATTATATAGAAAAGCCACTTCTGTCGAAGGCTTTGGAACCTTTCTACAGCCCAGTCTATGTACATCAACCCTAGCCATGTAATCGGTGCTGGATGGCTACAGCAGTACGTTGGTCTGTCTTTCGTCCCGCAACAAGCCATTGTTTACAGACAGATGGCTCATTGAGGAAGCTTCCGTCTCCCATTTTCCGCCTGTAGAAGTGAGAGATTACGTGGTAGCCTAGTCTTGCGTGACTGCGTGGTCTGGAATGGACTACAATGGCAGCCCACAGGCGGAAAATGGGAGACCCTGGAAACGTGTTTTAAATACTTATTTGATAGCGAAGGACACATTCAACCCAACGAATCGTAGGTAATATTCCTAGAGATATTGGATATGCCTCTGTAACGTTAAAACTTTATTTTGGTGAAACCGAATAGTTTAGATTTGGTTGATCAAGGACACCAGGCTATGGAAGCTTCCGGAACGAGAGATCTGTCTGTAAACAATGGCTTGTTGCGGGAAGAATCAAGTCTTAGGTCCCCTGAGTGCTGGATGACCGATGATGTTTTATGCTGTCTGTCTTTCTGTCTCTCTGTGATCAGAGAGACACTGAGGGCAGGGCAGGACTGTAGATACTGGAACCCTGTAGGGGCAGACATGCATGGACTGGCTGGTGCCACCTCACTGGAGACAATTGTATCTCTCTGATTGAATCAGCTATGGAGGACAATAATGAGCACAAAAAGCATGTGGTATTTCATCATAACAAACTCTCTAACCCTAACCATTTGTCAAGGTTGACTAAATGTCCCTAGGTTAGTGGTTAGTAAAATGCAAAGCCTTCTCTCCTCCACCAACATCAGGATCCCAGGTAAGACATTCAGTAAACACTGAAACACCAGAGAACCCCAGTCAGTGACATGTCAGGTGTTGTTGTGAGAGAATCCTTACAGTTGTAAGATCTTAATTTGAGCCAGTTTGCTACAGCAAGAAAAGAATCCTGCAGCAACAGGAAATGTGAATGATTATGTGGATTATAATTTATGGACATTTTTGTAGGGGTTGATAAATTTTTCGTCTTAAATTTCAAAGTGAAAATTACAATCGTTAGAAGCCTTTTTAAAACTCAAATATACTACAAGTTTGCATTTCCTGCTTTGCAGGAACATTCTCAGCATCAAACGAGTGATCAAATTAAGATCCTACATCTGTAGGGCCTCATGTTCTCTATAATGGTTTCTAAATTAGAGATGTGTGTGTGAGCCTCGGTTGGCTGGGGTTCAGGACTCAAGCTCAGGCCTGTCTGTGTTGTGCTGCTCTATTATGTAAGCTGATGCCTGTAGTTATGGGCTAAGACCTGGGTGAAAATAATTCACCTCATTCCTCTGAAAGGGGGTCAGTTCAACACAGTTAGACGTGCTACAGTAGGAGACAACCTGACTCTGGGTTTGCTCCAGCTATTCCACTTCCTAAACGTTATTTATTACTTAGCCTATTATCTTTCAGGCACAATAAGCACCCAAAAGGAAAGTAAACACATTGATGTTTTGTATGTGTGTTGAAGGCCATAATTCCCAGGTAGTGTCACTGCCAATAAAAGTGGTTGAAACTTGACAGTGTAGCTATCAGCAGTTTGTCTATAGATGTTTGGTGTGGCTGTGTTCTTAGACCCTTGGCTTAGCTGCTCTGCTAGTGAAATATGTATAGATTGATGAAGTGTGTATTTAACTGTATTAGTCCGTTTTTGATTATGACAATGGCTGCACACACACACACACACACACACACACACACACACACACACACACACAACACACACACACACACACATACACACACACATACACACACACACACACACGCAAACACTCAGGCTGTGGGTTCAGCATGCCTGCCATAGACCTGGATTTCCTGTTTCCTTGTGTGTTTTTGCAATGTCTGCGATTAAGTGTGTGTGTGTGTGTGTGTGTGTGTGTGTGTGTGTGTGTATGTGTGTGTGTGTGTGTGTGCCCATGACCACACATGCATGTGCTTATCAGTGATGTCTTCAGGATCAGCTGGTTCAGCAGGCCTGTCTCTCCACAGTCTTGTTTATCCACTAACTGTCTCTCTCGACTGGGGCTGGGCTGGTGCCAGGCTCCCCAGCTGGCCCCGGTGCTCCTACGCCTTCCTCCAGGTGTGGACATACAGCCACCTCTCTCACCCTCAGCCCTGCCCTGGGCCACCTGGTCTGACCTGGTCTGACTACCCACATAGTAGGCCTCAGTGTGTTTCCAAAGCAGGCTGCGGTGGCTCTTACGAATGGTCTTCCATGTGCTGGGCTTTTCTTAGTTGGTTTGCATGCTCTGGAGCGTGGGAGTATTGTGGACAGAACATAGCTCTTCTGTCTCATTTTCACCGCTCTCCACTCCCTCTCCTCTTGTTCTGACTTATTTGGGACTAAGGTAGCCCTTTGAAAAGTTGTATTTGTTTTGCGCTGTCTTTGAAGGCTGCTGGCCCTCGTTGAGAAGTGTGGGCCTGCACTAGTGTTGGTTCCAGGTTTAGTCTGGTCAGATATTCAGGCTCCTGACATCATGATCCTCATTAGCTACTGTCTCCTCTCCTCCTCACTCCAGTAACTTTCCACGCTCTCTTAACTCTCTTCCCACATCTCTCTCTCTCTCTCTCTCTCTCTCTCTCTCTCTCTCTCTCTCTCTCTCTCTCTCTCTCTCTCTCTCTCTCTTAACTCTCTTCCCCCTCTCTCTCTCTCTTAACTCTCTTCCCCCTGTCTGTCTCTCTCTCTCTCTCTCTCTCTCTCTCGCTCTCTCTCTCTCTCTCTCTCTCTCTCTCTCTCTCTCTCTCTCTCTCTCTCTCTCTCTCTCTCAACTCTCTTTCCCCCTCTCTCTCTCTCTTAACTCTCTTCCCCCCCCTCTCTCTCTCTTAACTCTCTCTCTCTCTCTCTCCCTCTCTCCCACTCTCTTTCATTCAATACAGTCACGCATAAGCAATCAGGTAAATACACACACACATCCATTCATTCATCTTCCATTTACATATACACACAAGCAATTATACTGCCTCACAATCAGGTACACACAGTCTCACACCCATCTTGTGGTCCTCTGTAGCTCAGCTGGTAGAGCACGGCGCTTGTAACGCTAAGGTAGTGGGTTCGATCCCCGGGACCACCCATACACAAAAATGTATGCATGCATGACTGTAAGTCGCTTTGGATAAAAGCTTCTGCTAAATGGCATATTATTATTATATCTTGAGAGACACACACACACACTCGTGTTGTGTGGGTCAGCTGTTTGTTCACCCGCGGCCACCCGCAATTGCTAAAAACCTGTCCACAACCGCCCGACTAAATGTGATAAAGTTCAAATCGGAGACCCACACCCAACCCTAACCCGCAAATATAGAAAATGCGCTTTTACAGTTCCCTTTTTTTCTCTTGAACATTTATTGAACAATTAAGTTTTTCTTCAACATTTAGGCTATTCAGTTATTTATTGGATATTTAGGCCTGTTGAACAGTATGTGAAGCTCTCTACTGCTCTCTCATCACGTCGAACCACCGTTCTCCATTCCCCATGGGTGCCAAGGAGCCTAAAAACATGTCCATTTCCATTTTTACTTATTTAGGCTTTCCATAACAAAGGTGTTGAATACTTGTTGATTCAAGACATTTCAGCTTTTCATTTTTTATTAATTTGTAAAACTTCCTAAAAACACAATTCTACTTTGACATTATGTATGCCAGTGACACAAAATCTCAATTTAATCAATTTTAAATTCAGGCTGTAACACAACAAAAGTCAATAGGTGTGAATACTTTCTGAAGGCACTGTACTGTACTCCACTACTACTCATATTTGCAACAAGATCTCATAGTTTCCCTTCGAAATTCGACGTATTATGGATGTCTATTTTTGAGGCATTAATTCCGCGTGATTACAGGGTAAAAACAGAAACAACTCAAAGGTTAGTTTAGGCATTAATTCTGAGTGGTTAATGTTAGTTAGGGCTATGGTTTGGGGAAGGCTTAAAACAAAATAATTAAACACGATGCGCTATTAGCATCAAGTATTATCAAGTATTCTCACGGCTTGCTAGACCATTGTGAACTGCGGTGGCACAGTGCTATAAACAGCGCACTCCGGCTCTCAGCATCATGAGTTCGCGCCCAGTGCTGGGCAGTCTTTTTTCTTCTTTTTTTTGAGCACCGAGGAAGGCATATATCGAAGTTCTCAGGGCCTTTTCAAATGTCTGAAATCAAAGTCTATTTCTAGTGATCAGGCTGCGTATTTGATATGTACAAGGCAAGAGGAAAGTTTGTTGACTTATGTGCCTTTTCCAAGAGTTAGCTTTACATTTCTGGAGCATCAGAAATTCACATCACGGCTTGGTGTTGAAAGTGAGAGGGGATGTGGGTTTGTTTGCTTGTTTTTGATTGAATCCTCCCCCTCTCTCCCTCCTTCTCGCTCTCCCTTCTTCTCTCCATCCTTAACTCTCTCTCTTTCCCTGTATGTGTCTGCATCTCGGAGGAGTAGGAGGAGGTGAAACAGAGGGTTGCTTTGTGCTCCTGTCTCTGTGGGGCTCTATCTGTGTTTTGGAGCAGAGCTGGAAGCGGAGGCTGTGTGTGTGTGTGTGTGTTTGTGCTTGTGCCAGGCAGGCAGGTGCTGAGATGGCGCTAAGCTATACATCTGTGTGTGCACAGCGCCCATAGAGATACACCAATGCTGCAGAAACAGGCATATCACCCGACACCCTCGTCACAGTGGAGTGGGTATCATAGACAATCAGATTGCAAAAAAACTTCAGACACCACCTTCATAAATCAAGTGTGCGTCTGTACCTGTGTCTGTAACTACATACTGCCAAGGTTTTGCTTGCTATAGACATCGATCCAGCCTCACAGATATGATCCTCTCTATTCACAGGAACAAAAGGCTTACATGTCCCTCTAACTCAGTGTACATAGAGTTTTTTGTCCTTGGCTTGGCGCTCCCTAACTTATGGGAATCCCTCTATTCCCTTGGATGGACATTCTGTTCACTCTGTTCAACAGCTCTTCCCAACTCCTTGATTTACAGAGGGAGAAACTTCCGGACAACTACCATACCACAGCTTTCCTGAGCACTCTACCAGACTGAGCGATAGACAGGCTAGGGGACACACAGACAGGCTAGGGGACAGGCAGACAGGCTAGGGGACAGGCAGGCAGACATACAGGCTAGGGGACAGGCAGACAGGCTAGGGGACAGGCAGGCAGACATACAGGCTAGGGGACAGGCAGACAGGCTAGGGGACAGGCAGGCAGACAGGCTTGGGGACAGGAAGGCTAAGGGACAGGCAGGCAGACAGACCGGCTAGGAGACAGACAGACAGGCTAGGGGACAGACAGGCAGGCTAGGGGACAGACAGGCAGGCTAGGGGGCAGAGGCAGCCTAGGAGACAGGCAGTCAGAGAGACAGGCTAGGGGACAGACAGGCAGACAGACAGGCTAGGGGACAGGCAGGCTAAGGGACAGGCAGGCAGACAGGCTAGGGGACAGGCAGGCTAAGGGACAGGCAGGCAGACATACAGGCTAGGGGACAGACAGACAGGCTAGTGGACAGACAGGCAGGCTAGGGGGCAGAAGCAGCCTAGGAGACAGGCAGTCAGAGAGACAGGCTAGGGGACAGACAGGCAGATACTCAGGCTAGGGGTCAGGCAGGCAGACAGGCAGCCTAGGGGACAGGCAGACAGAGAGTCAGACAGACAGAGATGCTGTAGCGCTGCAGTAGCAGACCTGAGGAGAGGAGGGATGGACGGCTCTGCAGACAGACAGGGCAGCTCACAGTCATAGGGTATGTTCTGGTTCTGAGTGTTATGACAGTGATCTCTGTTCTGGTGCTACAAGTAGTGTTGATTATGGCTCAGCCATAATCAATCTCAGATGGAAAGACAAGCAGGCAAGAGGACAGACAGGAAGGCAGGCAGGCTAGGGGGCATGCAGGGAAATTGTGTGCTAGAAGAAAGCCTGGCTGGCTGGCCCCTGTTGAGATAACCATAGTGATATACAGTAAGTGTAGGGTCCATAAGCTAAGCTATTTGCTTTCATAGCACTTCAGCTGTACTTACACTGCCATCAGGCTAGGAGGGTTTATATCACCTATGACTAACTCTCTTTAACACAGACACTTTACATGTATTTGGGAAATTGAAAGGAAAAGGACCCACAGAGACAGAAAGACAGACAGTTCTTCCTATGTCACATTTCCTTCAATTATCATCTCTCCATTCAGTAGAGGAAAAGGAAATTGGTGGACAGACAGAACAACACAGTCAGTTCTCCTGATGTCATATCCTCTATGAAGAGATCTTGGAAATGATAATGTACTGATCTAGGAACAGTTTCCCTCAGCCCCTGTCCTAGGCCTGTTCATCTATGACTGATCAGGAAGAGGTTAAGCTCAGGGCAGAATCCCCCTTTATTTCCTGTATCCTCCTCCCTGGAGGAAGTGTGAGTCTTACTTCCTGTCCTCTCGTTATCTCATTGGTGGAAATGACGAATCAGCCCTGAGCTTAACCTCTGATTGGCTGCCACTGAACATTTCACATTTCACGTTTGTGGATGCATTTGACCTCCCAGTCCTACTCACATATGCCACAGCACAGTACTCACTACTTACTGTCGATCATCAGTCCTTTAGTCATTAAAAGAAACACTAACCCTTCTGGGATTCACAAAAAAAGAAAAAAAATACGTATCCAAACCCCAGTAAGAGTAATCACGGCTCAGCACAACACTGAAGGCAGAACTCCACAGTGTCATACCCTATTAGAGTCCTATGGAGAGGAGGAGAGGGATTGAGTCACTAGCTCAATCATTGGGTGCACATTGTCGACTAACATCCCAGCGCTAACAGCTAATGCTGATGGTTTTACCTTCAGGAAAAGCCATCAGGGAATTTGAAAGAAGATACTAAAAGAAGGAACCGAAATTATCAGACCGCCTCAGTCATTCCAGAATTGTCATCAAAGAGGTCCTACTGCCTCCAGAGTGGCACTGCATCGCCGTGCTTGAAGCGTCACTACAGCCCCAGGTTCAATCCCAGGCTGTATCACAGCCAGCCGTGACCGGGAGACCCATGAGGTGGCGCACAATTGGCTCAGCGTCGTTCGAGTTGGGGGAGGGCTTGTTCCATTGCGCTCTAGAGACTGCAAGTTGACTTCGGTCACCAGTTATACAGCGTTTCCTCCGACACGTTGGTGCGGCTGGCTTCCGGGTTAAGCAAGCAGTGTGTCAAGAAGCAGCGTGGCTTGGCAGGGTCGTGTTTCGGAGGACACATGGCTCTCGACCTTCGCCTCTCCCGAGTCCGTACTGGAGTGTTTTTTACAGTCATTTTCTTAATGGATGCATGCTTATTAGTAACTGGAATAAGCAATTTCATAAATGTGTCAAGTGCAGCGTCTGGTTGCTCCTCATTACACACCACAGACCAGCAAATATTATTTACATCATCAACATAAGAATCACTACAAAACGTATTGTATTACCTCTTATACACTATATTAGGCCCAGCCTTTGGAGCTTTGGTTTTCCTAGATATGGCTACTATATTGTGATCACTACATCCGATGGATTTGGATACTGCTTTAAAGCACATTTCTGCAGCATTAGTAAAGTTGTGATCAATACATGTTGATGATTTCATTCCTGTGCTGTTTGTATCTACCCTGGTAGGTTGACTGATAACCTGAACAAGGTTGCAGGCACTGGTTACAGTTTGAAGCTTTTTATTGAGTGGGCAGCTTGATGAAAGCCAGCCAATATTTAAATCACCCAGAAAATATACCTCTCTGTTGATATCACATACATTATCAAGCATTTTATGCAGATACTGACTGTTAGCACTTGGTGGTCTATAGCAGCTTCCCACCAGAATGGGTTTACATGTATACCACCACACGCGCGTACATGTACAAGCCTCCTATCCATTCACACGCTATTGCTGCCAGCTGAAAACAAAGACCATACCATAAACCTGCCAGACCTGTTTTAACTGAGTCAAGAGACGCAGTTCAGTGACAATAGAGTTCAGTGAGGTGCCATAGGAATCCTATCCAAATAAACAATAGACAACTTGAATAACTGACCCGACTGTGCAAATACCAGAATGACAACATATAACAACACCCTAACTCAACCCTCGTATGATACGTATATAACTCAGGGAACACCGCATGTTTATGAACACTCTTGAAGTGTTTTGAAGACGTATTCAGAGGCGTATGCAAGAATGAATATGGGTCAATGGACCATCCAAACTACAGTGAAAACAGTGGAAAAACCCTGACAAATCTGTGTCACAGTCACCTCTTTGGACCTTGACCTTCGCCTCTCCCAAGTCCGTACGATGGGACAAGACTGTAACTACCAATTGGATATCACGAAAAAGGGGTAAAAATAACAAATAAAAAAAAGGATTAAAGGAAGTCCTCCTGACCAAAATACAGTGATACAAATAATCAGAACAGGAACCTGGTGGTTGAGGGCTCTCTCTCTCTCTCTCTCTCTCTCTCTCTCTCTCTCTCTCTCTCTCTCTCTCTCTCTCTCTCTCTCTCTCTCTCTCTCTCTTTCTCTTTCTCTTTCTCTCTCTTTCTCTTTCTCTCTTTCTCTTATGAGATGTGCCTTCTTAAATGTTAATTTGTGGAATTGATTTCCTTCTTAATGCATTTGAGCCAATCAGTTGTGTTGTGACAAGGTAGGGGGGTATACAGAAGATAGCCCTATTTGGGAAAAGACCAAGTCCATATTATGGCAAGAACAGCTCAAATAAGCAAAGAGAAACGACAGTCCATCATTACTTTGAGACATGTAGGTCAGTCAATACAGAACATTTCAAGAACTTTGAAAGTTTCTTCAAGTGCAGTCGTAAAAACCATCAAGCACTATGATGAAACTGGTTCTCATGAGGACTGCCACAGGAATGAAAGATCCAGAGTTACCTCTGCTGCAGAGGATAAGTTCATTTGAGTTACCAGCCTCAGAAATTGCAGCCCAAATAAATGCTTCACAGAGTTCAAGTAACAGACAAATGTCAACATCAACTGTTCAGAGGAGACTGTGTGAATCAGGCCTTCATGGTTGAATTGCTGCAAAGAAACCACTACTAAAGGACACCAATAAGAAGAAGAGACTTGCTTGGGCCAAGAAACACGAGCAATGGACATTAGACCGGTGGAAATGTGTCCTTTGGTCTTGAGTCCAAATTGGAGATTTTTGGTTCCAACTGCTGTCTTTGTGAGACGCAGTGTGGGTGAACGGATTATCTCTGCATGTGTATTTCCCACCGTAAAGCATGGAGGAGGAGGTCTTAAGGTGTGGGGATGCTTTGCTGGTGACACTGTCTGTGATTTATTTAGAATTCAAGGCACACTTAACCAGCCTGGCTACCACAGCATTCTGCAGCGATACGCCATACCATCTGGGTTGGGCTTAGTGGGACTATCATTTGTTTTTCAACAGGACAATGACCCAACACACCTCCAGGCTGTGTAAGGGATATTTTATTATTATTTATTTGTACCTTTATTTATCCAGGCGAGTCAATTAAGAAAGGCACCAAAGTTACAGAACACTGACTCTGTAATAAGCAGACACATGACCTGCTACAAGTTACCAAGCAGGCAACATTCAGATCTACTCTAAGCTTCTTAGAAACCACTGCTTCGAAAATGACCTTGTTTAAAGAGTTTAATCTTTGCTTGATTAGATATACATATACTGTATTTAAGAAAAAAATTAAAGTGCGCTCAGTTCCTGATGTCTTGGTTGTACTGTTCGTGTATAGGCTAACAGTAGAAACCCAGTCTTGCACAATGATCTCTCTCTCTCTCTCTCTGCCATAACAACAACAACAGCTGCTTTAGCCATAAGCTACTTCACTCTACCTCTCTGAAAGATAATTGCTCCAACCCACACACGTCAGGCAGAGCAGCTCACCACATGTTATGGGTCCAAAGAGGTGACTGTGACACAGATCTGTCAGGGTTTTTCCACTGTTTTCACTGTAGTTTGGATGGTCCATTGACCCATATTCATTCTTGCATACGCCTCTGAATACGTCTTCAAAACACTTCAAGAGTGTTCATAAACATGCGGTGTTCCCTGAGTTATATACGTATCATACGAGGGTTGAGTTAGGGTGTTGTTATATGTTGTCATTCTGGTATTTGCACAGTCAAGTCAGTTATTCAAGTTGTCTATTGTAACAGTCAGTATCTGCATAATATGTGTGAAATGCTTGATAATGTATGTGATATCAACAGAGAGGTATATTTTCTGGGTGATTTAAATATTGACTGGCTTTCATCAAGCTGCCCACTCAATAAAAAGCTTCAAACTGTAACCAGTGCCTGCAACCTTGTTCAGGTTATCAGTCAACCTACCAGGGTAGTTACAAACAGCACAGGAATGAAATCATCAAGATGTATTGATCACAACTTTACTAATGCTGCAGAAATGTGCTTTAAAGCAGTATCCAAATCCATCGGATGTAGTGATCACAATATAGTAGCCATATCTAGGAAAACCAAAGCTCCAAAGGCTGGGCCTAATATAGCGTATAAGAGGTAATACTATACGTTTTGTAGTGATTCTTATGTTGATGATGTAAATCATATTTGCTGGTCTGTGGTGTGTAATGAGGAGCAACCAGACGCTGCACTTGACACATTTATGAAATTGCTTATTCCAGTTACTAATAAGCATGCATCCATTAAGAAAATGACTGCAAAAAAATGTATGGTTGAGAGGGATGAGGGAAAAGGTATGGCAAATAAGTCTGGCAGCACAACCGATTGGCAAACGAACTGCAAATGGAGAAATCATGTGACTAAACTGAATATAAAGAAGAAGAAACTACACTATGAAACAAAGATAAATTATATAAAGAATGATAGTAACAAGCTTTGGAACACCTTAAATGAAATTTTGGGCAAGAAAACAAACTCGGCTCTATCATTCATTGAATCAGATGGCTCATTCATAAAAAAAAAACACTGATATTGCCAACTACTTTAATTAGTTTTTCATTGGCAAGTTTAGCAAACTTAGGCATGACATGCCAGCAACAAACACTGACACTACACATCCAAGTATATCTGGCCAAATTATGAAAGACAAGCGTTGTAATTTTTAATTCCGTAAAGTGAGTGTGGAAGAGGTGAAAAAAGTATTGTTGTCTATCAACAATGACAAGCCACCGGGGTCTGACAACTTGGATGGAAAATTACTGAGGATAATAGCGGACGATATTCCCACTCCTATTTGCCATATCTTAAATTTAAGCCTACTAGAATGTATGTGCCCTCAGGCTTGGAGGGAAGCAAAAGTCATTCCGCTACCTAAGAATAGTAAAGCCCCCTTTACTGGCTCAAATAGCTGACCAATCAGCATGTTACCAACCCTTAGTAAACTTTTGGAAAAAATTGTGTTTGACCAGATACAATGCTATTTTACAGTAAACAAATTGACAACATACTTTCAGCATGCTTATAGGGAAGGACATTCAACAAGCACAGCACTTACACAAATGACTGATGATTGGCTGAGAGAAATCTATGATAAGAAGATTGTGGGGGCTGTCTTGTTAGACTTCAGTGCGGCTTTTGACATTGTCGATCATAGTCTGCTGCTGGAAAAACGTATCAAGCACAGCACTTACACAAATGACTGATGATTGGCTGAGAGAAATTGATGATAAGAAGATTGTGGGGGCTGTCTTGTTAGACTTCAGTGCGGCTTTTGACATTATCGATCATAGTCTGCTGCTGGAAAAACGTACACTACCAGTAAAAAGTTTTAGAACACCTACTCATTCAAGGGTTTTTCTTTATTTTCACTATTTTCTACATTGTCAAATAATAGTCATAAATAAACATCAAAACTACGAAATAACACATATGGAATCATGTAGTAACCAAAAAAGTGTTAAACAAATCAGCACTTGTTGGCTGCTTTTCCTTCAATCTGCAGTCTGACGCATCCCAAACCATCTTAATTTGGTTAAGGTCGGGGGATTGTGGAGGCCAGGTCATTTGATGCAGTCACCTGGAATGCATTTCAATTAACAGGTGTGCCTTCTTAAAAGTTAATTTGTGGAATTTATTTCCTTCTTAATGCGTTTGAGCCAATCAGTTGTGTTGTGACAAGGTAGATAGAAGATTTGGTAAAAGACCAAGTCCATATTATGGCAAGAACAGCTCAAATAAGCAAAGAGAAACGACAGTCCATCATTACTTTAAGATATGAAGGTCAGTCAATACGGAACATTTCAAGAACTTTGAACGTTTCTTCAAGTGCAGTCACAAAAACAATCAAGCGCTACGATGAAACTGGCTCTCATGAGGACCGCCACAGGAAAGGAAGACCCAGAGTTACCTCTGCTGCAGAGGATAAGTTCATTTGAGTGACCAGCCTCAGAAATTGCAGCCCAAATAAATGCTTCACAGAGTTCAAGTAACAGACACATCTCAACATCAACTGTTCAGAGGAGACTGTGTGAATCAGGCCTTCATGGTTGAATTGCTGCAAAGAAACCACTACTAAAGGACACCAATAAGAAGAAGAGACTTGCTTGGGCCAAGAAACACGAGCAATGGACATTAGACCGGTGGAAATGCGTCCTTTGGTCTGGAGTCCAAATTAGAGATTTTTGGTTTCAACCGCTGTGTCTTTGTGAGACGCGGTGTGGGTGAATGGATGATCTCCGCATGTGTATTTCCCACCGTAAAGCATGGAGGAGGAGGTGTTATGGTGTGGGGATGCTTTGCTGGTGACACTGTAAATCACTGTGTGATTTATTTAGAATTCAAGGCACACTTAACCAGCATGGCTACCACAGCATTCTGCAGTGATACACCATCCCATCTGGTTTGGGCTTAGTGGGACTATCATTTGTTTTTCAACAAGACAATGACCCAACACACCTCCAGGCTGTGTAAGGGCTATTTTACCAAGAAGGAGAGTGAAGGAGTGCTGCATCAAATGACCTGGCCTCCACAATCCCCCGACCTCAACCAAATTAAGATGGTTTGGGATGCGTCGGACTGCAGAGTGAAGGAAAAGCAGCCAACAAGTGCTCAGCATGTGTAGGAACTCCTTCAAGACTGTTGGAAAAGCATTCCAGGTGAAGCTGGTTGAGAGAATGCCAAGAGTGTGCAAAGCTGTCGTCAAGGCAAATGGTGGCTATTTGAAGAATCTCAAATATACAATATATTTTGATTTGTTTATCACTTTTTTGGTTACTACATGATTCCATATGTGTTATTTCATAGTTTTGATGTCTTCACTATTATTCTATAATGTAGAAAATAGTAAAAATAAAGAAAAACCCTTTAATGAGTAGGTGTTCTAAAACTTTTGACCAGTAGTGTGTTTGTTATGGCTTTACACCCCCTGCTATATTATGGATAAAGCGTTACCTGTCTAACAGAACACAGAGTGTTTTCTTTAATGGAATCCTCTCCAACATAATCCAGGTAGAATCAACACTCAACACTATACACGTCAGCTACCACAGCGACTGAAATGACAGCAACACTTAACAAAGAGATGCAGTTAGTTTCATAATGGGTGGCAAGGAATATGTTAGTTCTAAATATTTCAAAAACTTAAAGCATTGTATTTGGGACAAACCATTCACTAAACCCTAAACCTCATCTAAATCTTGTAATGAATAATGTGGAAATTGACCAAGTTGAGGTGACTAAACTGCTTGGAGTAACCCTGGATTGTAAACTGTCATGCTCAAAACATGTTGATACAACAGTAGCTAAGATGGGGAGAAGTCTGTCCATAATAAAGCGCTGCTCTGCCTTCTTAACAACACTATCAACAAGGCAGGTCCTACTGGCCCTAGTTTTGTCGCACCTGGACTACTGTTCAGTCGTGTGGTCAGGTGCAACTAAGAGGGACTTAGGAAAATTGCAATTGGCTCAGAACAGGGCAGCACGGCTGGCCCTTAAATGTACGCGGGGAGCTAACATTAATTATATGCATGTCAATCTCTCTTGGCTCAAAGTGGAGGAGAGATTGACTTCATCACTACTTGTTTTTGTAAGAAGTGTTGACAAGCTGAATGCACCGAGCTGTCTGTTTAAACTACTAGCACAAAGCTCGGACACCCATGCATACCCCACAAGACATGCCACCAGAGGTCTCTTCACAGTTCCCAAGTCCAGAACAGACTATGAGAGGTACACAGTATTACATAGAGCCATGACTACATGGAACTCTATTCCACATCAGGTAACTGATGCAAGCAGTACTGTGAAGAGACACACTCACAGGTACAGACGCACACATACACACACAAACGCTAGCACTCTACACACACGTACATTGAAATAACGTTGTATGGTGGTATTATACATTTTGTATTGTAAATATGTAGTAGTGTAATAATGTTATATGATGTACTGTTTTATATTTTGTTTTATGTGTAATGTAAGTGCCTTTATCTGTTTGGACCCCAGGAAGAGTAGCTAATGGGGATCCCTAATAAATACAAACACAACACTGCTCTGTTCTCTCCTTCTTTCTTCTCACTCTTTTATCCGGCCAGGGTCTGTATGAGTTCAATGTCACAGTCAATGTATGTGATTGTTGATACACCATCCTTGATATGATACGTCATTCTTTTTTCTCTACCTGAGCAACTCATGTTCATATGGTTTCATATGTTACACCGCCCCTCCCTTCACTGGCCAATAATGATAACCTTGCTCTAACTCTGATCTCTCTCTCTCTTTCTCTCTCTTTATTTCTCTTCCTCTCTCTCACAGGAGAAAGTTGACACAAGCCCCACCTCTCTGCAGCTTCGCTCGGAGATCCAGGTAAGCCAAAACTCCTCTTGCCTTGGTCACGCAACATTTATACCTGGTTACATTTACATATCATTACATCAGCATGACATTATATAGCCTAATATGTGAGTTAGCTAGCTTACATCAGAGTTACATTAATTTTTACATCAATGTTATTTGAACTATTAGACGTTGCGTAACATTACCTGAATGTTATACCAATGTTACATGGCTGCATACCAGGCTAAACACAGTACCTCTTCTGTCCACAGGAGTCCCTTGGTTTCAGCAGTGAGGTGTCCACTCCAGAGACAGAGAGAAAGTAAGAAGACAGTTCAACCCCACTTCTCCCTACATGTGTGATGAATGTGCAGTGCAGTGAATCTGGGTTATATCATCAACACACACACACACATGGACACACACATACATACACGCGCACACACACACATGTGTGGGTCACGAATCAAGTTGTAATGGGAATTTCCAGGTGAACCAAAAGGAGAGCAGTCGTTGATAATATCAATCAAAGATCAATCCAGTTTAATAGAAGAATTCAGGGAGACACCTCCAGAACAGAAGCATAGAAAATGTCTAACTGGTCTTCTCTGAGAATATATTAATCACACAGCACCGTATGTTCTGTAAATAATAATAATAATTTGGAGTGTGCTTATATTTGTCCTATTTCACACATGTACAAGTGTGTATTAATACGCATGTGTGAATTGGAAGTGTGATTTTTGCATATCCCTGAGACACCCTCGAAGAGTTGGGTCACGGCCAGGGTCTGCCATTATCAACGGCAACCCTGGAGCAATTAGGGTTAAGTGCCTTGCTCAAGGGCACATCGACAGATTTTTCACCTTGTCGGCTCAGGATTCGAAGACCATTCGGTTACTGGCCCAACACTCTAACCGCTATGCTACCTTCCACCCTGAGACACCAGCCTGAGAGGCTTGTAGGAAGTCTCAACATCAGCTGCTACAGAATTACACCATGTCACAGATACATTATCAGTGTGTCCTCAAATCTAGTCTGGCGTCAAACTTTAACCAAAACATTCAACACTGGCAGACATTTGATACTGGCAGTTAAACAGGTCAAAGGTAACAACATCAGTACTTAGTCACAACAGATAATTAATTATACACTGCAGTGGCAGTTTAAGATGAGGGAGGACTATTATTTTTTTTATGAACATGGCCTTACTTCTATTACAGAATATTGGATGACTGTCATTCATATTACATTCACCAAGCTCAGTGTAACATTGATAGGTTTAGGCTACTACGTGATACTAAATTTTTCCCTATACCCATCATGAGGTTGCTACAACGTAGCCTATTAATTAAAGTTTAGAACGCAGGTGCACAGGTTGAGAGAAAAATTTGAGTAACCAAGGTGACAGACAGTGACACATTCAATACCACCTTGCACACGCTTGCCTGCATCTAGCTGATCTAGGGTGTAATCATTAGTCCAACAGTTGCAAACGAGAGTTTCTATTGGACAAATTCAGGTATCCCTGTTTCGTTCTGTTTTGCTTCCGTTTAAGAAATGTTTTTGAACAGAATTGGCAGAATGAATACCCCCCTGATCACACACAAACACAGTTCACTTTCATAGTAGTCACATACAAACAGCATGAAAATGTTGCTCGTTGTATAATTCCTTCTCACATCTACGCGCTCTCCTCCTCTCACCTTTTCCCTTTGCTTGTGGATTTCAGTGCACAACACATCAGCTATCTGTGACCAGGCGAAAAAACCTTTCCAAGCCAAACCTTCATATCATAACCGCTAACCACTACACAGAGCCTACATCGTTGTCAACATATTAGCTAACGACGTTAGTAACGTCATAGTCAACATAGCTACTACAACTAACATGTTAGTAAACCCGCTACAATCATGCAGTACAGTGTACAGGCAGCAAGCAGTTTAGCAATTACACATTCTATACTAGATTCATTCTCTGATCCATTGATTGGGTGGACAACATGTCAGTTCATGCTGCAAGAGCTCTGATAGGTTGGAGGACGTCCTCCGGATGTTGTCATAATTACTGTGTAAGTCTATGGAAGGGAGTGAGAAACATGAGCCTCCTAGGTTTTGTATTGACGTCAATTTGGTACCCAGAGGGTACCTAGAGGAGGACAGAAACTAGCTATCCTCCGCTACACCATGGTGCTACCCTACAGAGTGCTGTTGAGGCTACTGTAGACCTTAATTGCAAAACACTGTGTTTGAATCAATTATTTGGTGATGTGAATATATTCAGTATAGTTTTATCTAAAAAGGATAACTTTTTATCTCAAACCGGTGTGCCTGGCACTTACTACCATACCCCTAACCCTAATCTTTTGTCTTGCCCATTCACCCTCTGAATGACACACATACACAATCCTTGTCTCAACTTAAAAATTATTTAACCTGTCTCCTCCCCTTCATCTACACTGATTGAAGTGGATTTAACAGGTGATATCAATAAGGGATCATAGCTTTCACCTGGATTCACCTTTTCAGTCTGTCATTGAAAGAGCACATGCTCCTAATGTTTTGTACACTCAATGTAGAGTAACTACTTAATTAAACATGAATTCATCATCTCCAGCACCACCCCAACATCAACATACATTATATGAAAATGGTTTTGTTGTAAAAAAGATAGAGGAAGATAAGTGTTTCCAATGACATCATCGGTGTGCATCGTGTGATTTTGAACAATTACGAGTAAGCATTGCCTACTAATTGTCTACTAATTGGTTGATGATGTCAATGGAAACACTTAAACTACCGTTCAAAAGTTTGGGGTTACTTAGAAATTGCCTTGTTTTCGAAAGAAAATCAATTTTTTTGTCCATTAAAATAACATCAAATTGATCAGAAATACAGTGTAGACATTGTTAATGTTGTAACTGGCTATTGTAGCTGGAAACGGCTGATTTTACATAGGCGTACAGAGGCCCATTATCAGCAACCATCAGTCCTGTGTTCCAATGGCACGTTGTGTTTGCTAATCCAACTTTATCATTTTAAAAGGCTAATTGATCATTAGAAAACCCTTTTGCAATTATGTTAGCACAGCTGAAAACTGTTGTGCTGATTAAAGAATCAATACAACTGGCCTTCTTGAGACTAGTTGAGTATCTGGAGCATCAGCAATTATGGGTTCGATTACAGGATCTGAAACTCGTCCGTCTATTCTTGTTCTGAGAAATGAAGGCTATTCCATGCGAGAAATTGCCAAGAAACTGAAGATCTCGTACAACGCTGTGTACTACTCCTTTCACAGAACAGCGCAAACTGGCTCTAACCAAAATAGAAAGAGGAGTGGGAGGCCCCGGTGCACAACTGAGCAAGAGGACAAATACATTAGAGTGTCTAGTTTGAGGAACAGATGGCTCACAGGTCCTCAACTGGCAGCTTCAGTAAATAGTACCCACAAAACACCAGTCTCAACATAAACAGTGAAGAGGCGACACCGGGATGCTGACCTAGGCAGAGTTGCAAAGAAAAAACCATATCTCAGACTGGCCAATAAAAATAAAAGATTAAGATGGGCAAAAGAACACAGACACTGGACCATTTCTTTGCAACTCTGCCTAGTCAGCATCCTGGAGTCACCTCTTCAGTGTTGACGTTGACATTTCTTGGCAATTTCTCGCATGGAATAGCCTTCTTTTCTCAGAACAAGAATAGACTGACGAGTTTCAGATCCTGTAATCGAACCCACAATTGCTGATGCTCCAGATACTAAACTAGTCTCAAGAAGGCCAGTTTAATTGATTCTTTAATCAGCACAACAGTTTTCAGCTGTGCTAACATAATTGCAAAAGGGTTTTCTAATGATCAATTAGCCTTTTAAAATGATAAACTTGGATTAGCAAACACAACGTGCCATTGGAACACTGGACTGATGGTTGATGATAATGGGCCTCTGTACACCTATTTAGATATTACATTAAAAATCAGCCGTTTCCAGATACAATAGCCATTTACAACATTAACAATGTCTACACTGTATTTCTGATCAATTTGATGTTTTTTTATGGACAAAAAAATTGGTTTCCTTTCGAAAACAAGGACATTTCTAAGTGACCCCAAACTTTTGAACAGTAGTGTATCTTTCTCTATCTCTTTTACTACAAAACATAGAAACGCACAATTTTCACATATGTTGATAGTGTTGGGGTGGTGCTGAAGTTGAAATTGTTTGACATTTCCCTTTAAACATACATTGTTGACTCCTGTTTCCCTTCCCCCAAGGGAATGCATCTGTCTGTGTCTTCCTGCACATACAATCATGTTTATTATATATCAATCCATATCCACAGTAAATCAAATACAGGGAAAAATGTATCAAATAATGTCCCATTACACATGTTGATCCTTGCATCATGTCCAGAGCTAATGATGGTATGAGGGTGAAGGATAAGCATCTCCAGATAGTTGCTTGTGACAACATGACTGACTGGACTCTTACACTGGAGTTATGCATAGGAGTTAGGGACAGTGGAGGAGACCTTATTACAGTCAGCCTACGGCCCAGTCACTGCCTATGGTGACAGACACAATCACTAGCACACACACAAACACCATTATTTGAGTAACACAGAGTGACTCAAGTCTAACTCCCTCCTCTCTGTCACGTCCCTCTGTGACTTACGGAAGGCCAGCCCAGCTCTGCTCTCTGTTTCCTCCCTATGGCCTCTCCTCAGGCACCATTCTACTGCCCTCCAGGCTTCCTTCCTCCCATTGTGTCAGCTGGAGGAGGGGAGGGGAGACAGGGGGAGAGAGTAGGGGAGACATGGGGAGAGAGGAGGGGGGAGATGAACCGATTACAACATGCTAGAGAGCAGGACAGGACAGGATGGGGAATGGGTGGGGTACTACACTCTTAGAAAAAAAGGTTCTATCAAGAACCTTAAATGGTTCTTCGGCTGTCCCCATAGGAGAACCCTTTTTGGTTCCATGTAGAACTATTTTTACAGTGGGTTCTACAAGGAACCCAAAAGGGTTCTACCTGGAACCAAAAAGGGTTCTCCTATGCGGACAGCCGAAGACCCCTTTTGAAACCCTTTTTTCTAAGGGTGTATTCCTCACAGGTTCCTGTTCCCCCTACGTGTGTGTGCGTGTGTGTGCAAGCGTGTGTGTGTGTGCCTGCGTGGGTGTGTCCGTGTGTGCGTCCATGCGTGTGAATGTGTGTGTTTGCATACACACGCTCGTATTTCTTACTTGCTATGACCTGCCACCTCCCAGGACTTCATGAGCCAGTCATCAAACACAACAAGTCCTGTGTTGTTAATCACTATGACAGTCATAGTCACTGTGTTGTTAATCATTTTGACAGTCACAGTGACTGTGTTGTTAATCATTTTGACAGTCACAGTCACTGTGTTGTTAATCATTATGGCAGTCACAGTCACTGTGTTGTTAATCACTATGATAGTCACGGTCACTGTGTTGGTAATCACTATGACAGTCACAGTCGCTGTGTTGTTAATCATTATGACAGTCACAGTCACTGTGTTGTTAATCACTATGACAGTCACAGTCACTGTGTTGATAATCACTATGACAATCACAGACACTGTGTTGTTAATCACTATGACAGTCACAATCACTGTGTTGTTAATCACTATGACAGTCACTGTGTTGTTAATCACTGACAGTCATGGTCAATATGACTGTCATAAAAATAAAAAAAATCATTTCTGAAGAAAGAGTGCCGCCCTGTCTCCCCACAGACAGACACGCTTTCTTCCCTCGCTCGATCTCTTTCCCCCTCTTTTCAAACATATTCCTGTCCTGCTCTGGTCCCGTCATTATGGGCTCCCGAGTGGCGCAGTGGTCTAAGGCACTGCATCTCAGTGCTTGAGGCGTCACTACAGACCCCCTGGTTCGATTCCAGGCTGTATCACAACCGGCCATGATTGGGAGTCCCATAGGGTGGCGCGCAATTGGCCCAGCGTCGTCCGGGTTTGGCCGGTGTAGGCCGTCATTGTAAATAAGAATTTGTTCTTAACTGACTTGCCTAGTTAAATACAAAACAAACAAAAAAATAGCATCACCTCTCCCCTTGGGACAATGGCCAACAGGAGATTACCCAGACTTCCTCTGGGCATGCCACCCTGCCTGTTCCATCCCCCCATTGGCAGGAAGTGGGTACAGCTCCCACAATGCACAGCACACAGGAGCTCGGAGCGAGTTGATCAGGACACGAAAGCACACACAAACTAACACAAACGCTTGGAGGGGCCAAATAGGGACCTTCCTCTTCTGATTGATTGATCACCACACGATGTTGGCTGTGGAGAGAGACAGGCCTATCTTTAGGGAAGGGCAACAGAGGTTACTAGTCTTTGATGGACAGCCAGGGATAATGCTTGGTTGGCCAACAGAGCAGTGAATAACTTTGATATGGTTTCAAAGGGCCAGAGTTGAGGTAGTCTGCACATTGTGTGAGTGCTGTCAATAACACAAAAGCATAGGCTACCTTTGTGGATGGGTTCAAAAATGTCATCCCCTCTTCACTTGAAGATCAATAAATATAGTTTCTTAAAGACCAGAGAGGTTTGAAACAGCACCCATACCATGAGAATGTCTTGTTTTGGCAACGGTGTCATATTGGAAAATCAGAAAAGAGTCAGCATAACATTGATTGCATGAGGCGATGTTGTGGCCTGCATGGAGCTTTGACTTAGTGTTAGTCAGAACACTGCACGCTGAGCTGTGTGTTTGTGTGACTGTGTGTGTGTGACTGTGTATGCGTGTGTGTGTGTCCTGTCATATGACTGTCCTCAGTGTCCCACTCATAGAGGCAGCCTGATCACTAAAAATACACTTTGATTTCAGATGTTTGAAAAGGTCCTGAGAACATTGATATATGTCTTCCTCTGCACTCACAAAAAAATTGAAAAAAGATTGCCCAGGACTGGGCACGAACTCGTGATGCTCGGAGCCGAAGCGCGCTGCTCAGACCACTGCGCTACGGCAGTTCACAATGCCCTAGCAAGCTGTGAGAATACTTGATGGTACTTGATGGTAATAGCGCGTAATATTATGTTGTTTCTGTTTTAACCCTGTAACCTCGCAGAATTAACCCTGTAACCTCGCAGAATTAACCCTGTAACCTCGCAGAATTAACCCTGTAATCACGTGGAATTAAACCTGTAATCACGAGGATTTAATGCATCAAAAATAGATGTTCATCCATACTACGTCAAATTTAGAAGGGAAACTATGAGATCTTGTTGCATAGAGGATATCCCTGTGACTTCTGACCTCTACAGGGGTCACCCTACTGGTCTTCCTGCAGGATATGTCTCCGCTCCCCAGGGTTAGCTGTTCTCATTGTCCCTCCCGGGTCACTGGGACCCCCTCACACCAGGTGGTTAGGTCGTAAACACACACACACACACACACACACACACACACACACACACACACACTGAGTACAAGTACACTTGCATGCTGAATGCAAATACACACACACACACATACACACACTGCCAGATGCCAGGAGCTCTGTGGGCTAGCTATGTGTCTTTTTTCCTCGTCAGAACTCTCACCACAGAGCTGGTGTAGTGCAGTGAGCCACCAGCTGTTGACATTTTCAGTGAGGGAGACACAGATATATAATAGACACATCACATGACACTGGAGTTATATTATTATTAGGTCATATTTTCTCCTAGAGAGCTGCTACATCCTCTCTCTCCTGTCTCTCCATTGACATTCTCTGGCCTCTAGTGATTCACCGCACTTTTGGCTCCTTGTAAGGACTCCCATTGTTAGAGTGGACGCCATGCTGTGAGCTTGAGAGGGATGATCGGTCTGTGTGTGTGTGTGTGTGTGTGTGTGTGTGTGTGTGTGTGTGTGTGTGTGTGTGTGTGTGTGTAGTACTGTAGCCAGTGGACTGAGCTCTACCTGCTGCGAGCTTTCAGGCCCTGTCTCAGACTGCTTCATTACCCTCTTAGAGGTGTGTGTGTGTGTGTTTTATGCATGTGCGTGCGTGGGTGTGTTTCTCTCTGACCGCCTCACGCCTCTCATAGTGGTGTGTGTGTGTGGACATAGAGAAGCTTAGTACTGGCATAGCACTGTACAATTTGTCCTCATATAATCTCCACATAGAACTCTGAAAATACTAACTAAAACACCAGCTTTCAGGCCAAGTCATCTCAGTCTGATTTCCCCAGAGTATTTCCTCACTGCGATGGCGAGGCATAGTACACACACCCACAGAGAGACACAGAGCCAGAACTGTCTTTATATATTATAACACTCCCTACTCTCATTAGACCATGACTAAAACTCTCCACCCCACAAGGGGAGTAAAAGGCACTGCTTACTGACTGTTGCATATGCTCATTCACACAACATGCATGCTTCTGTCATAGACTCACTCTCAGTAGTGCATTGCTTTATGTTTAGTTACAATGGGAAGTTTGGAACCAAACTAAATGGTTTTAACCTTTTACTGCAGTGGGCTAAATCAGGGTCACACAGAGTGATTCTTGGTAGTCTTAAACAAATCTACTTTGAAACAGAAGTATACACCTCACACAGATGGTTATGGGCTTAAAAAGAAGAAGACACCTGTACCATGTCAGATATAGAGTTGTATTCAATTTTGAGTTTGCATCCCAATATTACACAGAAATATACAAAAACAGTTTGACATACAAACACTGGATTTTCGTCGTAAAAAAAAATAAAAACGTCTTTATTAATGATGAAATGATGAAAAATATTAATAACATTCCACCCATGAGGTTAAAGAGGGCACTTTTGGTCATTGACTGCAGGAAAGGGCTACAGCAGGTCTGCCTCCCTGTACTAACTTACAACAATAAAGTTGGCTAAAGCAGAAAAGAAAGTGCAACCAAGCAGAGAAATGTAGGAAATAGAGAAGCAGGCAGAGATTTAGCTACACCACACAATGCTGTGACTGACAGACTCTAGAAACATTGGAGTGTGTCTGTGTGTGTCTGTGTGTGTGTGTGTGTCTGTGTGTGTCTGTGTGTGTGTGTGTGTGTGTGTGTGTGTTTGTGTTTGTGTGTGTGTGTGTGTGTGTGTGTGCACGTACGTGTGGTCTGTGTGTAATCATTGATAGAGCATGGAGCAGGGGGCTAGGCTACAGGGGAAAGAGCTTCTATTGAGTGAGTTCTATTAGCATTAGTTAGGGCCCACTGGGGTCTAACCCGGAGATAGAGAGAATAGAGAGAGGAAGAGAAAGAGGGGGATAGAGAGATTGATGAGGGAAGGAGAGGAGGGGGCAAGCATACAGGCCTCCATTAGCATCTCATTATGTTGCCGTGGCAGCCAGGCTTTAAACGGCCCTAAACTTTCCCATAGAGCCCAGAAGGCCACCACGTCCACTATATACACACTCACACACACACACACACACACACACACACACACACACACACACACACACACACACACACACACACACACACACACACACACACACACACACACACACACACACACACACACAGCCTCACAATGCCTCCACCCTCAATGAACTGACAACCACCTGTCTCTACCTCTCTGCATGCATCAGCGAGTGTGTGTGTGTGTGTGTGTGTGTGTGTGTGTGATGTGTTTAGCATGGAGGCCAGGGCCTGGGGTTATCTCTCTCAGGAGGGGTGTGTTTGGGCCACTGGATGCCTGATGAAGACAGACTTCATGTGTCTCTGTGGGCCTCTACTACTGGACAACCTGTCCTCTCTGACTCCCCCTGCATGATTCATGTTTTAAACCATACGTCCAACAGAGCAGGGAGCACTGACAGACAACGTACTGCCACAGACTGTCCAATGCCATAGACACACTACGCCATAGACACATATACTGGTGAACACAAAATACTTTAATAAACATTTAATACTATCAGTATACCACTAATACATTTCAATGGTACCAATCACACTCTCTCAAACATCTCTGTTTTTTCCTGGGCTCTGAAGAGAACAAATGGATTTAATCATGTCCTAGTCCTCTGTGGAAAACAGACTGAAATAGAGCCATTCATGTGGTTTCCCTTTCTTCCATAACAAGAGAAAGAGTTAGCCACAGTGAACATGTGTTCTGTGTTGGGCACTGTCCTGTAATAGGGGGTGGAAGAGGATAAACAGAGGATAGGAGAAAACAGGACTCAAACATCAGGCCAAGACTGGAACTACTTGGGATAACATATGTCAATGTGTCCGTTAGGTATTTTTGTGTATAGAACTGTAACATTTATATGGTTTCATAGAAATCTAAAGAAGCTTTTCCGGTCTTCTTATTCAACATTGTCAGTTCTTGCTTTTGAGGGCAGTGAGAATCTTTTGAGACTCTCGCATCCTTACTCCTCCTCACTCCAGTAACTTTCCATGCTCTCTTAACACTCTTCCCCATCTCTCTCTCTCTCTCTCTCTCTCTCTCTCTCTCTCTCTCTCTCTCTCTCTCTCTCTCTCTCTCTCTCTCTCTCTCCTCTCCTCTCTCCTCTGTCTATCCTGAGGAGGGAAGTGGAAACAGTCTACCCTGTAGTTTTCTCTCTGTCTGCTCTTCTCGTCTTCCCTATTTTTCCCTTTCATCTTCTACCATCTCCTTCCCCCCCTCCCTTTCCTCTTCTATCTCCTTCCCCCTCCCTTTCCTCTTCTACCATCTCCTTCCCCCCTCCCTTTCCTCTTCTACCATCTCCTTCCCCCTCCCTTTCCTCTTCTACCATCTCCTTCCCCCTCCCTTTCCTCTTCTACCATCTCCTTCCCCCCTCCCTTTCCTCTTCTACCATCTCCTTCCCCCTCCCTTTCCTCTTCTACCATCTCCTTCCCCCCTCCCTTTCCTCTTCTACCATCTCCTTCCCCCCTCCCTTTCCTCTTCTACCATCTCCTTCCCCCTCCCTTTCCTCTTCTACCATCTCCTTCCCCCTCCCTTTCCTCTTCTACCATCTCCTTCCCCCTCCCTTTCCTCTTCTACCATCTCCATCTCCTTCCCCCTCCCTTTCCTCTTCTACCATCTCCTTCCCCCTCCCTTTCCTTTTCTACCATCTCCTTCCCCCCTCCCTTTCCTCTTCTACCATCTCCTTCCCCCCTCCCTTTCCTCTTCTACCATCTCCTTCCCCCCTCCCTTTCCTCTTCTACCATCTCCTTCCCCCTCCCTTTCCTCTTCTACCATCTCCTTCCCCCTCCCTTTCCTCTTCTACCATCTCCTTCCCCCCTCCCTTTCCTCTTCTACCATCTCCTTCCCCCTCCCTTTCCTCTTCTACCATCTCCTTCCCCCTCCCTTTCCTCTTCTACCATCTCCTTCCCCCTCCCTTTCCTCTTCTACCATCTCCTTCCCCCTCCCTTTCCTCTTCTACCATCTCCTTCCCCCCTCCCTTTCCTCTTCTACCATCTCCTTCCCCTCCCTTTCCTCTTCTACCATCTCCATCTCCTTCCCCCTCCCTTTCCTCTTCTACCATCTCCTTCCCCCTCCCTTTCCTCTTCTACCACCTCCTTCCCCCCTCCCTTTCCTCTTCTACCATCTCCTTCCCCCTCCCTTTCCTCTTCTACCATCTCCTTCCCCCTCCCTTTCCTCTTCTACCATCTCCTTCCCCCTCCCTTTCCTCTTCTACCATCTCCTTCCCCCTCCCTTTCCCTTCTTCATCCACTCTTTCCCCATCTTCCCATCAGCCCTGTCCTCCTTCTTCTCCTCTCTTACAACCCCTATCCTCTTCTCCTCTCATCCCCTCACTTCTCCTCTCATCCCTCCACTCCTCCTCGCATCCCCCCATTCCTCTCCTCTAAGTGTATCTCTGCCCTGCACTCCTCAGGAGCCAGCCTGGGTGTGTCTGTAGAGCTCCACCACTGTCCTCTAGTGGTGAAGACACAGAACAGCAACCAGAGTAAAAACCCAGACACACAGAGACATCAGCAGCATCGCGTCAAAACAACAGCATATGTTCTATCTCAGAGGGACAGGGTTGACTGGAAGTCCCCAGTGTTTAGACTTCTATGTGCTAGAGAAGTGATGGTGTGTGATGCTAAGAAGAGCCGAGGATCTATTATTCTGATGTTAACCCTCTCTCTCTCTCTTCTCTCTGTCTCCATTGTTCTTTCCAGGATGTCTCTGCACAAGTCCAGCTCTGAAGACGGCTCTGGAGGTTAGTAGCAATCAAACTTTAACAAAAAAGACGTATGTTTTCTGTTACTGTTTCTAGCTATCCAGCAGGGTTGGGGTCAATTCTATTTGAATTACCAGTAGTGAATAAATCAAGGACAATTTTATTCTAAACATTTCCTTATTTACACACCAGATAATGCTGTCTCTTAAACACTGGATCATTCAAGTGTGTGTCTGGGTGTCTGTGAGTGTGTGTTGTAGTGTTGTCTGACTGAATCTCTATCTCTCTGTTCCTCCTAGGTAAATGGGACAATAAGAAGAAGAACAAATCATTCTGGCAGAATTTCCGCAAGACGTCTCAGAAGGGAGTCATGCGGCAGACGTCAAAAGGTATGGCATTATTACACTTTGCTATACAGTGTGTTATTTTAATGGAAATGACTTTGTTAAATTCTAATATCATATTTATTATCTGGTAATTACTTATTTTGGCCCATTTTTCATATTATTCCATAATACTCTATGTCATGCTCCAGCTGTTTTATCATTCTCTGACTTTTGCCCTGACCAATGACCTTTCTCTGACCTTTGTCTAGGAGAGGACATAGGCTATGTGGCCAGTGAGATCACCATGAGTGATGAAGAGCGCATCCAGCTGATGATGATGGTGAAGGAGAAAATGATCACTGTGGAAGAGGCTTTAGCTCGGGTAGGAACCCCCTTACCCACCCTATCCCCTGTACCCCCTACCCCCACACTCCCTCTCCTCTCCAGGCTGCTCCTGGGGCAGACAGACAGACAGACCCCCACCCAGGCCCTGGAGAGGACTTCCACCCCACCCACAACCTGACCCCAAGCCCCAGCTTCCTCACTGCATCGTGGGCTCGCCAGGCTCCAAACCTGCCCTCTCTCCTGCTTCATCCACCAAGCTCCATATCCAGCTTTTACTAAAACGACTTACTCTTACTAATAATTCATTGGGCTTTTATAATAACCCTGCATTGCCCTTTTTTACACACAAACACACTCCAGATCCTGGCCGAGGGCGCCTTCCACCTGGGGTGTGTGTGTGTGTGTGTGTGGTCCTGTTCATGCTGTAGGGGTAGCTGGACATGTTAGCACAGTAGCCCCTCCCCCCCCACCGGTGGGTGGTTAGAGAGATGCATTCTGGATTTGTTCTCTGGGTGGATGTGGTGGCTGGAGTGTCATTCAGTGGTCCCTCTTGTCTCCTCTTCTCTCCTCTCTCTATCTATGTTCATCTGGTTGTTTGTCAAATTCTTCTTCACTTTTTCTCATCTCTTCCTGTCTTTCCTGCTCGTTTGCTGTCCTGTTCACTGTTCTCTTCTTCCTCCTCTCCTCTCATCCTACCTCTCCCTCTCTATGGTAACTCTAAAGGAGAGAATGACTTGGGTGATTGCAGTCCTGTAGAACTACTGTAGGTCTCTCTACACAAGTCAGACATTGATTCTCCTCCACCTCTTCCTGTATCTCTGGTGTATTATTGGGTGCTGGTCTGACTTTTACTCTCCTCCTCTGTGATTGACATTCAAACAAACCAATCAGACTCTGGAATCAATGAGCAGCCTTTGTGGACATTTGTGTTGTCTTGTGTTTGTTTCGGTGGACCTCATTTATGTTGGCCTGTGACCTGTGTGTGTGTGTGTGTGTGTGTGTGTTCTACGTTTGTATCTACATTGTGTCTTGGTGTTGGTTTGGGTGTGTGTGTGGAGGGGTAGCTGTTTTCTATAGTTAGAGTGGGCCATTATCCCCTGCCCTGCCCTGCCCTCTCTCTAAACTCTTGTTCTCCTATAGCTGAAGGAGTATGAGAACCATAGCAGACAGTCCAGCAGTACTGACACTGCAGAGTGGACTGATGGATCCACTCCCAATCTAAACCAGTCCTCAAACTGCAAAGTAAGTACTTCTGACCTTTGACTGACCTTTCACCTCTCACCCCGTGACCCCAAACACCTCAGGATCAAAGCCCCACAGACGAGCAGCCGTCTTTGTTTTGTTTCATATTGGAATTATGTCTGTGTGTGTGTGTTACCTTGGAGTGGGTATTTGTGTGTGTGAGAACACATGTATGAGATCATTGGCAGTGACGTCCCTTCCCTAACTAACCTGGATATTAACTGATGGCATACCCTAGACATACCCCAGCATCCCGCGTGTGCCAGACATACCCCAGCATCCTGCGTGTGTTGACGCCTAACTCTGTTGTTGTGCAGACTGTAAGCCTGTATGGCTGGGATTAGGGGATCAGGGCCGCCCATGCATGCATCCCTTCCATGCCCCCCCCTCTCTCTCTCCCTCCCTCCCATCTTCCTATAGCCTGCCCAGGCTGAGGCACTCTTTCCTGGCTAGGAGAAGTGGTCATATGTGGGGTCCCTGGTGTTCCCAGGCAGTTGTATTGTCACTCATAAGGAGGAATGGTGCTGCCTTCTACTGTGCCTATCCCCCACTGACTTAATTATTTCAGCTACTTTGGAGAGAATAATGAATGTAAGTTGTAACTATCAGATTCTGCAGTGAAGAGGAGAAATGAATAATTAATGTTATAGTAAGCTAAAATGTAGTCCTTAAAGATGAACTCTGAACAAAGAACTGATTTCCATCCAACCCCGCCCTGATACCACCATGCACACAAAACACAAGTTTACCCTGTAACTTTCCCCCCTTCTTCCATCTTAAAGGGGAATATCACTAAAAAACTATATTTTGGTATTTGGTGTTTTGCATGTCAGCAGTCAAGATATTGGACTTTTACAGTTTTTGCCTATTGCTTACACAGTTTTTGCTGAATTTGGCTCATTATGTCAAAACTCAACACACAAGCCAATCAGACATAGCACTTGGAGATTAACAACTCACATTTATGCCAAAATGAAACACTGCAATCAAAACTTAACACTCCTTTCTAAAAATGAAATTCTTACAACAAAACCATACACACAAGCAACATTTGAATGACTCTTTCATATCAGCAGCAACACACTGATGGGCTTTATATAAAACACTGCAGTCTTTGTGTTTCTATTTTTATTGTCATTTTATTGTCATTGTCTTCTGTAAAACTCAAAAGTAGAATTTCTGCAGTAATCAAACAATATTTACAAAAAAAAAAAAAAAAAAAAAACATGCTTACAGAAATTCTTAACATCAAATTTAGCAACAAAACAAAAGTAAAAAAAAAAAAAAATGTACTGGATAAATTGCTATTGGGAGAAAAAACATATACTTGTTTTGTGTGTGTGTGCGTGTGCGTGTGTGTGTGTGCGAGTGTGTGGTGGGGGGCGGTGGGGCTTATGGATCACGCCTTCTGTTCGGATCTGGCCACAAGACCTCGTCAACATCACAGGCGATGTCCTCGCGGGCTAGGCATCGGGGAAAATATCGCCTTGTGTGCCGAATCCACCCTTGGATTGATCCCACCTCAATGTCTCAACATGCCTCTTCCATTGCTTGCAGAAGAGTCATGCGGGCATGTGGTTGCCGATCATATACTTTCGGCAACCACATGCCCGCAAAAGAATTCCTCGATTGCATTTAGAAAGGGGCTGTAAGGGGACAGGTATAAAACTGTGAAATGATTATGCTTGTTGAACCAATCTCGGACCAGAGCAGCCCGGTGGAAACTAACATTATCCCAGATGACAACAAACCTGGGCTGCTGTGGTCTGTCCTGCACAACTGCATGTAGTGCATCTGGAAATGCAATGATCTGTCCTGTATTGTAGGGACCTAGAGTGGCATGATGATGCAGGACTCCTTGGAAACTAATTGCAGCACACAAGGTGATATTTCCCCCACGCTGCCCAGGGACATTTACAACAGCCCTTTGTCCAACTACGTTACGGCCCCGACACCTGGTTTTGGCCAGATTGAAGCCTGCCTCATCCACGTAGATGAACTCATGCGGCAGTTCGGCGGCATCAAACTCCAGAACTGTCTGTAACATAAAATATTGAATAGTGTTACTGAAAACACATACAGTAACTACAATGTCTATATTTTCACACAAGTAGGGGCTGGGTTGGGTGAGTATAGACAAAAATTACAAGCTACAGGCAGGGCAGGTGGCAGCATAAAACCTCATTCCCACATCACAATATATAGTATGTAAAGTAAAGTGACACATACCTGCACATAATCATGGCGCAGATCCTTGACCCTGACACTGTTCCTCTCAAATGGCACCCTGTACAGCTGCTTCATTCTGAAGGTATGTTTCTGTAGGATGCGACTTAGTGTAGAAATGCTGATCCTGTTGATATTGTTGAATTCATTTCCATTTGCAATTATGCGTTGTTGCAACTCACAAAGTCAGATTGCATTATTTTCTCGCACCATTTCAATGATGGCAAGCTCTTGTTGTTGAGTGAAGAGCCATTCCCTTCCACCTTGAGGAGGTCGTCCAACCATTCTGTAGAAAATGCCACCACAAGATGTCATTGGTTAGGTTATTTTTCACATACTGTACTTTCAAACTGTACACAGTACTGCAACATCACAATGGTATTCCTTTACATATACAGTACTTAACAGCACTACCCATTTTTGTATAGTATAGTTAGTACAGTAATACTGTAATATGATACAGAATCATGTGACACATACAGTAGGTACAGTCTGGAGTAGAAACTTGAAGATCTACCTGTTCTCCAGTCGGAATGTCCTTATTATCGATGCTACTGTGTAGCGACTGAGGTTAGGGTGGACTCTTTGCCCAGCCTCCCTCATGGACATGCCATGATTTATCACATGGTCCACCAGAGTAGCCCTGATGTCATCTGATATACGTCTCCGCACTGGTCCTCGTCCTCTTCCACGTCCTCTTCCACATCCGACTCCTCTCTCTCTTTGTCCTCCTCTTACTCTGACTCTCATTGCCTCCATGCTTGCAAAGTTCTAAAAATGGCTTACCTGAGGCCTATTTGTAGTGCTAAGGCTCAGACTGATTGGTGTTCTGTTTTCTGTGCAAGTGTTTTCAGGTGTGTATGTAAGTGCATACAATTGCCAGATGAGTTTTGCATTTTGAACAGAGTGTTTTCCCAATGATAACAGGTGATTTCGTTTTTGAACAAAGTGTCTAATGTAAGAAAACGTGTGTAGTGTTTCGCAATAAGTGTGTTACAGAATTGCAAACAAAGTGCAAAGTTGACATTGTGTTTAAGCTATGGTTACACTGTGTTTAAGGTATGCTACAAGACGTTTAGGTATTGAGGCTTTGGTCTAAGCATTCGGTTTTAGTGTGTAAGCAATGGGCAAAAATTGTAAGAAGAAAAGTGTCTCCAGCCACATCATCATGATGAAGTGGCTGGAGACACTTTTCTTCTAAAAGTCCAATATCTTGACAACTTGACTGCTGACATGCAAAACATTTTGGGACTGAATGAACAGTGGACTAATGAAAAAAATACCAAACAATAGTTTTTGAGTAACATTTCCCCTTAAGTCAGTGCTGAAAGTATCTGTCCAGATGACCAGCTGGGGTCAGTAGAGATCAGGCCCTGGACCTCCCAGTCCTGTAGTGTCCTTCCAGACCATGGGGTTTAGTGTGTCTTAGCGACAGGTCACATAACACAGCCTCACTGGGAGGATACTGCATGTTGTTGCATGGATCCTCAGGACAGATGTGAGTGGTTCTTTTGGATGGGGACCAGTCGTACTGTACTGATGATGGTTCAAATCAAACGCTTCTGTCCTGCTGGGTCAAAGCAAGCTCTGTTTTCATCTTGGGTTTAGCTTTGTGGGCTGACAGGCTGAATGGAGGACTGTGTGTGTGTGTGTGTGTGTGTGTGTGTGTGTGTGTGTGTGTGTGTGTGTGTGTGTGTGTGTGTGTGGACATACACCAACTGAATGCTCAAATATTTCTATGCACATATGTGTTGCCGTGGAAACCCAGCTGCTAATAGCTTGGGCTCAACGCTCCCTTCCTTCAGAATGATCGGCAGCCTTGACATCTGTACTGTACTGTCTAGCAGGCTACACTTCCTATTCCATATTAATAAGCTGACCGTCTGAAGACGTCTGCTCTAGCATGTTTGACCCACAGCCTTGACACCAAGCTAGAGGTCTTCTCGGATCCCGAAATTGAGATCTGAACCGAATTGGATCCGTGAAATTCCTACCCGACCCCGACAGGATCCGGTCATTTTGCTTGAAAATCAATATCCGATCCGGATCTGAGGTAAACCAGATCTGACCCAAAACATGTCCGAGTTGAGAGAGAATCAGATTCAAAATTGGGTCGGGTCTGTATCCAACCCAAATGGATCCAAAAGTTAAAAACGAAATTATTAATTTGTGGTGTACAGGTTAGTATTTTCATAATGACATCCTTATAGTTAGATGGAGAACATTATGAGGTTTTCCTCAATGTTTTCCTTATTTCTGTTGACCAAATATTTGAGTAGGAGGATTGTTTGTGGATGATCATCGCGTGCCAGACAGAGAGCAGCGAATAGTTCACTTTTCCAACATTACAATCCAGCCTATTTCACTGTTTTGATAAACATTGATTTAGACTAAAGGTAGGCTATAGCCTGTTTGACCAGCAAGATTCAAATTCTAAATGCATTTTGCATAGGCTACAGAAGGATGGAGTCTCCCATCTGCATTCCCTTGTAATTTCCTACAATTGGGATTTGTAGGTCTAGCTTAGTATTCCCGCTTTGACAACACTATACTTGGATTTAGAATATTTGTAGGTTTTCAGAGGTCTGTTCATTTTGTTTCTGTTGACCACATTTTTTAGATTTTTATGTGGTGATTTTAGGACGCTAAATAGTCAGCAAGTGCTGTGTGTTAGACAGTGTTAGACATATTTTGGTAGGCTATTTCTATAACTCAGGTCTAAGTCATTATAATAGGCTAATATTTTTTGTTCAAAATAAAATGTAGATATATCCTTTAGGCCTACAGAATTAGCCTATACAGCCTGAGATTGGTTTGGATGCGGGTTTGATAAAAAAGTAATCCACGCCACAGCTGTGAAGGACTACCGTCCAGAGAGTTAATTAAAGATTCATGATTGAAGAGAGAAGATGTCCTGATATTTCTTATACCCATCCATGCATTACACAATCAATACATCAGCAGCCTTTCAAGGACCATACGTCAGGACTACCGGGCATGATGACACCTTGCTGTCCCCAGTCCGCCTGGCCTTGCTGCTATTCCAGTTTCAACTGTTCTGCCTGCGGCTACGAAACCCCTACCTGTCCCAGACCTGCTGTTTTCAACTCTTAATGATCGGCTATGAAAAGCCAACTGAGAGACCTGAGCCCTAGGACCATACGTCGGGACTACCGGCCGTGGTGACTCCTTGCTGTCCCCAGTCCGCCTGGCCTTGCTGCTATTCCAGTTTAAACTGTTCTGCCTGCGGTTATGGAACCCCTACCTGTCCCAGACCTGCTGTTTTCAAACTCTTAATGATCGGCTATGAAAAGCCAACTGAGATTTATTCCTGATTATTATTTGACCATGCTTGTCACTTATGAACATTTTTGAACATCTTGGCATGGTTCTGTTATAATCTCCACCCGGCACAGCCAGAAGAGGACTGGCCACCCCTCATAGCCTGGTTCCTCTCTAGGTTTCTTCCTAGGTTTTCGCCTTTCTAGGGAGTTTTTCCTAGCCACCGTGCTTCTACACCTGCATTACTAGCTGTTTGGGGTTTTAGGCTGGGTTTCTGTACAGCACTTCGAGATATTAGCTGATGTAAGAAGGGCTATATAAAATAAAATTGATTGATTGAACATTAGGCTACAATATTTTCTGCAGACAAGCTTATGGCTATCAGTCTACCATACACGCACATACACACACAACATGAGCAGATTAACTTGGTCAAAAATGTTAGGCTATTAATTAATAAAGACGATCAGAAAGAATGTGTCGGTAACTCTGCAGTATAACTTATTTATTTTGAACAAAAGCCACGAAACTAGAGCATGAATGAGTCACTCATCTTTATGCTGACAAATACTGGATCACACTTGACTTGAGTGATTCAACATAAGTTAACTGTTAATAAAATAGCAAAATACCCTTCTAAATAGGCCAAACCGAAACAAATAAATTACCCTGGCCTAGGCTATCATTTGTTTCCGCTGCGTCCTCTTCCTCTCCCACAACAGGTAGGCCTATAGCCTATTTCACCCCGCATCATGTGTCGTGCAGTGTGCAGTGGCTGGTTTCCATAAAGAGAATATGCCATTTTGTCACAAAAGGATATTGACACATTTGGTTTGATGAAAGGCGACCGACCCCCTGACAATAATTTAAGATAATAAAATGTAAATGTGTGAAATGTGCGTTTATGTTGTTTAGGAACTAGACTCTTCAAATCCGGTCGGTATTTCACATATAGTCACACAGATCCGATGCCCGTGGCCACCGAGCGGGATCCAAGGGTGATCAGGTTCGGGTAGATCCGTGAAGACCTCTACACCAAGCTGCCTGCAGTCTACAGTCTGGCTTTGTGATGTGGATCTGTGAACATTCTGGACAAGATCATGTCATGCTTTCAAACAGCTTTCACATGCAAGCAAAGTTTTCCTTGAAACTTTTCCTTTCTAGTAATCAATGGATTCCTTCAATGAGAAAGGCCTGTTGTAAGGCATTGTGCAGCCCCAGCTCTGAGTCTGGCCTGGTCTGCTGTACAGTCTGGCTCTGCCTGCTCTTTGATGTGGAGCTGCAGACGGACAGGGCCCTAGCAGGCTAATCTCCCTGTTAACCCTCTCCATGCCCTCGGCTGCCACGGGCCTGCTTCCTGTCCAACTGGATTGATGGATGGGATGTCCGATACACGGAGGGAGAGAGGATAGGTGGATGACTGGATGTGTATTGTTCGGAGGAACACTCGGCCTGTCTTCAGGGTTGTTTGTACGCGCCGCCGGAGGGAGGGAGGAAGAGAGGAAGTGAGGGAGGACAAAGAGCTCTCACTCCCCTCAGGCCCCTGAAACACAGCAGGAGGAGGAGGAGGAGGAGGAGGAGGAGGAGGAGGAGGGGGGCTCTGCTTGATAAAACACCAGTTTAAAATGGACCCGTTTAGGAAATATCTTCCCTCTTTTGGGCCTGGGGGTGTGTGCCGGGGGTAATGTCCCCCACCTTCAAATGGAATTAGGTCACCCCCCAGCTTCCGAATGGCTAATGGCTGTGTGCGTCTGTGTAGCTCTGTGGTCACTCTGTCCAAATATCCGTCCTCCTCTTGCCCTGCTCCCTCTCCAATTGTTCTCTCACTCTCTCTCTCCTTCTCTCTCATCCCCCCCCCCCAGAGCAGAGAGAGAGAGAGCGCCCACATTCCAGGGCTGGCCATTAGAGATGTGGGGGCCAAGGCAGGGTCAGAGGGGCTCAAACGCTGGGATTGTTCTCCTCTCTCCTCCAGGCACAGCACGCCTTCTCTCTCTCTGCTGCTCAGTGGCACCGGCAGACTGCTCGCTCTCACTCTCCCATCGCTTTGATTCTGCAGAGCTGCCTTTGCCAACGGGCTGCAGGGAGTGTGTGAGAGTGAGTGTGTGTCAATGCTGTGAGTGTGTATGTTGTGTGACTGTGCGTGTCTCTCTCTGGTTATGCTGTGTGCAGTGTGACTAACCTGGGAGTAGATGGGACAGGGCAAGCCTGATGCATAGTGATGCATGCTTCTTGATGCTGACCTGGGAATGGAAAGAGCACAAGTTTGCTGTCCTAAATGCCTAAAGCGGTGAGTAACAAGTCACACTCAACTGCTTAGCATGCTCTATTAGATTTCAGTGTTTTTTCTGTATTTTTGTGAGGCAGGGAAACGCTGGTGTGTTTGCAGAAATGGTGAGATTCACTCTAGGTGAGATTCACTCTAGGTTTGCACCAGTTTTCAAGGATTTTACTGTCCGTTTTAGATCTAGTTTAGTTTGTAACGTGCACAATGTATGCTCGACCATACCATGATTTCTGCAGCAAGACTCATAGCTGTGTGTGTGCATGGTGTGTGTGTGTGTGTTGACATTGTTCCACTGAGCGGTCGCTGACTGCAGCAGCTTTTCACCACTGGTTGAGTTAGGATTGCGCCGTGTCCCAGACATTGGTGGCCCTCAGGGATGCGTCTAGGGGACTATGTCATTGTCAGCCCCTCCTCCTCACCTCCCCCCCAGGCTGTAGCGGTGTCTTTCTTTGTCTTCCCTCCTCTTGCGTTCTTCTTAACGACCCTACTCTACCAGAGCGGCGTTTCCCCTATATGCATAGGCGCACGACTGCAGAGATTATAATACAAACTAACAACACAACATTATGCATTTCATTCAACTGTCTTCCTTGACCACTCTTTGAAGCACTGCTTTCTCTTCTGTATGATCAAATCTATGCTGCCTCGCTTTCGCCCCCTGCTGTCCTCCGGGACTGTCTTGCCTATGAATGGCTCACTATGACTCTGCAACAATACCAACACCCACCGCAATAATGAATAACTCAGTATAATAACGTACATACTCCTGTAATGTTCTATACGTACCTCAGTAATAAGCCTTGTTGTAGGAGGATTCAGTCAGGTCTGGTTCCAAACTGCACACACACACAAACACAGAGAGACCTGCTATTACAGCACAGTCTCTGAATACACAACTCTGTAATGTCCTCTGGAGCGGTGGAAACTAGCAGAATAGTATTCCAGCCAGATGTGTGTGGTTAGAGTAGAGGGAGAACAGTGGGGTTAAGGGGTGCAGGGGTGAGGGGGAGGCATTCTGCGGTTTACAAGCTGAGAGGTTGTCAAAAACAAAATGAGAGGGTTCAACCCCGGCCTCGTCGTCTGGTTCTGCTGTTGACAGAGGAATGGAGTGTGGAGCACACACCCCTGAGACTAGTGGTGGGAAGAGGGGTCTGATGGGACGCCAGAGTGATTTATGGGTAATGCGCAGGTCACGGAGCTCCCATGGTGCAGAAAGCCATCATTCTGACTGAGAAGTCAGCTGTTAAAGCCATCCCTCCCTTAGCTGTTAACCTCTGCTGTGTGTGTATGTGTGTGTATGTGTGTGTGAGTGTGTGTGTGTGTGTCCCTAGACTCAAGCTGTGGTCTAAGCCAGCAGCTCCCATCTTGTTAGGTTACAGATGTAAAACAAGGCCACAATGTTTGACATGGGGAGGCTGGAGAGGAGGTGAAAGTGTTTCTCCAGGCCTACTATACACAGCCCAGTCAGACTCTCCTTAGCACTAACACAAGCTCTCTCACATGTTGGGTGATTTTGTGTGTGTGTGCGCGTGTGTGCTGTGGCTCTAACAGTGGACCAGCTGTCTGTGACCAGACCCAGTGTTGCTGTGGAAACCAGAGGAGAAAGCAACAAATTAGGAATTTTTCCCCAGAATGACTGCAGCTCTGCCAAACTAGCTCTGTGACAAACTCATCTCATATCACATGGTGCCCATACGACGCCTGCTCACATACGATGGTCAGAATAGTTTCTGATGGTTTTCTGTGTGTGCGTACGTGTGTTTGTGTGAGAGTTAATTAAGCTTTTTGTGACATCATTGTTCCCCTCTGTTTCTGCTCCACTGCCGTCTTAATGCCCAATTGAACTACCCTCCTCTCTCCACAATCCACACACACACACACACTCACATACTCCCTCATAATGGAGCTCTGTGTGCCTCAGCACAATGCCACGGTGCTCTCCATTTAGTGTCTATTGGGTAGTAAACAGCTCCAGGCTCATTCCAACAGGCAGCACACACCACAAATACCAAGCTCCCTGAATATCTGTGGTGAATATCTGTGGTGAATATCTGTGGTGAATATCTTTGGCATATCCTCATTGTCCTCTCTGGTTCAGTGTTTTTGTTGCTTTGGCTCGTTTTTTTCATGTGACCTGAATATGTTTTTAATATGAAATGTCCTGCAATGCTAATGTACTACAATGTGTCCTACAATGTGTGCAACAATGCTATATATGTTCCCCCAACCCCCCAACTATGCCTCATACTCTCATATCACTAACTTGATCATCCTAAACTGTCACCAACCGCCAACACGTGACCCTACATCCAAAACGGTGTGCTTTACATGTGTGAATTAATGGTGTTGTGAGTTTCCCCAAGACTTGAGTGAATGACATCTACACCACAATGTTGTTTCATAAAGGTTGGAAAAGAGCAGCTTAACACTTAATAGATTTGTAGGCTAGTACCCCTCTTTTGTGTGGATATGGGTCACTGGGTTAATGCTAGGGTTCTGGGGGTCCCTGTACAACAGTGTGTCTTGGACCCCCTGTGACGTCCCCTCTCTCCCTCTCAGTCTCGGGAGCAGTCTGATGATGAGCAGACAGAGGACTCAATGAAGTTCAAGCGGCTCCACAAGCTGGTCAACTCTACCCGCCGCGTCAGGAAGAAACTAATCAAGGTGGAAGAGGGCAAGAAACACGGCTCCGAAGGTACGGCACATGTCCGTAGGGATTTCAAAGGGATTTCTGAATACACAGTTTGAGTTAGTATGGACTCCATACTAACTCAAACTGTGTATTAAGAAATCTCGTAACAGAAATTACGTAATCCCGTAACACTTCAGTGGAAATGTGAATGGGGTAGAACTGGTTTTGCTCTTTTTGAGGTTACTCTCTGTAATGGATAAATGATGTGATGTTCCTCTCCTCCCTGAAGATTCTCTGAGCCTGGAGGCATCTCCTACATGTGAGGACAACACAGCCCTGTACACAGGGGTCCTGAAGAAGTCCAGCCTGCCCCAGGATGCCTCCATGTCCTCCCTGACCCAGGACCAGCTCTCTCTGGACGGGGACACAGACAGCCTGACCACCTCCCCTTCCTCCAGCAGCCTGGACACCACCTGGTCCGGACACAAGCTGGTCAAGGCCTTCTCTAAGTCCAGCAGCACCCACGGCCTCATCCGGCCCCCCAGGAGAGTCCCTGCTGGGTCTGAGGGTCTGGGAGCCGTCGGGGTGGGAGGTAGTGGATCCTCCTTCTCGGAGCTGGACGGCTGTGGTGCAGAGGCCGAAGAGAAGGTGTCGCACTCCATGACGGAGGGCGAGATGCGGAAAGCCCTGACCTCTCTCTCCCATGGGGTAAGTAATGACACACTCTACGGTTTCTATGGCCTCACCCGGCCACGCCCCAAACCACACCCCCAGCCCCGCCTCCTCGTCGCCCTTGACGACGTCTCCCAGGGTAGCCCCAAACCCGCTCGTCACCACACCAGCTGGCTCAGGAAGCCTGACCCCAATTACGCCTACTCCACCAAACACCTGCTCTACCAGCGCTCCCGGAACTACGCCAAACCACCAGGGGTGCCCTCCTCCTGTTCCTCCCCCTCACCCCCCGCCCGCTGTGACCTGGCCAAGGCTAAGGGTGGTACGCTGGGTGGAGGAGGGTGTGGGGGCTGGGCATTCCCCCCTCGCAGGCTCCGCGGCCGTACGGCGGTGAGCGAGCTGAACATCACGTACGTGGTGGAGCGCAGCCTCTACGGCCACCTCAACTGGGCCCAGCTAGTCCGGCCCGTCACCCTCAGCCGTGCCGAGCGCCGCTGCCTGTTGGAGGAGGACAGGGAGGCGGACAGGAAGTGGGCAGCCAGCGTGGACCGCTGCACCAAGCGTGTGCTCTTTCGCATCCAGCAGAAGTCTGTGAGTTCTACTGTACAGCAGGGCGGGGGCCAGGAGGACTAAGGCTAGCTCCAAGGCTGCAGAATAACCCTCAGGCTTAGATACAGACACAGGGTTGATGATGTTTCCTTCTTCTCTGCTTTAATCCAGCTAGAATATTTAGAAAGGGTAGTTAATCAGAGGAGACCTCCATAGAGAAACAGAACATTCTACAATCTTTAAATATGAAATCTTTTGGCATCATAGTTCATTTTAATGTGATATGAAATAGTAATGGGATCTGCTGTTCCACTTAGGAAGTTAACAGTGGTTACCAGTGTAACAGCAGAGGATTTATAACTGCCATTTAAAAATGTCACCCAGCCCAAACCCTGTAGGGAGTCTGCTGAGTCAGAACAGACTGAGTGGAAGAGACAGAGACGCAGTTCTGATGGGTCACTGCTCAGAAGCTGACGGACACACTTTGACAGACACATTCTCGCTCCTCTCTTCTTTCTAGCTTTCTCCCTCCTTTTCTATCCCTCTCTCCTCTCATTCGTTCCTTCTCGTTCTTTCTCCTTACCTCTGTGTGTCTGGGTGGAGGAGAGATCTGGGACTGTGACAGTGGCCATAAGCGCAGCTAGATGGTCTGGGTTGGCCAGGCCAAACAAGCCTCCATACGTCATTGAGACAGATGTTATGATAAGGTGTGGTCGGTGTGTGAAAGTTTGATCACAAGTCAATACAAATCTAGCATGGAAGTTTTAGTGTTGATGGTAGGAATCCTACTGAAAGAGAATTTAGATCAACACAGCGAAGTTAAACAGAGCTATTCTGCAGCCTTGAAGAAGCCTGAATACTGGCTTTTACTTGTCAATCATTGGACGTGGTTCTTCATCCATAGACATTTTTATTCATCCATTCAGTTCTCGTTTTTTGGTTTTATCTTTTTGATCGTGCCTCCGTCGGCAAGGTTACAGATGTAGTGGAATTTTCTTTCTCTCTTTTCTTTTTTTACTGTCCTGTGGAAGATGGTTTTCCGAGTGCATGACCATTCCATTGAATATATCCAACAGCATCACTCCATCTCCAGACTTCTTTTTGGACGCCTTCTCAATCGCTTCTCGTCACCACACTTTGGAACTGCGGATTTGGACAGGATAGAAACGGTGGTCTCACACGCACCATGAAACAAATCATCTCAAGGATCAAAGGAGACCTGGGACTGCTGTCGGAAGCTGGTAGAGTAAATTAGGAATGCCCTGTAACGGGAAGAGCAGATTTAATTAGTAACGCTACTCTACCTGAGATACTATATATAGGGTGTGAATGCATCCATGCTCATGCTTCTTAGCACATTTTTAACCCAAAGAGAGGCCTGGAGGTCAAAGCTAGTTCAATTATAAAATGGCCTATCACTCTCCACTTTCTATAACCTAACCCAGTGTAAAAGTATTAATATCTCTAAACAATGTGTGTGTTTCCAGAGACCCTACCTTCGTAATTAAACCCAAGGGAATGGTTGGGTTGGGCCATAGTATGTTATATTTCAGCGTGACCACATCTAACCAAATGATTTCATTTAATTTCATTCTATGCTTGCGTCCCATTAAAGTAACAAACTTGCAGAATAACAGTGACTCCCATTCAATTCTCCATGGATGATCGAACACCTCGTTTAAATTTGATCACCCAAAAACTAATGTACAGTATATAATAAACAGAAATGCATATGAGTTTCACATCACGTCACTTCTGTTGCCCATCCCATATGAGGCCATACCATGACATACATGTACAGACGGACGGTAACGCTCACTCAGCAAACCCATATATAACATACTGCCCTGAATCAACCTGCTGCCATTGTGACTCCGCCAAGCATGAATCATTATGATTTGACTCTTACTGGGCACAGATGAGAGTTAATGTAATTTGAATAGATTCTAATTGATTCTAACTCTCTCTCTCTCTGTCTGACTCTCTCTCTCTCTCTCTGTCTGACTCTTTCCTTCCTCTCCCTTTAACAGAGGACATGTAGTTTTGGAGGGTTTGACCTGTCCAACCGGTCGCTCCATGTGGTCAGTGCAGGCTCAGAGCCCAATGTAAGTACTATCATGTTACTGATGACTCAGGGTTGAGGGGGCGCAATGCTTAGAGAAGTGGACTCAAAACACCTTCTCTCTGTCTCTATGTTTTCTCTTTCCACTCTCTCTCTATCTCTCTCTCTCTCCCTCCTTCCCTCCTTCCTTCTCTCAGAGTAAGGATCCAGAGGCTATATACCGGGAGGTAGTCAAGTCTCCCAACACGTCTCGTATCTCTCTGGGGAAGAAGGTGAAGTCTGTCAAAGAGACCATGAGAAAACGCATGTCCAAGAAGTACAGCAGCTCAATGTCTGAACAGGTACACACACACACACACACACACACACACACACACACACACACACACACACACAAATACAGGCGTTCAATCCTATAATTCACAAAGATTTTCGTTTTTGTTTCAGGCTAAGATACCAACTTTCATAGTAGAATAAAAAGGCTTGATTCTAGTTGATTGAATGCTCCCCAATGTTGTCAAGCTATCATTCTGGGCTTTACGTGTGTTTATGTGTGTGTGTGTGTGTGTGTGTGTGTGTGTGTGGACATGTTTGTGTTGGTTACAAATAAACACCTTCTCTCAACACAAACAGATGTGTGACACACACACACACATACACACAGTCAGATGTCACACACACACAGCTGGGACTCTCTTGGCGCTGTCCACACTCTGGTCTCAGCTTTCTCAGATCCAGGATAGGGCTCTGGGTGTAGGGTAGGGTGTGTATGGAAGGGTCTGAGCTCATCCAGTGAGGCAAGCGTCCCAGAGGCCAGGCTAGAAGAGCTCTGAGACAAAGGGGGCTTTGGCACTGGGACTGTGTGTGTGTGTGTGTGTGTGTGTGTGTGTGTGTGTGTGTGTGTGTGTGTGTGTGTGTGTGTGTGTGTGTGTGTGTGTGCTGTGTGTGTGCTATTGGCATTCATATCATATGAGCATACACATTATCACATATCACAGTACAGTAGGGGTTTTGGCCTGGTATCTAGGCTGTGAGAGGGTACAGTACAGTAAGCCTTGGGTGTGGCACAACCTATTGAATGCTCACTGCAAACAGGTTCCTTCAGAGATAAAGAGAAGAGATAGTTGGAACGTCAGTCCTTTGACCCAGAAAAAGGTTGAATTAGTCATGAATGTGTTGCTTGGAAAGAGCAGACAGGAGACTTGATGAGCTCCAACTTTAGTGAAGCTATTTTACATGCAACGCTGCCATCTAGTGGCTGTGGTGAATTCTCCTTCAGTAAAGCTGCTGTCATGTGACTGATACTGTATCTCGTTGACTGACGGACATTCTATGAGTGACCACTACTTATCACCAATACTGACATCTGTGTCTCCCTCTCCATCTCTTTCTTCATCTCTCTCTCTCACCCCTCTCCTCTCCACTTCTACCTTTCTGATCCAACCTCCTCCCTCCCTCCCTCTAGTCGAGCCCAGACGGGGCTCCCAGCTCCCCCCAGTCCCCTCAGCCAGACACAGACTCTCTGGAGAAACCCAAGCTGAAGGCTGGAGGATCAGTGGAGAGCCTCCGGAGCTCCCTCAGTGGACAAAGCTCCATGAGTAAGTACCCTGTGTGTGTGTGTGTGTGTGTGTGTGTGTGTGTGTGTGTGTGTGTGTGTGTGTGTGTGTTTGTATGTGTGTGTGTACAGTACACATTAAGGCAGTGCACAAAGCTCGACACAAGAGGGCACTGCCATCACATCTACCTAGCAACATTCACACATTCTTCTACACAGACTTAACCCTTTATCAAGCCTGCTGTGTCAGCTAGTATACATCACATCATCATTTGTATGATCTGAACTCTATGTTATAGCTCTATGTCACAATCACACCCACTCCCATTGGAGGGTTCAGAGATGACATGTGACATCATCTGGTCCTATCTGGTGAGAGCTTCTTCTCCCACATTGACTGACCATGATCTTACCCTGGCATGTGTTCAGACAACTCTTCTATCTGTCTCTCATGTCTTGATGTTAGAGTTTGACTAAGGTCTGTGAGGGCTGGGTTGATGTTTGTTAGTTAGTTAGTGAGAGAGAGTCTGTTGTTGGCCTGGGCCCATAGAGCCGGAGGGGCTATGACACATGCTAATTATTAGATAGGAAGGCTTTTCTCTCTGCTTCCCACACTAATCATTACAGATCAGACATCCAGAGAGACGTCTATGGGAAGACAGCAGCACGTTCTATACACACTGGCTACAAGTGATAGATTTTGGCTGTTATTATTAAATTTTAAGGCTGCTATTAATGAGTATTCACATACATACTCGGGCTTTGTGTGAATAGATGAGTACATTTTATCCAACTCTCATTTAAAATAAATTGATGTTCACTTACTCAGTTTCAAAACATTGAATTGAATACATCTATTTGGATGATATGAAAGGTTTGACCATGTGTGTTCCAGGTGGTCAGACAGTCAGCACCACAGACTCGTCTGCCAGTAACAGAGAGAGTGTGAAGTCTGAGGATGGAGATGACGAGGAGCCTCCCTACAGAGGGCCCTTCTGTGGCAGGGCGCGAGTACACACTGACTTCACCCCTAGCCCCTACGACTCAGACTCCCTCAAACTAAAGGTAACGCACACTTACTCACCTCCACCTCCACACTTAGAAACACACAGTCCCTATGGTACTAACTCTCTCAAATGAAGGGAAACACACAGATACTTATTGACTCATATGCACAACCCTGAATTCATAACCGCCCTCAACTCACAAGTTTTCATCTTTCCACACACACACACACACAACACACACACACACACACACACACACACACACACACACACACACACACACACACTTGATGGCTGATAGTTTTAGCGTTTTCTCATGTGAATGTGTTTTGTGTCTTCCAGAAAGGGGATGTGATCGACATCATCAGTAAGCCTCCCATGGGGACGTGGATGGGCCTGCTCAACAACAAGGTGGGCACCTTTAAGTTCATATATGTGGACGTGCTGAGTGAGGAGGAGGAGAAGCCCAAGAGACCTGTCAGGAGGAGGAGGAAGGGCAGACCTCCCAAACCCACCTCTGTAGAAGAGCTGCTGGAACGCATCAACCTCAAGGTACACACACCTTAACACACATGCACGCGTGCGCACATACACACACAAACTTGTTTAACACACTCACACACATACACCTGTACATTGCACAAGAACACACACACACAACTTTTCCACTCTCCGTTGCACACACATACACACAACTCCATACAAACCTCACACACCAATGCTAAGGTGTTCTGTACAAGGTGAATAGTAGTCCTGCAACTTCCCTCCTACAGTCATATTCATATCCCAGCCATCTAGAAAACACCCAGCCTCTTCTGTCAACCACCCAGCCTAGCCAGCTCAGCCTCCCCAGGGAGTGAGCACCGTAGGTGGACTGTTTCTAAATGAGCCCAGCTTGATGAAGCTCTGACATGACAGATTACAGACCAGGCTATGTCCATGGCTCTCCTCTACTCAAGGACATAAGTAACATAACGGTACATGTTCAATGCCAGGGCAGAGCAGAGACTATATTACAGGCTTGAAGACCTCCCATGAGTCTACTGCTATCCTACTATATACAGTACATGTGCATCAAGGTACACTCTGTCATCTCTGTCGTCACATACGTGGGAGTGGGAGAGCAGACTAAACCCACCATTAACAACTGGTGACCATGTAAAGACATTATGCTGAGACTGTGTTCCACCTTTGTTCTGTTTCTGTTTCATGTCGCGCTCTGGATAAATGAGTGTTTTTGACAAGTATTTATTTAGATTTCTTTTTTGTTTATTTTAAATGAGAACTATGGCCAAGTTTCTTTTTTTGTCCAGATTTGGTTAGAATTAGAGAGTTCAGATACATTTACTAATGCAGGTTTACTGGTGATTGAGTCAAGAATATGTACTCCTTAAAGTGACAAAAAAAAAGCTGAGTAACAAAAGTAGCAAGAGTAAGACTCCGTAATAACCTTGCTGACTAATCTTACATAAAACAGAGCTCATTGTGGTCAGGGCGTTCCTAAAAACACAACTACAAAGTGGAGTGCGCTTCGAATCTGCCATCTTCTCTATATTTTTATCTGTTTTATCTTTTGAAATCTTCCATTTCAACTTGATTGTAGAGGTATCTTGGAGCAAACATGCTTTTATCTTCAAATATGCTAGGATGTTACATGAAAGACCAAGATCTTTCATATGAGAAGGTTGTGTAGAGTAGTGGTCTTTGGTTTTGTCTCATTCGTCTTTATCTTAGCAGAAATAGAGCTGAAAGTCACTTTTAGCTAAGGACGGAAGTCTTCGTGGTTACAGTGGTGACATGCAGTCTGTGTGTATTGTACCCTTTAGATGTGTGGGTTGGACAAAACTTTAGACTGAACCTGTTCCAAAACACACAGAGGGTGTATTGTGATATTTTTAGATGGTGATTTCTGGTGTCCTCCCACTAAGCGATAGCACCACAGGGTGTAATGACTAGTTTTGTGCTCTTGTTAAATTGTGTGTGTATCCTCCTTGTTGGCTGTGGTGAAAGGTGTGGTAGAGAATCTCCTCTACTTCATCCCTCTCTTTCCCACCCTTCCCAACTCTTTCCTCCTTTTCTGTGGCCACATTGGTCAATTTCGTTTACCTCATTGCATGTGTTTTTGCAAGATAAACATTTTGCCCTTATCTTTGAAAACTGGTCCTAGGCCAGTTTAGCTGTTTAGCTAATAATAGTTAGTCACGCATGGGAATCAGAAAACGATCTGGAATCAGAACATGAGATAACCAGAGCCTCTTCTCTCCTTACTCCTCCCATCTCCTCTCCTCTCCTCTCTTCTCCTCTTCTCCTCTCTTCTCGTCTCCTCCCTTCTCTTCTTCTTTCTCTTCTCCTCTCCTCCAGGAGCACATGCCTACCTTCCTGTTTAACGGCTATGAGGACCTGGACACCTTCAAGCTGCTGGAGGGGGAGGATCTAGATGAGCTCAACATCAGAGACCCTCAACACAGAGCTGTGCTGCTCACCGCTGTGGAGCTACTGCAGGAGTATGACAGTGAGTACATACACACGTGAACTCATGTGCGCATGCACAAACCTTTCGCTCTGTCTGTTTGACTACATTGTCTCTATGATTACTACACTACATCATTGTGTAAGTTTCTGTATATCTGACTATATGGTTTCTGTGTGTTGTGTGTGTCTGTAGGCAGCAGCGACCCGGAGCGGAGTGGCCTGTCAGGCTCTCAGGAGAAGCTGCTATCAGAGGGCCACATCCTGGTGGGTGACTCACCACGTGACTCTGGCTGCTACGAGAGCAATGAGAACCTGGAGAATGGTAATGACTAGCCTAGCGTAGCTTCCCGCTAATGGGATTAGCCTGGTGTTAGCCTAGCCTGGGCCTAGCCTAGCGCTACAGTGACTGTGGCTCCTATGATTACTCTTCCACTCTGGGCCTCCCCTTCCTCTTCCTCCTCCTCTGCCATGCTATGCTTCTGCATTCTAACCTGACCCATCCGTCATCGCTCTCCATTGGACCAAGGCCTGCCAATCAAACCTCCACTCTTTATCCGCCATGTCTGTCTCCTGGCTCCACCCACTTCACACCCCCACTCACCCCTGCCCCACCTATCTGCGTAGTGTCGTAGTGAGGGGAGAGATGCATCCCCCCCGCTCTTTTTTCCCCCTTTCTTTTTCTCATTGTCACTCCACTCTCTCTTTCCACTGCTCTCTCCATCTCCAGGCTGTCTCTGTCTTCACTGCAGAAGCCCTATCCTAAGGGACAAGGCCCTAACCCCCAGGCCTAGATGGCTAGTGGGGCCCTATGTACAAAGGGAACAACACCCCACATCTCAAATGCACACAACTACTCTGCTCAACTCAAGCCCAGTGCCCATGTTCCTCCCATCTCACAATGGACAGAGAACCCCTACTCCTCCTCCTCCGCCCCAGGAGGTTGAGTGGTTGCTGGGAGACCAGACCAATTATGACACGATGAGGGAGTGTTTCTTTTGAAAGGTGTTATTGTAAAAGCGGAGATCGTGTAAAGAATGAAGTCACTGCCCAATAATTTACTGTAGTATGGCTCTGTAGGTGGTGCTGGAGTGGAAAGCTATGGTTCCATTAGCCTAATGCCGGCTCAATCTCTGTTCTCCCTGCCATTTCAAGTCACTTGAAAACATTTCTGTAACTTCTTGTGTGTTTATTTGTAATAGTGACCATGTTACACAATGATCGTACGTGCCTAAACAACCCTCAAAAAATCTTGGATTAAAATATTTTTAAATGATAGTGGATATATAAAAAAAGCAGCTTTTCTAATTATGGACGTGTATTTGAGATCTATATTTGTGAGAACGTTTAGTGTATAGTTGAGACTACTCAAACTCCTCCTTAAAAGACTGTGTTTTGCTTTCCGCCTACAGTTGAGTTGAGTTGTGTTCAATCATAACTCATAAACCTTTGCTTGAATCATTGACTTCTCTGTCTATGTTTTCTCTCTCTTCTGTCCTATGTGTGAGTTATAACAGTTCTGAAAGATGTGCAATCTGCCACAGTAGAGATTTGAGTTGTGGAATAAACCACTTCTGTGATTGAAGTTACTCCGTCCTGCTTGCTTCATTTCATGTCTCCTTCTTTCTTTGTGTCTCTGTTTTCTCCATCTCAGTCGTTAACACTCGTCATTAGCTGCATAACATTCAGTGTACATTCTGCATTTTAATTCTGTTTTGTTTTAATTAATAAACTCTTCTTTCACTGTGCCTTTACTCTTTCGCTATGGTAAACCAATCTGCATTATTCTGCCTCCATACAGATGTAGAATCTTAATTTGATCACCCTGTTGCAGGAAAACTGTCCTTCAATCCAGGAAAACGTTCCTGCAATATATATACACTACCAGTCAAAAGTTTGGACACACCTACTCATTCAACGGTTTTTCTTTATTTTTACTATTTTCTACATTGTAGAATAATAGTGAAGACATCAAAACTATGAAATAACACATATGGAATCATATGGTAACCAAAAAAGTGTTAAACAAATCAAAATATATTTTCTACAATGTAGAAAATAGTAAAAAAAAAAAAAAAGAAAAACCCTTGAATGAGTAGGTGTGTCCAAACTTTTGACTGGTACTGTATATATATATATATATATATATATATATATATATAGATATAGATATAGATATAGATATATATATATAGCCATGGTCTTCAGAGCATAACTGTTACATAAATGTGATCCACTTTGCATTGCCATACTTGTTTCTCTGGACATTACAATGAGCTACAGAGAGAAAACTACAAATGTACCACTATCACAAAGAATCAGCATTACTGCATCATGCTCTTAAGGAAATCGTGAATGTCATGGATACATTAGAACTAGTAGATATATGGAGGCTTAAATATCCTGATCTAGTGAGATATACATGGCGGAGACTCAATCAAGCTAGTCGTCTTGACTTCTTTCTTACGTCATTCTCATTGGCACCAAAAGTTTAAAAAGTGTTGATAGGGGACAGAATGCGGTCGGACCATCATATAATTGGCATATACATTACTCTTACTGAATTTCCACGTGGGCGAGGATATTGGACATGTAATCCAAGCCTATTGGATAATAACTTGTTTTTAACTAGGACAGAGGAATTTATAACTGATTTTTTACGACATAACATAGGTACAGCAAATCCCCTTATTGTATGGGACACCTTTAAATGTGCCTTTAGAGGCCATGCAATTCAGTACTCATCTCGAAAACAAAAGCAATTTAGGTCAAAAGAGTCCACGCTAACAAAGGAAATAGAAGATCTAACAGAACAGATAGATGGCAATAAAAACTGTAACATAGAGGCTCAGAATAATATTAGAGGAAAAACAAAAAGAAATGGAGAAACTTATTCAAGAAAGATCAAGTGTAATATATTATTAAAAATAAAGCAAACTGGATGGAATATGGGGGAAAATGCACCAACAATAATATCAAGGGATTAGAAATCCAGGGCTTAAAAACAAAGGTGTCATTGTATGCTGATGATTCATGTTTTCTTTTAAATCCACAACTTGAATCCCTCCACAGCCTCATAGAGGATCTAGATACATTCTCTAACCTCTCTGGATTACAACCAAATTATGACAAATGTACTATATTACGTATTGGATCACTAAAAAATACAATTTTTACATTACCTTGTAGTTTACCAATAAAATGGTCTGATGGTGATGTGGATATACTCGGAATACATATCCCAAATGAAATAAATGATCTCACTCCAATACATTTTAATAGAAAGTTAGCAAAAATAGATAAGATCTTGCTACCATGGAAAGGTAAATACCTGTCAATTTGTGGAAAAATCACCCTGATTAACTCTTTAGTATTATCCCAGTTTACCTATTTGCTTATGGTCTTGCCTACGCCTAGCAAACAGTTTTTTAAATTATATGAGAAAAAAATATTCCATTTTATTTGGAACGGCAAGCCAGACAAAATTAAACGGGCCTATTTATATAATGAATATGAATTCTGAGGACAGAAATTATTAAATATTAAAGCATTAGACCTATCACTAAAAGCTTCAGTCATACAAAAATTATACTTAAATCCGAACTGGTTCTCTAGCAAACTGGTGAGATTGTCTCACCCAATGTTCAAGAAGGGACTTTTTACAACCCCTCACTTTCAGGTATTTGAAAAGGAAATCATCTCCCAGATATCACTATTTCTAAAACAAGCCATAGAATGTTGGTTGCAATTTCAATTTAATCCTCCAGAAATGACAGAAGAAATAATGCAACAAATATTGTGGTTAAACTCAAATATACTAATTGATAAAAAAAGGTATAATCTTCATAAATGATATTATCGGTAGGAATGGTGGAGTTATGTCGCACATGCAGCTAACAAAAACATATGGAAATGTCTGCTCTACCCAAAATTACAACCAAATAATTGCAGCATTACCACAAAAATGGAAGAGGAAAGTCGAAGGAGGAAAAAGTAAGGAACCTGTCTGTCGGCCTTGCATTAAAGAACATAATTGGTTAAAGAAAATTGTGATAAATAAAAAGTTTACCAGTTTCATTTAAGGACCAAAAGATTGACAGCCGTCCCATATAGATTGCAAAATAGTTGGGAAGAGATTTTTGACGTACCGATTCCATGGCATAGTGTTTATGAACTGATACGCAAAACGACGCCGGATTCAAAACTTAGAATTTTTCAATTTAAATTATTATATAAAATTCTTACTACCAATAGAATGTTATTTGTATGGGGGATACAATCTTCCCAGCTCTACAGATTTGGCTGTGAAGAGACAGAATCATTAGATCATTTGTTTTGGTACTGTCCATTTGTAGCTTGTTTCTGGACACAGGTCCGGGAATGGATGAAGGATTGCAATATTTGCATGGAGCTGACCCTGCAGATAGCACTACTGAGTGATCTGAAAAGTCATAGTCAATCGATCAATAATATAATAATACTTTTAGAAAAAATGTTTATTTTCAATTCACAAATTGTAGAAACAATGAGAATAGAAAGGTTCAGAACTTTTGTAAAACATCACAGTACAGTTGAAAAATATATGGCAAATAGAAATCCAATATGGATGGTGTTAAGAGATATATGGGAGGTGTTGAATGGAGCTGAAGGATGGGACTAATAACAACAACTAATAACAACACGATAACTAGTGTAAGACATGCTGTGTCCATAATAAGTATATAGGTTATATATTGTGAGCTTTTGTGAAAGAGCACAGTTAGAAAGATATGGCATATAGAAGCATACCAGATGGACATCATGAAAATGATCGGAGGATGTTCAGGAGTAAAAACAAACAAAATATAATTATTGACTGTGTCCATAAAATGTATATAGTATGTATAAGCATGAAGTAGAGGCCTAAGCATTGTTGTTCACTAGTTTACTCCAATTAGGGAAGGGATGGTGGGGTTGGAAAGTAATAAAAGGGAAATATATATATTTTTAATGGATATGTATATATATATATATATATATATATATGTGTATATGTATGTATGTGTATATATATATATATATATATATATATATATATATATATATATATATATGCGAGAGAAAGAAAAAAAAACATATGGGGATTGGAAGTGATGCAGACAATTACCTTGATGGATGTTACAATCTATCTGCAATATTAAAGCTGATCCACACCCTAGAAAAAACTAAAAAAGAATCAGCATTACTCAGTGTCTGTTTTTGAGTAATAGTATTGTGTATTGGAGTGTTTGAACATTTATTTCTTTTGAAAAGCAGACATCTGACTTTGGGGTCAATATTTATTTATTATACCCTGATAGCAAGTCTTAAATATCTTTATTAAACAAATGATTGGAAGCTAGCCTGATATAGGGGATAGCTGGGCCAAATTTCAGACATCTTTGTGGGTGAAATTGGCAATAACAAGCACATCAGACTGACTTCAATCTGCATCAATCTTTTAATGTTCTCCAAATTAAAAGAGATAAATGACAGATTTGTGTATGATGTGTATGATGAAAATTGTGTATGATGTAATTTCACTATTCATTATTGTATGAGGCTTGACATATGGCATCTAGTGCTCTTTTACACACACATGTTCATGTTGCTCCAATAAACCATGATGGTAAATTGGCTTCTAACCTCCTGTTATTGTACTATATGGATGTTCTGCGTCTGAAATCGTATTATAATAATAGCACATCTGGATTGGAATAAGAAAGTATAGTCCTCCACAGAGCTGGGACTGAAAACGATCTACACTGACCACTGACCATCATGGACATTTTGCTGATATCGTTCATAACGATGAATAACCTACCGGGTTATGAAATGTGAAGTTTGAAATGAAATAAGTTTGCTAATATGGGTGATTGTTAAAGGGATAGTTAAGGAGTTTTGGCAATGAAGCACTTGATCTACTTCCCCAGAGTCAGATGAACTCGTGGATACCATTTTTATGTCTCTGCGTCCAGTATGAAGGAAGTAAGAGGTAGTTTCGCCAGCCAATGCTAACTAGCTTAGCGCAAAGACTGGAAGTCTTAGGGTTTTAATGGTAATATAAATAAATACTGTGGTGCACATTGTTATAAACGTATCATTCTATATATCGTTATCATATTATTTCAGTCAATTTAATCGTGATATGGATTTTTGTCCAAATCACCCAGCTCTAGTCCTCCACCTCTTCCCCATTTGGCAGTATTGCACTGATATGGCTATAATCACAAAAAATAAAATGTTATTGTTGTTGTTATTACTCTGGCTAGTTCACCGTTACACAGTCTAGTTTTGTCTTATCTATGTCATACCCACATAAACATGTGGTGTAAGTAGAATATGCAATATGACATGGATTTATACTGTAACATGCATGTTTTCATGCTTTCTACTGACAGGTAACCCATGACCATGTGTCCAACTGTACTCTTAATCATTATGAACAATCTGATCAAAGGCCATAGTGGGTTAGAGGCTTAACCACAGAGAAAGGAACACTTCAGTGTCACTGCTGTAAAGCTGCTGTAAAGCTCTGTGTGTGAACGGGGTTGTTTCAGATTCACATGTCCTCTTAGAGGAAGTTCACATTCACAGCTGATAGTTATAATCAAATTGCAGTACAAACGGCACAGAACCCATAGTGACATGAAACCCATTACATCCAATACATGCAGTAAGTACACCTCAATATCAGTTCTCAGTTTTGTTATGTCCCTATCCTAAATCTGTTTTAAGTCAAAGTCTGGGGATATGTTTATGCAACCGTTCCCAGCTCTAGAATGAAGAGGGATATGTTTTACTGTGTTTCAGGCAAGAGCAGGAAGACATCTCGCTCCAACCGCTCCTCTGCGGGCCTCCAGTCCCCAGACTACCCCACCCTGCCCATGACCCAGTCCACTGAGGCCCTGCAGCAGAGCAAGCTAGAGCACGCAGCGAAGTTCACAAAGCACTTCTTCCTCAAGCCCACCCTGAGGGGCTTCAGCCTGCTGGGGCTGAGGAAGGGCCACCGCCGGACCCGGACCCCCATGCCGGCCAGCCGCAGCTGTGAGGACCTGGACGGGCCACCGGAGGCCACCGGCCCCCAGGCCTGGAAGAGATCCCACTCCCTGGGGGACCTCCACTGGGAGCAGGCCTTCGAACAGAAGAAGGACTACAGCCTAGAGCTCAAGCCCGCTAAAGGTGTCTCCAAGTCGGGCAACAGCAGCACGGTGAAGGGCCTCCAAAGTCATGGAAATGGGGGTTCATCACCGGCTCAGAATGTAGAGAGTGCTGTGAGCCCTAAAGGGCGTTCTGACCATTCCCCTGTGCCCTCCCAGCTGCCCCTCAGACCCCCCTGTCCCACCGCCCCGCTTCCCCAGCCCCAGGTGACCCTCCCCAGCCTGCTCCCCAGCCCTCCTGAATCCCAGCTGGGGGAGAGGAGCATCCGGACTCACCCCAAAAAGCCCCCAGTGCCCCCTCCCGTTCCAGTCAAGAAATCCAAGGAGCGCCTGGCCAATGGGATGCGCCACCGCTCTCTTGTCCTCTCCTCCCCCACTCATTCATATACCTCCACCCACTCTCATCCCCCCAGCCCTGTCATCAGCAGCCCCAGTGCTCCAGCCCTCCCCAGTAAGGCCTCCAGTACCCCTGCCTCCCCCTCTCCAGCCAGCCCCTCTCCAGCCTCCCCTGCCTCCACCACCGGCAGTCCAGAGCCAGACGAACCAGGCACCCCCCCAGCCGTGCCCCCTCCCTGGCTGTCTGACCTGCCCGAGTCGGCCTGCCCTCAGGCTCAGATCCAGGGCGGTGGTGGCAAGATGGCGGTGGCCAGGAAGGTGTCCTATGCTAAAATGGCCATCGATCTCCACAGCGTGCTGGAGCAGAGACTGGAAGCCGAGAGCATCGACCTCACAGAGGAACCCTACTCAGACAAGGTCAGTTACCACCACAGCCTGCATCTATGGTAATGTACCTGTTATTACTGTGTAGAACACACACACACAACCACCACATCCTCACTCACACAGGCCAGTTTGTCACAGCTAGGGGTTATACAATACCCACATAGATGTGGGTGTGCTTCATTAAGATCATCTCACAACTAAAGAAGTTAAAGAAACACTTTAATAGACAGTGCAGATTGGACCACAAGTGATGAGGACTGGCCCACTCTGTGAGAGAGTACATTAGAAGTCAGCATAGGAATCCAGTAAAGGACACACTCCAGGTCAATAAATACATTATTAGAAGGTTGTGTTTTTGTCTCCTGGCCGTCAAGGCCTTTTGATTTGGCGTTTTGATTACTGCACTCAGACAAAACAAGACTGGATCCTGTATCCTGTCATATGGCTCTCGCTTCCTGTCAACAATAGCAGTGGGTTGCTTTGGTATCCATACAGCAGAAAGAAAGAAAGAAAGATAGAAAGAAAAATAGAAAAAAAAGAAAGAGGGTGGAGAGAGAGCAGAGAGAGCGAGAGAGAGAGCAGAGAGAGAGAGCAGAGAGAGAGAGAGAGAGAGAGAGAACAGAAAGAGAGAGCAGAAATAGAGAGAGAGCAGAAAGAGAGAACAGAAGGAGAGAGCAGAAATAGAGAGAGAGCAGAGAGAGAGCAGAAAGAGAGAGCAGAAAGAGAGAGAGAGAGAGAGAGAGAGAGAGAGAGAGAGAGAGAGAAAGAGCAGAGAGAGAGAGCAGAGAGAGAGCAGAGAGAGAGCAGAGAGAGCAGAGAGAGAGAGAGAGAGAGAGAGAGAGAGAAAGAGCAGAGAGAGAGAGAGAGAGAAAGAGCAGAGAGAGAGAGCAGAGAGAGAGCAGAGAGAGAGAGCAGAGAGAGAGAGAGAGAGAGAGAAAGAGCAGAGAGAGAGAGCGAGTGAGAGCTAGACGATGAAGGGAAAATCTTCTGTGGGACACACACACACACACACACACACACAGACAGACGGACGGACGGACGGACGGACGGACGGACGGACGGACGGACGGACGGACGGACGGACGGACGGACGGACAGACGGACAGACAGACGGAGTCTACAGCACTGCACTGTACTGCTGGGTTTATATTAATGAGGAATAATGCTGCTGTGCAGAGACACTGTCCAGTCACTAGGAGTGCAGTGTTGGGAGTAGGGCTATGTTAGGGTCAGACACTTGGCTGTGGCTATACATCTACATACACCCTCCATCTCTCTATTCCTTCACCCTGAGTGGCCTCCAGTCCAGTTTGGCTGGGTTGTCCTGGATTGGCTGGAGACTGGCCATGACTCCAGGTGTCTGGAGCTTTTGAGAGAGAGAGAGAGAGAGAGAGAGAGAGAGAGAGAGAGAGAGAGAGAGAGAGAGAGAGAGAGAGAGAGAGAGAGAGAGTGCATGAGAGAGAGTGTGCATGTTTTAAACATTTTCCCCCACTGAATTCCCTTTTATTCTCTCTTCATGCATGGCAACCATTGGCTAGTCTAGTCCACCTATGACATGTTATGGGATCTCCCGCGTCGTTTGCTTGTCTCTGTCTCTATGAGCTTATCTCCCAGCCAATGGGCTCATCAGTTGGCCAGTGTTTTGACTCGTTATTTCACATTATTAGTCTGCTTCATTCCCTCATGAACAGACAGAAACTGGGCCTCTCCAGACTCATAATGTTTAAATGAGCAAATAAAGTGAGAGAGCTAGCTCCTACGTCAGCCCCTAGTGTCTGTGCTGTTCTAAAACCTGCAGTTCTTGTAGAGCAGGGGTGTCAAAGTCAAATGGACGGAGGGCCAAATAAAAAATTTAGCTACAAGCCGAGGGCCGGACTGTTCGAATGTTCATTGAAAAATGTTTAAATGACGCATATAGTCTAGTGAACCTAATTGAACCTACTGAAAACCTAACAAATATATTCCAATATGATCAGATAAATAAAGCAATATTTTCTTATGGCTCTGTCAGTAATCTTTAATTTTCAACAGACACAAAAGACACATTTCCTTTATATAAAAATCCCCATAACATGAACATTAAATGAAAGAAACCGGTATTCAAGGCACCATCAGTAGCCTATATTTTCTATTTTAGCAAAAGTGGGCTAAATTTACTTCAAAGAAAAAAACAATAATAGCAATTTTCTATCATCCACTCAACTGAAATATTTTTAAAATATAATTGGATTGAAATACAATAAAATAAAGTGCAAAAATCTATTAATCAAAAACAACACTTTGTTTAAGGAGAAGTAACATGCAGTGAAAACAAATATTAAACTTTAACTTTTAAACTTGAACTGAGTAAAAACTCTAAATATGTGATTGCACAGTAATGTTCACTTGTTTGAGGTTGAGGGTGATACTTGGTGGTGTCCCATCTTTTCCACAAGTTCATCAATGTTCGGGGTAAGGCTCTGAGCTGAGGAAATCCTCAGAATTGAGTGGAGGTGTTCAGCAGTAAGTCGACTTCTGTGTGATGTTTTGTTCAGGTTCATCAAAGAAAACAGTTGTTCACACAGGTATGTGCTGCCAAACATAGACAACGTTTGAGCAGCCTGGATGCGCAGCTGGGGCATTGTGTCGGGGAGGAAACGGGCGAACTCCGCAGCACCCACTGCCGCATATTTTGCCCTCAGTGCATCATTGCATTGGAGGTCAATCAACTCCATTTGGAGGTTTGGTGGTGAGCTTTCCACGTCAACAGCAAATGGGTTACCGAGCAGTTCCAACCTGCTTTTTTGTGCTTCAAAGTCAGCAAATCGGCGTCGAAAGTCAGCGGCAAGCATACCTATTTTATCAGCCAACTGTGCGCTCGGGAACGCACTGGTAGAGAGCTTCTCTTTCATGGTCTGGCAGCTGGGAAAGTGGCTCAAATTTTCTTTCCGCATCTGCGTCTCCCACAGAGTCAGTTTGGTTTTAAATGCCTTCACTGTACTGTACATATCAGAGATGACATGATCCCGACCCTGCAGCTGCAAGTTCATTGCATTCAGATGACTCGTAATGTCACACAGAAAAGCCATTTCACACAGAAACATTTCGTCTCGGAGTTGTGTTGTGTCTTTCCCTTTGCTGTCCAAGAACAGACAAATCTCCTCACGAAGCTCGAAACATCTTTGAAGCACCTTTCCCTGGCTTAGCCATCGCACCTCTGTGTGATAAGGCAAATCACCATGCTCCGTTTCTAACTCCGTCAGAAATGCCTTGAACTGGCGGTGATTCAAACCTTTGGCTCTGATAAAGTTAACTGTGCGCGTGATGATGCTCATTACATGCTCCATTTTCAAGGCTTTACCGCACAACGCTTCCTGGTGTATGATACAATGATAAGCTGTCAGCTCACCTGTCGCGTTTTCCTCTTGCATCTTTTCCCGTATCTTCGCCACCAGTCCGCTCCTGTGTCCACACATCGCAGGTGCTCCGTCGGTTGTCAAACCCACGAGTTTTTCCCAAGGCAGCTCCATCTCATTTACACATCTTGACACCTCTTCATACAAATCATGCCCCGTAGTTGTGCCATGCATAGGACGTAAAGCCAAAAACTCCTCTGTCACGCTTAGGCTGGAGTCCACTCCGCGGATGAAAATTGACAACTGGGCAATGTCAGAAATGTCGGTGCTCTCATCCACAGCCAAGGAATATGCAATGAAATCTTTTCCCTTTTTCACAAGCTGCTCTTTTAGATTGATGGACAACTGGTCTACTCTCTCGGCAATGGTGTTTCTGCTCAGACTCACATTTAAAAAGAGTTGCCTTTTTTCTGGGCAAACTTCGTCACAAACTTTAATCATGCAGTTTTTGATGAAATCCCCCTCCGTAAATGGCCGGGCTGATTTAGCGATCTCTTCTGCCAAAATAAAACTGGCCTTGACAGCAGCCTGGCCTTGTGATTTGGCTTTTTTGAACAGAGCCTGTCGAGATTTGAGGCCTCGTTTTAATTCCTCTGCCTTTTGTAGCCTTTGTTCCATGTCCATATTCTTGTTTTTGTCCGCGTGTTTCGTTTCATAACGTTTCATAATGTCGTACTCCGACTCCCACCTTGTTTGAAACCCCCGGTTCTCAGTGTCCACCTTCCGTTTTGCCATTTTTGATGGGTATCTGAAAGTTAATTTTACTGTGATGCTGACGACTGCTGTGCCAATAAATATTGAAATGAAGCAGCCTACTGCTCGGTGCGTCACCGTTGCATTGTGGGAAATGTAGTATTGGTGCGTGTAAAAGATCTGCGGGCTGCCGGCTTGCTGCGGTCTGCGGGCCGGTTCTAATAATAAATCAAGATCATCCCAGGGGCCGTAAAAAACCTTCTCGCGGGCCGGATGTGGCCCGCGGGCCTTGACTCTGACATATGTGTTGTAGAGGCTTAGGTTGAAAAACACTGTGACCGTAGTCAATAAAAGTGCACGGTACAGTCTGCATTTTGTGTTTAGATCTATGACTTTATGGTGTTGACTGGAGCCGACAGACATTTGTATTTAAATGGAGAGAGAGAGAAGTCACTATGGTTTCTGATTGGCTTGTCTAATCTGGGCGTAGGCTGTGGGGGAGTGAATTCCCCTGGCCCTTTGAAATATGGGCTTAAGTTTTCTCTGCCTAGCAACCCAGATTTATTCCGGATTTACTTCAGGTCATGGTTACTTAGGGTTTTCATGGCTTGGGGTTTTAGTATCAGTATTGAGTTGTTGTGCCCCCAGGGAGAGGGTATCTCTCAATGGAAACCACTTCTCCTAATGTGCATGAGTTCTCATGCCAACATGTTTCGAGTGTGTATGCGTGTGTCTGTGTCCCTCTCCTACTCTCCCCACTCATCCACAGTCTCTCGCTCTCCATTTCTCTTTCCCTCCAGCATGGTCGGTGTGGTATCCCCCAGCCCCTGGTGCAGCGCTACAGTGAAGACCTGGAGCAGCCAGTGAAGGATGTGGCATCCAACATGGACCAGGTCCGCGTCAAGCAGCTCCGCAAGCAGCACCGCATGGCTGTGAGTACTTTATGGGACAGATTTAATAAGCATTTACATGGTCACCAGGGTAAAGTTTGCACCTGTTATTTTCATATGATGATACGTTTAATAAATCATTTTACTGCAGTGAGCTAAATTAGAGTGTTTCTTGGTAGTCTTAAGCAAATCTACTTTGAAACAAAAGTCTACACTTCACACACATGGTTATGGTCTTAAAAAAAAGAAGACACCTGTACCAATCAAATTACATTTTATTGGTCGCATACACATACAGTGCCTTGCAAAAGTATTCATCCCCCTTGGCGTTTTTCCTATTTTGTTGCATTACAACCTGTAATTTAAATGGATTTTTATTTGGATTTCATGTAATGGACATACACAAAATAGTGCAAATTGGTGAAGTGAAATGAAAAAAATAACTTGTTTCAAAAAATTCTAAAGAATTAATAACCGAAAAGTGGTGCGTGCATATGTATTCACCCCCTTTGCTATGAAGCCCCTAAATAAGATCTGGTGCAACCAATTACCTTCAGAAGTCACATAATTAGTTAAATAAAGTCCACCTGTGTGCAATCTAAGTTTCACATGATCTCAGTATATATACACCTGTTCTGAAAGGCCCCAGAGTCTGCAACACCACTAAGCATGGGGCACCACCAAGCAAGCGGCACCATGAAGACCAAGGAGCTCTCCAAACAGGTCAGGGACAAAGTTGTGGAGAAGTAAAGATCAGGGTTGGGTTATAAAAAAATATCAGAAACTTTGAAAATCCCACGGAGCACCATTAAATCCATTATTTAAAAATGGAAAGAATATGGCACCACAACAAACCTGCCAAGAGAGGGCCGCCCACCAAAACTCACGGACCAGGCAAGGAGGGCATTCATCAGAGAGGCAACAAAGAGACCAAAGATAACCCTGAAGGAGCTGCAAAGCTCCACAGCGGAGATTGGAGTATCTGTCCATTGGACCACTTTAAGCCATACACTCCACAGAGCTGGGCTTTACGGAAGAGTGGCCAGAAAAAATCCATTGCTTAAAGAAAGAAATAAGCAAACACATTTGGTGTTTGCCAAAAGGCATGTGGGAGACTCCCCAAACATATGGAAGAAGGTACTCTGGTCATATGAGACAAAAATTGAGCTTTTTGGCCATCAAGGAAAAAGCAATGTCTGGCGCAAACCCAACACCTCTCATCACCCCGAGAACACCATCCCCACAGTGAAGCATGGTGGTGGCAGCATCATGCTGTGGGGATGTTTTTCATCGGCAGGGACTGGGAAATTTGTCAGAATTGAAGGAACGATGGATGGTGCTAAATACAGGGAAATTCTTGAGGGAAACCTGTTTCAGTCTTCCAGAGATTTGAGACTGGGACGGAGGTTCACCTTCTAGCAGGACAATGACCCTAAGCATACTGCTAAAGCAACACTCGAGTGGTTTAAGGGGAAACATGTAAATATCTTTGGAATGGCCTAGTCAAAGCCCAGACCTCAATCCAATTGAGAATCTGTGGATTGCTCTACACCAGCGGAACCCATCCAACTTGAAGGAGCTGGAGCAGTTTTGCCTTGAGGAATGGGAAAAAATCCCAGTGGCTAGATGTGCCAAGCTTATAGAGACATACCCCAAGAGACTTGCAGCTGTAATTGCTGCAAAATGTGGCTCTACCAAGTATTGACTTTGGGGGGGGTGAATAGTTATGCACGCTCAAGTTTTTTGTTTTTTTGTCTTATTTCTTGTTTGTTTAACAATAAAAAATATTTTGCATCTTCAAAGTGGTAGGCATGTTGTGTAAATCAAATGATACAAACACCCCCCCAAAATCCATTTTAATTCCAGGTTGTAAGGCAACAAAATAGGAAAAATGCTAAGGAGGGTGAATACTTTCGCAAGCCAGATGTTATTGCGGGTGTAACGAAATGCTTGTGTTCCTAGCTCCAACAGTGCAGTAGTATCTAACAATTCACAAAAATACACACAAATCTAAAAGTAAAATAATGGAATTAAGACATACAGTATATAAATAATGTCGTAGTGACTAGAATACAGTAGAATACAGTATATACATATGAAATGAGTAAAACAGTATGTAAACATTATTAGATATAGAGATTTAAATGTATTCAATTTTGAGTTTGCGTCCCAATATTACACTTTGTATACAGTGCATTCGAAAAGTATTCAGACCCCTTCCCCTTTTCCACATTTTGCCTTATTCTAAAATGGATTAAATAAATATAAATCCTCATCAATATACACACAATACCCCATAATGACAAAGCGAAAACAGGTTTTTAGAAATGTTGCTAATTTATTACAAATAAAAAACAGAAATACCTTATTTACATAAGTATTCAGACCCTTTGCTATGAGACTCGAAATTGAGCTCAGGTGCATCCTGTTTACATTGATCATTTTACATTTTACATTTTAGTCATTTAGCAGACGCTCTTATCCAGAGCGACTTACAGTTAGTGAGTGCATACATTTTTCATCCTTGAGATGTTTCTACAACTTGATTGAAGTCCACCTGTGGTAAATTCAATTGATTGGACATGATTTGGAAAGGCACACACCTGTCTATATAAGGTCCTACAGTTGACAGTGTATGTCAGAGCAAAAACCAAGCCATGAGGTCGAAGGAATTGTCTGGCACAGCTCTGGGGAAGGGTACCAAAACATTTCTGCAGCATTGAAAGTCCCCAAGAACACAGTGGCATCCATCATTCTTAAATTGAAGAAGTTTAGAACCACCAAGACTCTTCCTAGAGCTGGCCGCCCGGCCAAACTGAGCAATCGGGGGAGAAGGGCCTTGGTCAGTGAGGTGACCAAGAACCCGATGGTCACTCTGACAGAGCTCCAGAGTTCCTCTGTGGAGATGGGAGAACCTTCCAGAAGGACAACCATCTGTGCAGCACTCCACCAATCAGGCCTTTATGGTAGTGGCCAGACAGAAGCCACTCCTCAGTAAAAGGCACATGACAGCCCACTTGGAGTTCACCTTCCAACAGGACAACGACCCTAAGCACACAGCCAAGACAATGCAGGAGTGGCTTTGGGACAAGTCTCTGAATGTTCTTGAGTGACCCAGCCAGAGCCCGGACTTGAACCCGATCTAACATCTCTGGAGAGACCTGAAAATAGCTGTGCAGCGACGCTCCCCATCCAACCTGACAGAGCTTGAGAGGATCTGCAGAGAAGAATGGGAGAAACTCCCCAAATACAGGTCTGCCAAGCTTGTAGCGTCATACCCAAGAAGACTCGATGCTGTAATCGCTGCCAAAGGCGCTTCAACAAAGTACTGAGTAAAGGGTCTGAATACTTATGTAAATGTGATATTTCCGTTTTTTCTTTTTTTATATAAATTTGCTAAAAATTCTAAAAGCCAGTTTTTGCTTTGTCATTATGGGGTATTGTGTGTAGATTGATGGGGAGGGGGGGGACTATTTAATCCATATTAGAATAAGGCTGTAACTTAACAAAATGTGGAAAATGTCAAGTGGTCTGAATACTTTCCGAATGCACTGTACACCACAGAAGACTGAAAAATAACAAAACCGTTTGACATAGAAACACCAGATTTTTAGAGTTTATTTTTTATTTATTTATCAATTATGAAATTATGAAAAATATTAATAGCATTCCACCCATGAGGCCAGTAGAGGGCGAGATGGTCATTGGACTGCAGGAAAGGGCTACTACGGTGTCATTGCTATGTTATATGTATAATTATTTTTTACTTCCAATTATTACACAGAATTCCTAAATGTTTTTCCCGGTATTCCTCAGATCCCGTTCGGAGGTTTGACAGAGATGTGCAGGAAGCCTCTCTCCGCAGGTCACGTGAGCACCGTCTCTGATTGGCTGGTGTCCATCGGCCTACCCATGTACGCCTCACCGATGGCAGCTGCAGGATATGACACGTTGGGACGTGTGTCCTCTCTCACGGAGAGCGGCGTGTGGGAAGCGGGGGTGCGGGACGAGAGGCACGTTCGTAGACTTGTGAGCGAGGCCCGATTGGTCAGCGCACACAGAGACGGACAGTCATAACCTTGACAGTGGAGCCCATGCAGGTGTAACTGGGACAGTTGAACGGCTACGGCACAGATGACACAGTTGAAACTAAAGCACAGTTGCAAATAAATGCAGAACTGAATAACTGTGAAAGTGACCACAGCACAGCTTCCAGCACCTATTGAGACTTTTGACTGGACTGCGGATTGCGGGTGGCTTGCAGTTGCAGCCCAGCTAACACTTGAGACTTATGAGCAGCAAACCTGTTCTTATTCCCCCGTCTTTATCAATCTGTCTCTCTCGCTTTCTATTCCTCTCTTTCAGATGTTTACGGTGAGATTGTTCCGACTGCCGAGAACAGTTATCAGATGCCTTTAAAACTGACTGTTTCCTTCTGAAACATCCCCCCAGTCTTAAAATACAAGACTGAGAAGAACTGCCTTTGAGGAAATTAGCACACTTTTTTTAGACTATTTTTTTTACTCTCCTTTTAAAGACTGTTTATTGATGTTTTTCTCTGTGTTTCAGAAGTGCTTGATTTTTAACTCTTGTGCAAGACAAAAGCACTGGGAGAGTAGTAAGAGAATGTAGCTTGGCCAAAGCAATTTCTTTCAATGTGCAGATTTCACCTTTGTTGTTAATCCCATTGCTAAATGCTACAGCAGATTGGAGAATGTGGTTTATTGCAGTTAATCAACTAAAAAATAACACAAAACATGAAATAGGCAAACAATGCTGTTATATTGAGATTTAAAATCCTTATTTTCTATCATGCTATAGGGTTTTTGTAATATACTGTACCATATATTTTAATTTCAAGGTGTTTTTAAAGTGTGTTCAATAAGTATTGTTTGTCTGCTTTGTGGAATGACAAAGTCTGAATGTCAGTCATTGTAAGTATAAACAGTCAGACAGATGCCGACATGTTTTTATACAGTATTTCAGATTATCTTGTAGATTTCAAAACATATCTTGGTTGCATGTAATCCTCCAATATGTAGGTCCTTACAACAAGACTATCTACACAGTAGCGCTCTAATAATCTTCCATGGGAGATCAGCTTTTCTTTGCAGACAATATCGTCTCCATATATCTATCCAAGCTCATTTTAAGTTGCCTTACCATTATGTTTAAAAAAAAACAGTTAGATGAATATCTATTCATGTACTCAGCATTATAAATACAGTAGGCATTTCAACCCCCATCTACATTCCCTTTGACTAAGGCTTGATTCCTCAAAGCCTCACCGGGCCAATATGTTTTGAATGTGCTTGTAATGACAGTGATTGTTAGTAGAAGACACACACACATGCACACACACACGCTAGCAGCCACATAGCTCTGTAGTTGGTGTCCTTGCTTTTCTTGTTAAGCACAGATGTTGATCCACATGAAGTCTGATTTAAACACAGTGTCCCATGTTCAACAGCCAGCTATAGCCCAGCTCAGTACTGCAGACCACAGAGACATGATGTAGATGATCCACTCAGAAGGAGGGGCAAAGAGGAGGGCTGCAGCTGTTCCACAGAGACCCAGCTAACAGCTGGTTTATCATGTCTGTCTGAGCCTCTCTTGGAAGAAGAAGAAGAAGAAGAAGAAGAAGAAGAAGAAGAAGAAGAAGAAGAAGAAGAAGAAGAAGAAGAAGAAGAGAGAGACACAGTCAGGGAGGACAGATGAGAATGGGAGACAGTCACCTCACCTCTGTAGGGATGTACTGAATCTCCATTCACTGACCAGCAGACCAGACCTGTGAGTCCCTAGCAGTGGATTCCTAGTCCAAGATCGGTGTGAGAGGATCCACCTATGTAATATCATTCTATTTATGTGAAGTACTTCATATTGCAAACAATATTCAAGTCTTATCCCTTGTCTCGGGTTTCAAAATAAAAGTTTGACAGAGTGGTGTAACACAGGAGTGCTTTTGCAGTGGACACTCGATAGAAGTTTGATGCCTTTTCTCTTCAATGATAGTGATGACCTAGGTTAGCTAGGGAGACACTTGTAGGGGGAGTTTTTAAAGAAACAAAAAAAAGTTAAGATGTAAAAAAATACTGTCACTATAAAATGCACTTTAGAAAGTAAATTAAAAAATGTTTAAGCAAAATTGGCAAAATGTTCTTTAAGTCTGTAAGCAGACATTTGTTTTCAGGTAATGTAAAGGGTTTGATTGAATGGGTTATACTGGTATTGAATTATCTTAGTAGAGTTCCCAATGCCAAGTCAATGTACAAATGTAATTAATAATCATTCATGAATTAACCTGTTCCAATGACTTAACTTCCAATTTACTTTTGCAGTCTTACAGAAAACGTAATTACATATATGAAATGGTTAACAAAAGTTGCACATTCTGTATATGCAATTGGTATTTAAATAACTTATTTTGGGGCTTTTCATATCAACTGTAATTATTAGCTGTACTATACAAATAGCAATACCTTCCTACAAATTGCTTTAGCCAGTGAAAAGCTACTGTGTTTATTGTCAAATATAAGTGTACAAATGATTTAATTTGGTTTCAACTAGCTAATGATGGTCTATAAAGATATTATTGTGTTTTGAAACAAAAAATTACATCTAACTATTTGTCATTCTGAAATATAATAAAAACGCTATCGCCATCCTTTGTGTTTGCACACACACGACGCACAAACTCACCACTTCTGTCTGATGCGAGGTGTGGGCGTGAGAGTTATTGGACTGTTTGACTACTGAGGCTAACACCTAAAACCTGCACCACATGTTATCCTGTGATAGCTGAATTTCTTATATTAAACTTCATTTTATGTGCGGATAACAAGTCTCAGTATACAGTAACAGGCATTACATTACCAGACTGTATTTGATTAAAACTCTCTGGATCCCAATACGGGATCAGTCTGCTGAATAAGAGCAGAGGCTGATTTCATTTCTCTGCGGTTTGGAGAGGGAAGAACAATCTTATTTACTTTTGACCCGAGGCTGCCTGGCATGGATGTCTGCCTGGCGCAATGAGTTCATGCCCTCTCCAGAAGTGTGTTGTGGGGGGCGGGGTAGCATGTGTGTGTGTTTGGGTGTGTGTGTGTGTGTTTGGGGGGTGGGAGTGCATGTGCGTGTGCGCACCTGCCATCAGTGTCTGCCTGGCATAATTCATTCATCCCCTATCCAGCAGGTTTGCCCATTTAGCTCCCAACCAGGGGTTTGAAATATAATGCATTCTGTTGTATGTAGTTGTGCCTGGCTTGGAATGACACTGTGCCTGTCCCAAGCAAACAGGTTCCAGAACACATTTAACCCCCCCCCCCCCCCCCCCCCCCCCCCCCGTTTCCATAGCCACGGGAAGTAGGGGTGCTGAGGGTGCTAGGGGTGCTGAGGGATATTTTTTTAAATAAAAAATTACAACAAAAAAAGTTTCCACAAAATTTGTGAACTAGGCCTTTATTACTCCTGTATGAGCGGAGAACCGGGAGAGATTTACGACAGGTTTTTGTGGCTTTACATTCCTCCTGTCTCCTTACTGCAGGCCTGAGGGGTAGAGGGAGTAGAGAGACACTGGAAAGGGAAAGTTTACACAAACACACACACAAACACACACACACACACACCTACACTTGGACCGGTGAAGGTTGGAGGTCCACTCACTAGTTGTTTTGACAAAGTGGGCTTGCATCCCCTTAGGTAATTCACATGTAGGCCTAATAAGTGACTTACTCCTTATTTACCATAGCAAATGACCATCCTGACTGTGAGCATGGCTGAGGTAGTCCTTTCAATGACCATCCTGACTCTGAGCATGGCTGAGGTAGTCCTTTCTATCACCATCCTGACTCTGAGCATGGCTGAGGTAGTCCTTTCAATCACCATCCTGACTCTGAGCATGGCTGAGGTAGTCCTTTCTATCACCATCCTGACTCTGAGCATGGCTGAGGTAGTCCTTTCAATCACCATCCTGACTCTGAGCATGGCTGAGGTAGTCCTTTCTATCACCATCCCAATGGAAAGTGACTGAGGCTGTATTGTAGCCAACATAGCATCCACTTTCCTCACTTACATAATGTAGCCTATACTTGTACCTATACCATAGGTATTGCATTCTATCATAGGCTGCCTTACATTCAACTTCATAATACACCTGTCAGTGTTGCCTGTTTGTGCCAACTATGTAGAATATACCTTGAAGCTGTTAGCCAATATGCGTTGGTGTATTTTAATAAGTACTTATCACACACCAAAGACTTTTTAACTTTCAAACCCACACTAGTGCCTTGACTTTGATTTTCTTATGCCACTTAGCACCAATTTGTGGTTATAATTTTTCCTTTAGAATTTCCAGTAATATTCCCCAACAAGAGCACCTGTGGTTGTTTTGGAATAAACTACCTGCAGCGCTCCTACTACTTATTTTATGTAGAGTAGGCTATATGTCCTAACTCGTCTTAACGTGTTTTAATGTCATGTCCTAATTGTTATGAATGAATCTCTGTAAGATGAAAACCGGTCTTGACAGAACTAGAGAAGGCCAGTATGACCTATGTGATCTGTTGTTGTACACACGGTGACGCTGTTTTGCACCTAAACCCATTGAAAATATCCACTGAATTATTTTCTTCCACATTCAGTAATCTGACACCGCCGCTGGCTCAAAAAATCTCAGCCTTGGGATGAACCCGCAACTTCATTCGCTGAAATAGTCCGGCGAGAACAGACGAGAGGAACCGAACGGAGGCGAAAACCGTGTGCGCAAATAACTCGTGGCGGCGGCGGGTGCCTGCGTTTCCTAATAGGTGTCGGTTTCAAATAATATCAAAAAAGAGAGAAGTTTCACTTTCCACAGGCGGATGGGTGACTATCACTCTCGGCGGCACTTTGTGAGGAGGAGATGATGAAGAATTTCAGCAACAGTCCCCTTCACAATAACCAGACTCCAAACCACATTAGAGATCGGAACAACAAAAAGTTAGGTTTTCTCTCGGCGGTTCTGTTACGTTTTTCCCTGCGAGGGTATGGTTTTTGCATGGCTAGTCTATTCCTCTTCTGTTTTGGGTCTCTGTTTTACCAGTTGAACGGAGGACCTCCCAACATTCTACTGGACATCCGACAGTATCTCGGTAAGAACTTATTATTGAACGAACTTATCTTCTGGTGGTGCTGATCGCTATTGAGTAGCCTAGAGTTTCGCAACATTACCAACGTGTACAATTAGTAGGCTACACGGCTCTTTGAGGACGTGTAACGGCAAGTTTACTGTTGCATACTGTTACCACCCCTCAATGCATAATCGTTTTCTTGTAGCCCGGTTCGGGGCCAATGGGTCCTCTTGGATGACTTTTTATTAATGACCCAGCGACAGAGCAAATTTTGAGATGGTACAAAAAATATATTTTTTATATTAATTTCCAATAGTAAATCCATGTGATAATGTTTCTTCATATAAAGATGGTTACATTGCGCCAGAGAGAAATTGTCACATATTCACATTGATTGATTCCAATTGTTGAATGAAGAGACAGCTCATTTGTGTGCGCACACAAAGTAGTGTTATCAGGAGCCTAATGGCAGTGCTTCTTTGGTTGAGCAGTTGAGGGACATGTTATGGTAATCTAACCCCGACAACTGTATAGATGAATACTGTGTTACCTTGGTGTTTCTCGAAACGGGCAGATGCGCCCTCTGGACTGTGACATCGCGGTCCTGAAATGACGCTTTGCTGAGTGACAGAACGCAGACAGGACGCAGTAGGTAAAAGCGAATTTATGCTTGATCCGAAAATGTGGTCGGACACTTCGTATGGCGGGTGTGGGCAATTGCGGAGAGACCATTGTGAAACATTGTGAATTCCTGTAACTTAATGTACCCCATAGTCAGTGTTTCTCGAGTGTTAGATAAATGTTCTCAGCTTCTCATGGTCACTTGAGGCCTGTTCATTCTCTGTACAGCACCAGCCTCAGGTCCCGAGGTGATTTCATATCAGCAGGTCACACACCAGGAACCAGCACAGCAGCTGCCTTGAAGTGTGTGTGTGTGTGTGTGTGTGTGTGTGTGTTTGTGTGTGTGTGTGTGTGTGTGTGTGTGTGTGTGTGTGTGTGTGTGTATTTGTTCTGTACTACATTTGTGTTCTGTTCTTACAGGGAGATTGTGTTCTTTAGGATGTGATAAACTGATAAACATCTGGAACAGAACCAGAGTCACTCACCACAAAATCACTGATCCCCCATGAGTGAGTGAGTGAGTGAGTGAGTGAGTGATGGAAAAACACACACACACACATGCACGCACACACACTGTAAAACGAAGGAAGGACTGTATGAGGATGAGGTCAGACTGATTCAGGATTTCTGCTGCCATCATGGCACATCGGTCAGAATGCAATGAGGAATTTGATATTTATGCCTCTGTAACTTTCTCACTCACTATTAGTCACGATTAATTCAGGATTATCCGTAATCATGGTAGCATCCACATTAATGTAGAAGTGTTTAGAAACAATTATATTTTTATTTACAATAAAAGTGACTCCAAAATGACACAATACATTATTTACCATTCATTTCTATTGGGCACAAAATAATCTGAAACAACCAAAACAAACAGCAAATGCATCCAACAAGTTTGTAGAGTTACAAGCTTGATGTAGTCATTGCGTGCTAGGAATATGGGACCAAATACTAAACACATACAGTGCCTTTGGAAAGTATTTCAGACCCCTTGAAATTTCTGCTAATTTATTAAAAATAAACAACTGAAATATCACATTTACATAAGTATTCAGACCCTTTACTCAGTACTTTGTTGAAGCACCTTTAGCAGCGATTACAGCCTCAAGTCTTCTTAGGTATGACGCTACAAGCTTGGCACACCTGTTTTTGGGGAGTTTCTCCCATTCTTTTCTGCAGATCCTCTCAAGCTCTGTCAGACTGGATGGGGAGCGTCACTGCACAGTTATTTTCAGATCTCTATGTTTTCAGATCTCTCCAGAGATGTTAGATTGGGTTCAAGTCCGGGCTCTGGCTGGGCCACTCAAGGACATTCAGAGACTTGTCCTGAAGCCACTCCTGCGTTGTCTTGGCTGTGTGCTTAGGGTTGTTGTCCTGTTGGAAAGTGAACCTTTGTCCCAATCTGAGGTCCTGAGCGCTCTGGAGCAGGTTTTCATGAAGGATCTCTCAGTACTTTGCTCCGTTCATCTTTGCCTCGATCCTGACTAGTCTCCCAGTCCCTGCCACTGAAAAACATCCCCACGCATGATGCTGCCACCATCATGCTTCACCGTAGGGATGGGGCCAGGTTTCCTCCAGACGTGACGCTTGGCATTCAGGCCAAATAGTTCAATCTTGGTTTCATCAGACCAGAGAATCTTGTTTCTCATGGTCTGAGAGTCTTTAGGTGCCTTTTGGCAAACTCCAAGCGGGCTGTCATGTGCCTTTTACTGAGGAGTGGCTTCTGTCTGGCCACTCTACCATAAACGCCTGATTGGTGGAGTGCTGCAGAGATGGTTGTCCTTCTGGAAGGCTCTCCCATCTCCACAAAGGAACTCTAGAGCTCTGTCAGAGTGACCATCGGGTTCTTGGTCACCTCCCTGACCAAGGCCCTTCTCCCCCGGTTGCTCAGTTTGGCCAGGAGGCCAGCTCTAGGAAGAGTCTTGGTGGTTCTAAACTTTTCCATTTAAGAATGATGGAGGCCACGGTGTTCTTGGGGACCTTCAATGCTGCAGAAATGTTTTGGTACCCTTCCCCAGATCTGTGGCTCGACACAATCCTGTCTCGGAGCTCTACGGACAATTCCTTCGACCTCATGGCTTGGTTTTTGCTCTGACATGCATTGTCAACTGTGGGACCTTTCCAAATCATGTCCAATCAATTGAATTTACCACAGGTGGACTCCAATCAAGTTGTAGAAACATCTCAAGGATGATCAATGTAAACAGGATGCACCTGAGCAAAATTTCAGGTCTAATAGCAAAAGGTCTGAATACTTATGTAAATAAGATATTTCTGTTTTTTATTTGTAATACATTAGCAAAATGTCTAAAAATCTGTTTTCGCTTTGTCATTATGGGATATTGTGTGTAGATTGCTGAGTTTTTAAAATCCATTTTAAAATAAAGCTGTAACGTAACAAAATGTGGGAAAAGTAAAGGGGTCTGAATACTTTCCGAAGGCACTGTATAAGTGAATTTGTCCCAATACTTTTGGTCCCCTAAAATGGGGGGACTATGTACAAAAAGTGCTGTAATTTCTAAACGGCTCACCCGATATGGATGAAAATACCCTCCAATTAAAGCTGACAGTCTGCACTTTAACCTAATACTTTTGAAGTTCACTGTATGTAGTCCTACCTAGGGGCATGTTAGACACTGGGGCTACTATAAGGGGCTTCCAGGAGTAGGGGAAACATTATGTAACAGTGACATAACTACACCATATCACCACTACTGCATTGGGGGGATGAGTAATCACTTACTAGGGAATCTGAATCAATCTGTTCTACGTACTGTATATTTTCACTCTGGGATCCCCTGACTTTGTCTTCTTCACTCATACCTGCAGGTGGTGGTGATATATACAGTAACAGTCAAAGGTTTGGACACACCCACTCATTCCAGGGTTTTTCTTTATTTTTACTATTTTCTACGTTGTAGAATAATAGTGTAGACATCAAAACTATGAAATAACACATATGGAATCATGTAGTAACCAAAAAAGTGTTAAACAAATCAAAATATATTTTATATTTGAGATTCTTCGAAGTAGCCACCCTTTGCCTTGATGACAGCTTTGCACACTCTTGGCATTCTCAACCAGCTTCATGAGGTAGTCACCTGGAATGCATTTCAATTAACAGGTGTGCCTTGTTAAAAGTTAATTTGTGGAATTCCTTTCCTTCTTAATGCGTTTGAGCCAATCAGTTGTGTTGTGACAAAGTACATTTTAGTCATTTAGCAGACACTCTTATCCAGAGCAACTTACAGCTAGTGAATACATATATTTATTTTTTTATACTGGCCCCCCGTGGGAATCGAACCCACAACCCTGGCGTTGCAAACGCCATGCTCTATCAACTGAGCTACATCCCTGCCGGCCATTCCCTCCCCTACCCTGGGCCAATTGTGCGCCGCCCATGAGTCTCCCGGTCGCGGCCGGCTGCGACAGAGCCTGGATTCGAACCAGGATCTCTAGTGGCACAGTTAGCACTACGATGCAGTGCCTTAGACCACTGCGCCACTCAGGAGTTTAGGATGTGGTAAACTGAAACACATCTGTAGGGGTGGTATACAGAATATGGCCCTATTTGGTAAAAGACTATGTCCATATTATGGCAAGAACAGCTCAAATAAGCAAAGAGAAACGACAGTCCATCATTACTTTAAGACATAAAGGTCAGTCAATACTGAACATTTCAAGAACTTTGAAAGTTTCTTCAAGTGCAGTTGCAAAAACAATCAAGCACTACGATGAAACTGGCTCACATGAGGACCGCCACAGGAAAGGAAGACTCAGAGTTACCTCTGCTGCAGAGGATAAGTTCATTAGAGTTACCAGCCTCAGAAATTGCAGCCCAAATAAATGCTTCACAGAGTTCAAGTAACAGACACATCTCAACATCATCTGTTCAGAGGAGACTGCGTGAATCAGGCCTTCATGGTCGAATTGCTGCAACGAAACCACTACTAAAGGACACCAATAAGAAGAAGAGACTTGCTTAGGCCAAGAAACACCAGCAATGGACATTAGACCGGTGGAAATCTGTCCTTTGGTCTGATGAGTCCAAATATGAGATTTTTGGTTCCAACCGTCGTGTCTTCGTGAGATGCTGAGTAGGTGAACGGATGATCTCCGCATGTGTGGTTTCCACCATGAAGCATGGAGGAGGAGGTGTGATGGTGTGGGGGTGCTTTGCTGGGGACACTGTCTGTGATTTATTTAGAATTCAAGGCACACATAACCAGCATGGCTACCACAGCATTCTGCAGTGCTACGCCATCCCATCTGGTTTGCGCTTAATGGGACTATAATTTGTTTTTCAACAGGACAATGACCCAACACACCTCCAGGCTGTGTAATGGCTATTTGACCAAGAAGGAGAGTGATGGAGTGCTGCATCAGATGACCTGGCCTCCACAATCACCCGACCTCAACCCAATTGAGAGGGTTTGGGATGAGTTGGACCGCAGCATGAAGGAAAAGCAGCCAACAAGTGCTCAGCATATGTGGGAACTCCAAGAAGACTGTTGGAAAAGCATTCCAGGTGAAGCTGGTTGAGAGAATGCCATGAGAGGGAGGGACAGAGAGAGGTAGCATGGCCCGAGATGGATGAAGAGAGCATGGGAACTAGCAGATTGTTTATGGAGCACTTTTGGTTGTAACTGTAAGAGCTTCTTCTAGTGTTCTTTAAAGGTCCAATACAGCCATTTTTTAATCTCAATATCAAATCATTTCTGGGTAACAATTAAGTACCTTACTGTAATTGTTTTCAATTAAAATGGTCAAAAAGAAGAAAAAAAATTGCTCTTTGCTAAGAAGCTATTTCTAAAGCAATAATGTTGCTTTCTTATTGGTCTATTAACTAATTTACTGCCTGGTGGTGTCACAAGGCAGGCCAAAACTCCATCCCACCAAAACAGTCTTTTTCAAACAGCTCTTAAACTAAAAGGGCATTATCATCATTTTCACAGTATTATTCCAACCTCATAGTGTAGAAATACTGTATATATAAAACACAGGAAAATCTAGTTTTCGACTGCACCGGGCCTTTAAGGTCACTCAACACAATGGATGGCAGAATCTCAAAGTATCTGTTTACTTTTCTTGCTCTTTGTCCCTCTCCTTTCGTCTCTTTTCGTCTCACTTTCTCCATCCCTTTCATATCTATCTTTCTCCCTCCCTCCCTCCCTCCCTCCCTCCCTCCCTCCCTCCCTCATCCTCCAAATCTGTCAGTGAGGGTGTGACATGTGATTAACAGAGCTAGGTGAGGTGAGGCACACTCCAAACACACCAAGGGGAAATCCCAAACCTCCCAGGCTGGGATAAATTGAAAAAGATGGAATTCTGTGGGAATAATGTGGTATTGTGTGGTTGTCCCTCAGTGTCCCGGAGTGATGGGCAGACCAGCAGGTTTTTATGGGAGTCAGGCGATCAGGACGATTTATTTACCTTCAGCCTCCAGTGTTACTTTTGGCTGCACCGTGCCGAGGAGAGTGAGTGTGTGTGTTTCTCTTTGACTTATGCAGAGGTAGGATTGTGTGTGTTTGAGAGAGAGAGTGTGTGAATATGTGTGTGTGGAGATGTGTGTCTCGCTCACTCACGCAGAGGTACTGTAGGAGGAACAGGCCCTGTTTTGTTTAGGCCGGTGGGGAGGTTGGTGTTTAAGGGTGTCACTCAACATATCACTGTGGTAACTTTCACTGCACGGGCGGGTAGGCCCTCCAACTCAGATTTACTGCCCCTTTCCTCTCTGTTCCTTCTCATTAACACACACACACACACATACACACACACACACACACACACACACACACACACACACACAGAGCAGGGCCCCAAAATCCCCCTTTAATTCAATTATTTGATAGATCCGCTATCCAAAGGTGTGCGTGTGTGCGTGTACATGTCGAGGGTCATTTGGAGCATAAAATGAGTTGAGATTGAGATGTCATTTTTATGGACGATTGTTTGGGTAATTTGCTGAAGTACTGTACAGTTCACTCAGTGAAAGAGAAATGTCAAACAATGCGGGCTCTAAAAGTGAAGCATTCGAATAATCAGAAGCCTAGTGGCTGGGCCAGTGTCTAAACATTAGGCTACTGTGCATCCACCCACCACTCATCTATCACACATGGTAACGTCCTACCTGGCTCTTAGTAAAAATAGTCTCACTATACACTCAGGAAAAAATGTACTTTCTAGAACCTAAAAAGTTCCACATAGGGTTCTACATGGAATCCAAAAGGGTTCTAACTGGAACAAAAAATAGTTATATCTGGAATCGAAAAGGGTTATATGGGGACAGCTAAATAACCCTTTATGAACCAATTTTTTAAATAGTGATGATGATCTGAGCATCTGCTGATTGGACCAATTGTATTGATAGTCTTTGATATTCTCTGGCATCAGACCACCTGCCTGAGGAGCTGTGCCTGGAATTACAGTTTTTTACAATCACTTTGGCACTAATTTCAGAACCTTGACGTCATTTTTCAAAACTCTAGACACAAAACTCACAACCAATGATGAAAATGCACATTTTTCAAAACTCTAACACTTTTTTCAATTGCTTGGATACAATACACATAAAACTAAGATCATTTGTTCATTTAACAAAAATCACCTGTTCTATATGACACAACTTAACATCAAAGTACTACTATTTCAAAAGGCAATTCACACATTACATTTCAGATGAGTGTCTATTCATTTCATTACAATTATCCAACTATCAATTGATACAACTGCTCAAAATGATAAGTAACTGTTGCATTACTCTTAATGCATAGTTGTATGGAAACAGACAAACAATATTCCATGTTTAGATCATGAAAGTTTCAAGATAACGAGATTCATTGTCACCAATTAGCATGGAGCATGAACCAATTAGACTACATTATCTATGGATGTAATATTTCATCATCATTCTTTATCAGACACCATTTCTATGGTCCCATGTACCACCTTTTCAGACTATTTACAGTATTGACAGTACTGGATGCAGGCCATACATAATTGCTTGTCCAATTCTGCCAACTCGTTACTGATGATTGAGTTCACATTGTGGAACGAGCATATAAAGAATTGATTGGGATCCACTTGCAACAACATAGCGATACGGTCACAATAGAGCCGGCAGGTGATCCAGGTCACAATAGAGGTCAAGCAGTGGTGGGAGGAAGAAGAAGAAGACGTGTTGGTCAAAGGAATGGCAGGGGACAAGCACCCCTTCTGAGAGGTGGTCGTGGGCCTCGTTTGAGAGGAGTGGGGGAACGTGGTAGAGGACAAGGCCACGGACCAAGACAGCGGCAGCAACAGCAAAGAGTGTCCAATGAAATCCGAGCAATAGTTGTAGACCATGTCATAAATCATGGCATGACAATGCCTGAGGCGGCTACAATGATACAACCAAACCTCAGAAGGTCAACCGTGGCCTCAATAATCAGAACCTTCCGCAATGAGAACCGGTAAGTCGTCAGCATGCACTAAACATTATGCTACTCTCAATTGTCAAATGACTGCATACCAATGTGTATCACAGAGTAGGTGATGTGACCAAGTGTCTTCTTACTGTAATGTTCCCTGTATAATTGAGACTAGACCAAATAGGGGAGGCAGAGGCAAAATTCTGACTGACCAACAAGAGCAGGCTGTGGTCGATTTGGTTCGGGCCAGAAATGATATTCGCCTTACAGAAATTCGCCAGCATATCTTGGACAATGAAGACATGTTTAACAATGTGGAATCCATAAGTTTGCCGACTATTGCACGCATGCTGAAAAGGCACCAGGTGTCTTTAAAACAACTATACAATGTGCCTTTTGAAAGAAATGCAGACAGAGTGAAGCAAATGAGGACTGAGTATGTTCAGGTATGTTCAGTTTCAAGATGGCTGTTGTAATAAAATTCCCTAGTAATTCTACATTGTACAGTAATCAGTAAATCTCTTTCCAAAATGTATTTTTAGAGGGTGATGGAGCTGGATGCTGATGACAACCATCACACATTCATATATTTGGATGAGGTAGGCTTTAACCTGGCCAAGACAAGGAGGAGAGGTCGGAATTTCATTGGCCAGCGGGCAACCATCCAAGTACCTGGACAACGTAGGGCCAACATTACCATGTGTGCGGCTATATCAGAAGATGGTGTGGTGGGACGCAGACCTCGTATTGGATCATATAATGCAGCTCTCCTTGTAACCTTCCTTGATGAGCTCGATCAGGTCTGTAGAGCTGATGGCGTGACCTATGTCATTGTGTGGGATAATGTCAGGTTCCACCATGCTCATATGGTTCAAGCATGGTTTCAGGCCCATGCACAATTTACCACCCTGTATTTACTCCCATACTCTCCTTTCCTTAACCCGATTGAGGAATCTTTCTCCACATGGAGATGGAAGGTTTATGATAGGCGCCCTCATGAACAAGTCACTCTTCTCCAGGCCAAGGATGATGCATGCAATGACATCACGGCAGACCAGTGTCAGGCCTGGATTCGCCATGCCCGAAGGTTTTTTCCAAGATGTTTGGCTAATGAAAACATCCATTGTGATGTAGATGAGAACCTGTGGCCAAATCTACAAGACAGAGTTGATGAAAATTTAGAAGTACAGTAATCACTCCTATGTTTTGCTTTTTACAGTACAATCAAGCAAGTTGAGGAACACTGCATTTGATGTTTTACAGTACTGTATTGTTTTTCATCAATATATTTCAGATTTTGTTCAATGATTCCACTGTGTCTGTAGTATTCTCTCTACTACTGCAGTACTTTTACAGGGATGTATTTACATGTAGTACTATAATGAAACATGTATCACCTATTTTGTACTACAATATTTAATGATTGTACGAACAATGACACAGTGAAACTATCGGTTGCTTGTGTGTGGGTGATGTAAATTAACGTTTCATTGGTATTTCACAATACATTTGTTTTTTGAACCAATGATTGTGCAAGTGCAAGATTTCTTTAAAGATATGAATGCACAATGCAAAGTTTTGAACATTGGACAGCCTGTGTTACAAGTGATGACCGTTTTGTGTCTAGAGTTTTGAAAAATGACGTCAAGGTTCTGAAATTAGTGCCAAAGTGATTGTAAAAAACTGTAAGACAGAGAGACGGAGAGAATAGAGGAGGATTATTTTCTTTAGTTTCTGTTTTCCTCCTCTTTCTCTCCTCTGAATGACGGCTATATAAACAGCCAAGATACCTTGGGTTCCAGGAATGTCCATACAGTTGAATAATCCAGTCTTACAGTAATGTGCTTTTAAGGACCCAACCTACAGGTCAGACGGTGTTTGTGTGTGCGCATGCGTGTGACATGTGTGGTGCGTGTGTGTGTGCTTACGTACGTGCGTGCACGTGTCTGAGTGTTTTTCTGTGTGTGTGCGTACGTGCTTGAGTCCATTTGTGTGTATATGTGTGTTTGTGTGTGTGTGTCTGTGTGTGTGTATAACATACCCCAGGGACCATACAGTCCAGTTACAGTGAAGCAGTGTGTGTGTGTTATAATTTGCCTCCTCCATTAATCATAAGAGCTGGGTGAGCTGACACTGTCAGAGTCTCACAAGCTGTCTCAATGAGCAGTGCTCTGCTCAAAAGCTCTCTGTTACCCCAATACACCCTTACAGACCCTGGCCAGTATGGTCCAGACGAATAGGCGGTTTTAGGGATTAGATAGGCATGCTTGCAGGGACAGCCCTGCTGTTGATTGGAACATACAGAGGGGTCTCCTTCTCCCTGACCCAGACCTCTCAGAGCCACCAGAACAAGTCAGCAAGGGCAGAGGAGCTCTCTCTCTCTCCCTCCCTCCCTCTCCCGCTCCCTTCCTCAGTCTGCCCATACCAGGATAGGAAGAGAGTGAATTTTTTAGGTGATTTCATATAAAATCAGGAATCTTAAGTTTGGCTGCCAACCATTTAGGATAAACACCTGCTAATATGACCAGCAATGCCACTCAACTGTGACGTAACACAGTTTCACTTTCTTACACAGTGTGTGTTGTTGGCTACCCCCAACTCATTCTGACGTTAAGTACACCAGGTCTCCTATGCACTTGCACATAGCAATGCAACCACATAGACTTTACAATACACATATAGGCAAGACAAACAAACACACATGTAACACTAAGGAAGTTGTAGCCGATCTATGCCACTTGGTTTAAAGAGGTGAGGGCGTGTCTAGGGAGAAGGAGAGCGGGTCTAGGCAGATTAAGGGCACTATACCAAGAACACTACATTTACGTCTTTACAGTTCCATACTTACTTTGTTAAAAACCACCGTCACTGCTCCCGTCTTCCCATGGCACGCCGACCTCAACATGGCAAAGGGGATCCCCTGAATGAACAAACGCCGTCTGCCTGATATACTGTGTGTTGACTTAGTTAACAATGAGCCACACCTGGGACTGGCAGACCAACAAGGGTGCCTTCACAATACATTAAACGGTTCTACACCGTTACATCTGCGCTAACACATGCGCAATCGTTACACATGCCAACTCTCAGCATTGGGGGCACACACACATGATCATTGTCAGAGACGGCTATACACACACAAGCACACATTAGACAGACACAAGCAAAGAGCCTTGTTGAGCCAACCGGTCACGTAAGTGTGATTTTTGGCACTGACTTGGCCCTCTCTGCTCAACTCATACACACACCAGCAGGTCCATTCCACACTTCCTGTCTAAGGATATTAAAAACAACGGTCAGATTTTACTCATTCATATGTTATTCCCACTGACTGACAGATTTAGTGTTGGAGACTCTATAACTAGGGGAAGGGGTGCCATCCCATTAGAACAGTACCCAGGTGTCACACAGGTGTGAGGTTTCCATAGAAACAGAATGGCATGGAGGTCATTGGTTGGTTGAGTTGTTACTCAGAACCTCAGAATGCATAGTACCAGGTTTCCAGTTGTGGACCAGCCTGGAGGGTTGCCAGATAATGAGATGCCTTTGGGCATTGGCCTGTTCTGTACATGTATATAAGTGATTTACAGCGGTGAAAGTACAGCCAGGTCGTTCAAGATTGACGTCGAAATTGGATGTCTATCCATGTCCTAAGGACGTCGGGAAATGCCTTCAAAACCGGCCACTAGCGGCAACAGTGAGCACTATTACCATGAAGTGGACGGGGGTTGTGGATAATAATAATAATAAGCCATTTAGCAGACGCTTTTATCCAAAGCGACTTACAGTCATATGTGCATACATTTTTACGTATAGGTGGTCCCGGGGATCGAACCCCCTACCCTGGCGTTACAAGCGCCATGCTCTACCAATTGAGCTACAGAGGACCACTGGGTGTAATCCCATGTCTCTGGATCAGAAGGTTGTGTGTTCGATCCCAGTCATGGAATTTTTGGTTTGAACCCTATCCCAAACTTTAACCTTTACCTTAACCTTTTGGAATGAGTGCCTAAACGTAACCCTTAACTTCTAAATGAGATGTTTGGAGAAATAGAATGATACAGAGCAGCAGGAGAAACAGAAACACGCTAGCTTCCTCTATATTGTTTTCACCCACTGAGTCGCCAGTCAGATTAGTGTGCGGTCTATAGAGGAAGGAAAGGAGGCAGGATTACAGTATTGAGACACAACCCAAGTGTATGCGCATCATCTCACACACTCTCCTCCTAGCTAACACACTGACATCATACAGCACCCTGCCCAAATAGAAGCTTGTTTTAACTACAGTCTGTGGTAACTTCTCCCGCTTGAGAAAACAACAAGCGTCCCTCCCTACTGTGTTGGGCTGTACCCTACTGTGTTTGTTTACCTGTTTTTTAACCCACATGCTGCCTCGTTAACTGAGTTTAGGGGTCAATAAAGAGCGAATGTGTTTCACATGACCGGCTCTGGGTTGGGGGAGCTGCCTGCATGCCTGCCAGAGAGACAGCCATGTGTCAGGATGATGCTCCCTCACCGAGTATGTGGGGGGGGGGGGTTCTACTAAGCTAACATATGGAATTGTTTTAAGATGGTCATACCATGGATAATTTAGTTATCTGATTTTTTATTTTAGGACCCCTATAGGTATCTAAAAAAATAAAAATATTTGAATTTGACCTTTACTACTATAGCCCGTAGAAACGCTTTAAATAACACATTCATAAATGGCAAAACAGACAGTAAAAATGTATCATAAGGAATACGATTTTGAAGTGTCTGTCCTATATCTAAAATATATAAGAAACCTCAGGAAATGTATATATTTTTTGGGACACATATCTACCCCCTTTTTTTTGTTGGCACAAAACTGCTTCCATACTTCCATTCATTTTTGAAACCGGTACCCGATTACCTTCAGACGTAGAGTAAAACGGAGAAGACCGGTTTTCGGGATGTCTCCTGGTCTGACACACCACCTCAAGATAAAAACATAATATTCGAAATCAGTAAGTTAGACTAAATATTAGCATTTCATATATTCGCAGTAAATAAAATTCAATCTGGATAATAACACAAAACAAATCATAAGGCTAGAGAAATATATCGACAAATATTACAACAACACACAACACCCAAACATGGCGGAAGATAAACGAGGAGAACCAATCCCCAAGAGAAAACGCGACTCGTTGACTGATACAGATGATATATGCTTTTCATCACTGGGTCTGGTAAGTGTGGAAAGCGACCTGTTGAAGTCGATAAATGACAAATTGGGCATACTAGAATTGGTCAGTAAGGACGTAAAAGAGTTGAAAGCGAGTCTTGAAATGTGTGACGAAAAAGCATCGATAATGGAAACAGAAACCAAAAAATTAAAAGTGACAGTAACTAAGATGGAAACGGACGTTAGGGAACTTAAAAAGGAGAACAACCTTCTGAGAGAAGCCTTACTAGACATCCAAACTAGATCGATGAGAGAAAATCTAGTACTTACGGGTATTCAGGAAAAGGAGGGAGAAATAACCAAGAATATTATGAAGGATTTCCTGCATACAGCACTTCAAATACCACTCGAGGCTGTCGATAAAATCCAACTCGAACGTGTACACCGTTTCGGACAAAGAGGACAGAAATATGATCGCCCAATCGTTGCCAAATTTGCATTTTTTAAGGATAAAGCTATGGTTAAAAGCCTAGGAAAAAGACTTGCTGGCACGAAAATAGCCATGAATGATCAGTTCCCGAGGGAGATTGCAGAAAGGCGCAAAGTTCTGTATCCAATCTTCAAGGAAAATAGATTAAAAGGGAAACGTGTGGCACTTGTGGTCGATAAACTATATATTGACAACCAAATGTTCAGAGACACAAAGACTACTCCATGGCTATTCTAAAAGTTGTAATAGAGGAGTTGAATAATGGAACACCCAATATTAGCAATGATAGGGATTGGAATATTAAATAACATTTATAGTAAGTATAGTATTTAAAAAAGGATAAAACAATATAACAAGAAAAGATAACAAGCAGAATAATAAATCTTCAAATACAACTAATTAGAACATGGCTTTTTTGGCGGGCAATTGTTGTTTTGGTGGACGGTTGTTGGGGTTGGTCCTGTGTTCTCCCTGGCGTCCTTTCCCCCTTGCGGCAGGTGTGGGAAGTGGGTGCGTTTGCACGCTCGGCCCATTTCCTCCGCAGTCAACCATGTGGTGTGCATTTTTGTGTTTGGAAAGGTGCGGTGTTAATTGAGTGAGAGGGGAAATGGTTGCATATCCTAGAGCCGACGGGTGTCTATGAGCAGGGGTAGTGAGGGAGAGCTTTCAATTTTGTGTAGATGAGGGATATACATTTTTAAATATAGTATACATCTAATTTAATTTTGTATTGTCCTATCATGATGGAAAGATCCCCAACCCTATATCCTGGACACCCACCTGAGTGACCCATTCACCAAAGAGAAGTTCCCATCTCTTTTATGGACCTGCTGTGAGTATGCAGCCTAAACAGAGAAATAAATGTGGTCAGAGACCTACTTGAGCAGCACCGCCCCCTCAAGATTCTGAGCCTGCATGGCAGGGTTGGTCCTACAAAGCCAGAGCCCCCTGATGGGAGAGCAGTATATACAGTGGGGGAAAAAAGTATTTAGTCAGCCACCAATTGTGCAAGTTCTCCCACTTAAAAAGATGAGAGAGGCCTGTCATTTTCATCATAGGTACACGTCAACTATGACAGACAAATTGAGAAAAGAAAATCCAGAAAATCACATTGTAGGATTTTTAATGAATTTATTTGCAAATTATGGTGGAAAATAAGTATTTGGTCACCTACAAACAAGCAAGATTTCTGGCTCTCACAGACCAGTAACTTCTTCTTTAAGAGGCTCCTCTGTCCTCCACTCGTTACCTGTATTAATGGCACCTGTTTGAACTTGTTATCAGTATAAAAGACACCTGTCCACAACCTCAAACATTCACACTCCAAACTCCACTATGGCCAAGACCAAAGAGCTGTCAAAGGACACCAGAAACAAAATTGTAGACCTGCACCAGGCTGGGAAGACTGAATCTGCAATAGGTAAGCAGCTTGGTTTGAAGAAATCAACTGTGGGAGCAATTATTAGGAAATGGAAGACATACAAGACCACTGATAATCTCCCTCGATCTGGGGCTCCACGCAAGATCTCACCCCGTGGGGTCAAAATGATCACAAGAACGGTGAGCAAAAATCCCAGAACCACACGGGGGGACCTAGTGAATGACCTGCAGAGAGCTGGGACCAAAGTAACAAAGCCTACCATCAGTAACACACTACGCCACCAGGGACTCAAATCCTGCAGTGCTAGACGTGTCACCCTGCTTAAGCCAGTACATGTCCAGGCCCGTCTGAAGTTTGCAAGTGCATCCAGAAGAGGATTGGGAGAAAGTCATATGGTCAGATGAAACCAAAATAGAACTTTTTGGTAAAAACTCAACTTGTCGTGTTTGGAGGACAAAGAATGCTGAGTTGCATCCAAAGAACACCATACCTACTGTGAAGCATGGGAGTGAAAACATCATCCTTTGGGGCTGTTTTTCTGCAAAGGGACCAGGACGACTGATCCGTGTAAAGGAAAAATGAATGGGGCCATGTATCGTGAGATTTTGAGTGAAAACCTCCTTCCATCAGCAAGGGCATTGAAGATGAAACGTGGCTGGGTCTTTCAGCATGACAATGATCCCAAACACACCGCCCGGGCAACGAAGGAGTGGCTTCGTAAGAAGCCTTTCAAGGTCCTGGAGTCTCCAGATCTCAACCCCATAGAAAATCTTTGGAGGGAGTTGAAAGTCCGTGTTGCCCAGCGACAGCCCCAAAACATCACTGCTCTAGAGGAGATCTGCATGGAGGAATGGGCCAAAATACCAGCAACAGTGTGTGAAAACCTTGTGAAGACTTACAGAAAACGTTTGACCTGTGTCATTGCCAACAAAGGGTATACAAGAAAGTATTGAGAAACTTTTGATATTGACCAAATACTTATTTTCCACCATAATTTGCAAATAAATTCATTAAAAATCCTACAATGTGATTTTCTGGAATTTTTTTCCTCATTTTGTCTGTCATAGTTGACGTGTACCTATGATGAAAATTACAGGCCTCTCTCATCTTTTTAAGTGGGAGAACTTGCGCAATTGGTGGCTGACTAAATACTTTTTTTCCCCACTGTACAAGGAAATTCTCAAATCTGCTAATGAGAACCTTGACGACCTTTTACTTAGTCGGTGGGGATTCCGGTGGGGTACCCCCACCCAGGTAGTGGCAGTGCTGGCAACACTGGCTGCAGTAACCCATGGGGAGGGGGTCACACTCGGACAATCAGAGAGGGGGTTTATCACTGTGGCCCAGGTGGCACAAAATAATCAAAGGTCTGACTGCACGGAGATGCTTGGGAAAAATGGTTACAACGGGGGACCAGAGTGTTTGTGTCTCAGGTGAAGAGGGTGGATCTGATCTCCATCACCTAGGACTTGACATAGATTAAGTAGATTAATCAAATCTGACATTGTTGTCAATTTCTGCTCAATCTTGCATGCTTTCTCAATCAGCTGTAACTGAATGTGCACTCGTAAATCAGGTCCTTTCTTGAGTTGGGCTCTGGGATATAACAACCGTTGAGTATCTGATTTTATGGTGGATTGTGGAGGAGGGGGGATGAGTGTGTTGGAGTATGTGAGTGTTTGTCCGGCATCTGTTGTGGGAGGGGGGGGGGGGTGTATGTGATGGACTACGGTAATTATTTGCTAGGATAATAATTGCTTGTCAATAAATTAAATGTAATACAATGGCAATCCGGGTTATATGTTAAAATCCTACGTATGAACTGCCGACATTATTACGCATATTAATTGATAATGATGGAAAATAAGATATGCAAGATATTTGAATAGATATATATTTTTTAATAGTTATATATACAGGTGACAGCATTGGAAATTCTGCATTGGAAATTCAGCATTGGAATATACTGCTCCCATGGGCAAAGAAATTCAAAATGGGTGATGATATTAATTAATAGTAATTTCGATCAGAATGTGCAAATTGTCCAAATAGATACGCAAGGTAGATGCATTATTTTAAATATGTTATTGGACAATAAACAGATATGGCTCATTAACATTTACGGACCAAATAATGATGATCCACACTTCTTTGACAATATATATAATAAATGATCAACCCTGCAAGCAATTCAAGACAATATTATTATGGTGGGGGATTATAATACTGTTTTAAATAGCTCAATGGACCGTAAAGGAAATCACACCACAAACACTCACCCACATGCTCTTAAGGAAATCGTGAATGTCATGGATAAATTAGAACTAGTAGATATATGGAGGCTTAAATATCCTGATCTAGTGAGATATACATGGCGGAGACTCAACCAAACTAGTCATCTTGACTTCTTTCTTATCTCATTCTCGTTGGCACCAAAAGTAAAAAAAGTGTTGATGGGGACCATCATATAATTGGCATATACATTACTCTTACTGAATTTCCACGTGGGCGAGGATATTGGAAATGTAATCAAAGCCTATTGGATGATAATTTATTTGTAACTAGGACAAAGGAATTTATAACTGACTTTTTCCGACATAACATAGGTACAGCAAATCCCCTTATTGTATGGGACACCTTTAAATGTGCCTTTAGAGGCCATGCAATTCAGTACTCATCTCGAAAACAAAAGCAATTTAGGTCAAAAGAGTCCACGCTAACAAAGGAAATAGAAAGTCTAACAGAACAGATAGATGGCAATAAAAGCTGTAACATAGAGGCTCAGAATAATATTAGAGGAAAAACTAAAAGAAATGGAGAAACTTATTCAAGAAAGATCAAGTGTAATATATTATAAAAATAAAGCAAACTGGATGGAATATGGGGAAAAATGCACCAAATTCTTTTTTAATCTTCAACATAGGAATGCTACCAAAAATAATTTAATGAAATTGGTTACAATTGACGGAGTAATCCATGATTCACCAAATTATATTTTGAAGGAGGAAACAAGGTACTTTAAGCATATGTTTTCGTTTCAGTCGCCTCCATCTCCTCTAACTGAAGCTAATTGTAGAGATTTTTTTTCTATTGATAATGTAAAATTAACAGCCAAACAGAAAGACTCATGTGAAGGTGAAATTACAGAGGAGGAACTTCTGGATGCAATTAAAGACTTTAAGTCTGGGAAAACTCCAGGGTTGGATGGCATACCAGTCGAGGTATATCAAACCTTTTTTGATATACTCAGAGGACCGTTATTAGCATGTTTTAACCACTCCTATGTAAATGGTAGATTATCTGACACTCAAGAAGAAGATCTCATTATTACTTAAACAGGATACAAGTGGAAAATATAAAGATCCAGTCCATTAAAAAAATTGGAGGCCCCTTACACTTCAGTGTTGTGATGCAAATATTCTAGCAAAATGTATAGCACATAGAATTAAAAAGGTATTGTCGGATATTATTCATTCTAATCAGACAGGTTTTTTACAAGGAAGATACATTGGAGATAATATAAGGCAAGTATTGGAAACAATAGAACATTATGGAAAATCGGAGAAACCAGGCCTGCTATTCATAGCAGACTTCGAAAAGGCATTTGATAAAGTACGGCTGGGGGTTATATATAAATGCCTGGAGCATTTCAATTTTGGTGAATCTCTTATAAAATGGGTCAAAATCATGTATAGTAACCCTAGGTGTAAAATAGTAAATAATGGCTATTTCTCCGAAAGTTTTAAACTGTCAAGAGGAGTGAAACAAGGTTGTCCACTATCGGCATATCTATTTATTGTGGCCATCGAGATGTTAGCTATTAAAATCAGATCCAACAATAATATCAGGGGATTAGAAATCCAGGGCTTAAAAACAAAGGTGTCATTGTACGCTGATGATTCATGTTTTCTTTTAAATCCACAACTAGATTCACTCCACAGCCTAATAGAGGATCTAGATACATTTTCTAACCTCTCTGGATTACAACCAAATTATGACAAATGTACTATATTACGTATTGGATCAATAAAAAATTCAAATTTGACATTGCCATGTAGTTTACCAATAAAATGGTCTGATGGTGATGTGGATATACTCGGAATACATATCCCAAAGGAAATAAATGATCTCACTCCAATACATTTTAATAGAAAGTTAGCAAAAATAGATAAGATCTTGCTACCATGGAAAGGTGGGTGCCTGTCAATTTGTGGAAAAATCACCCTGATTAACTCTTTAGTATTATCCCAGTTTATCTATTTGCTTATGGTCTTGCCTACGCCTAGCGAACAGTTTTTAAAATTAAATGAGAAAATGTATTCAAGAAAGATCAAGTGTATTCCATTTTATTTGGAACGGCAAGCCAGACAAAATTAAACGGGCCTATTTATATAATGAATATGTATTCGGAGGACAGAAATGATTAAATATTAAAGCATTAGACCTATCACTAAAAGCTTCAGTCATACAAAAGTTATACTTAAATCCGAACTGGTTCTCTAGCAAATTAGTAAGATTGTCTCACCCAATGTTCAAGAATGGCCCTTTTCCCTTTATTCAGATTACAACCACTCACTTTCAGTTATTTGAAAAGGAAATAATCTCCCAGATATCACTATTTCTAAAACAAGCCATAGAAAGTTGGTTGCAATTTCAATTTAATCCTCCAGAAACGACAGAACAAATAATGCAACAAATATTGTGGTTAAACTCAAATATACAAATTTTGTTTTTTGACAAAATGTTTAAAAAAGGTATAATCTTTGTAAATGATACCATCGGTAGGACTGGTGGAGTTATGTCGCACATGCAGCTAACAAAAACATATGGAAATGTCTGCTCTACCCAAAATTACAACCAAATAATTGCAGCCTTACCGCAAAAATTGAAGAGGAAAGTGGAAGGAGGAGAAAGTAAGGAACTTGTCTGTCGGCCTTGCATTAAAGAACATAATTGGTTAAGGAAAACTGTGATAAATAAAAAGGAATATCAGTTTCATTTAAGGACCAAAGGATTGACAGCCGTCCCATATAGATTGCAAAGTAGTTGGGAAGAGATTTTTGACGTACCGATCCCAGGCATAGTGTTTATGAACTGATACGCAAAAAGACACCGTATTCAAAACTTAGAATCTTTCAATTTAAAGTATTATATAAAATTCTTGCTACCAATATAATGTTATTTATATGGGGGAGACAATCTTCCCAGCTCTGCAGATTTTGCTGCGAAGAGACAGAATCATTAGATCATTTGTTTTGGTACTGTCCATTTGTAGCTTGTTTCTGGACACAGGTCCAGGAATGGCTAAAGGATTGCAATATTTACCTGGAGCTAACCCTGCAGATAGCACTACTGGGTGATCTGAAAAGTCATAGTCAATCGATCAATAACATAATAATACTATTAGCAAAAATGTTTATTTTCAATTCACAATCTGTAGAAACAATGAGAATAGAAAGGTTCAGAACCTTTGTAAGACATCACAGTACAGTTGAAATATATATGGCAAATAGAAATCCTATATGGATGGTGTTAAAAGATAGATGGGAGGTGTTAAATAGAATTGAAGGATGGGACTAATAACAACTAACAACAAACAATAACAAGATAACTAATAATGTAGGCACGCTGTGTCCATAATAAGTGTATGGGTTGTAGGTTGGGAGCTTGTGTGAAGGAGCACAGTTAGAAAGATATGGCATATAGAAGCAAACCGGATGGACATCATGAAAATGATCAGAGAGGTTGAGAATAGAAGAAGTTCAGGAGAAAGAACAAACAAAATGTAATTACTGTAAAATTGACTGTGTCCATAAAATGTAGGTAGTGGGTATGGGCTGGAAGTAGAGGCCTAAGCGTTGTTGTTCACTAGTTTACTCCAAGTGGGGAAAGGGTGGCGGGGTTGGAAAGTAATAAAGGGGAATATATATATTTTTAAAAGGATATGAATGTGTATGTATGTATGTATGTATGTATGTATATGTGTGTATATGTGTATGTAAGTGTATGTGTATGTATATATATATATATATATATATATATATATATATGTATATGTATATGTATATGTATATGTATGTGTGTATGTATGTATATATGTGTATATATATATATATATATATATATATATATATAAATGGGGGATTGGAAGTGATGCAGACAATTACATTGATGGAAGTTACAATCTATCTGCAATATTAAGCTGATCTACCCCCCCAAAAAAATTTAATAAAAATAAAAATACATAAAAACAGCGCTTTAGCTCTGCCACTTTCCACCAGAAATGCGGAAGGCCGACATTGGCGGATGCGGTGGATTGAGACGCAGCTCATACAAAAAATACAGATATCTCTAGCAGACAGATTTTTATGTTAATATGTTAACCTCTATGGGATCGGTGTCCCGTATACGGGACGGTTGAGCTAACGTGTGCTAATGTGATTAGCATGACTGTTGTAAGTAACAGCAAACTTTCCAGGACATAGACATGTCTTATATGGGCAGAAGGCTTAAATTCTTGTTAATCTAACGGCACTGTCCGATTTACAGTAGCTATTACAGTGAAAAAATGCCATGCTATTGTTTGAGGAGAGTGCACAACAACAAAAAACGTATCACGGCAACTGGTTTGATACATTCACCTCTGAAGGTAAATAATATTTTATGTGGTCCTCTGTAGCTCAGCTGGTAGAGCACGGCGCTTGTAACGCCAAGGTAGTGGGTTCGATCCCCGGGACCACCCATACACAAAAAAAAAATGTATGCACGCATGACTGTAAGTCGCTTTGGATAAAAGCGTCTGCTAAATGGCATATTATTATTATATATATTCAGTAATCTTGCTCTGATTTGTCATCCTGAGGGTCCCAGAGATAAAATGTAGCATCATTTTGTTTGATAAAATCCATTTTTACATTCAAATGTAAGAACTGGGTTCTACAGTTTGAACCCTTGCTGTCTCTGGCTCCACACCCAACCCGCCCGGCCATCTAGATGTGTGAAAGTTAGTGTATAAGCTAATTATCCATCATGTATGACATTCCTGGGAGTGTGTAAACTTAGATTTTGTATTACCATATCATTTTTGTATGTTCTCTATAGTTATGTACTAGAAAATGTATCAATTGACCAATTCAGCACATTTGTGCAGACTTGATACAAAATATTCCAGTATTGCAATGCTTCACTGGATCAATCTGAAACTTTGCACACACACTAAATTACGCCTAAACTGCAATATTATATTGTGGCCTTTCTCTTGCATTTCAAAGATGATGGAACGAAAAAATAAATAGAAAACACGTTTTTTTGTTTGTGTTATCTTTTACCAGATCTAATGTGTTATATTCTCCTACATTAATTTCACATTTCTACAAACTTCAAAGTGTTTCCTTTCAAATGGTATCAAGAATATGCATATCCTTGCTTCAGGTCCTGAGCTACAGGCAGTTAGATTTGGGTATGTCATTTTAGGCAAAAATTGAAAAATAGGGTCTGATCCTTAAGAGGTTAATTAGATTGACAGTGCAAAGTATATAAGAGAGCTTAAAAGAGCAAGTGTTAACTCACTATTGAGCCTCTATTTATCTTGAACAGCAAAGGGGGGGGGGGGGACCGAGAGACACTGAGAGAGAAAAATAGAGACAGAGAAAAAAACGACAGAGCTCTCCGTTACAATCATTAGCGGTCACATAAACAAGGTCAGAATGTGAAACACCTGGGAATACTTCCTGAAGTTTCCAGCAGCCTCCAAAATGGCACACTATTCCCGCTATTCCTTACATAGTTTACAACCAGAGCCGTGTAGGACTAATGTTAGATACAAAGGGCTCTGGATAAAAGTAGTGGATGATGTAGGGAATAGGGTGCCATTTCAGATTTGCTCTACTATCCTGATGGTTCCTGTGTGGGGACAGACACACAGAACACTGTAGACGTGGGGATGGTTAAAATGGCCACCTAATAGCTACAATGCTACAATATCCAACAAAACCTCTCAAAATATGACGAAAGGGACCAGAAGTATGGCCATACTGACCATTGTGAAGGTTAAGTTCATTGCTACAGTGAACTTTACAAACAAACTTTGAGAAAAAACACAATGCTTTACTACTTTTTATAAACACGTATGAGCGCTTATAATGCCTTATTATGATGAATTCAGTATAATATGTGATGTGTCTAGGCAGCAATCATTGAACAGTCTCTGCAGCTGTTATTTAGCCAGGACATGCTTATGATACATTTTACAAATCTTTATGACTGCATCATAATGCATTATGTCTGTTGGCTTCAAGTAAAGTGTTACCTTTGCTAGCGATGTGGTGAGGACGAGGGTTTGATCTAGTAGTGTGTGCAATATAGAATGACAGTGAAGAAACACAGCTGAATAACTCACACCACATCCATTTGTAACCCTGTAACAGACACACAGACACCACACACACAGACACACACACACAAAGTATTAACAGGAGCTTGTCAACTCATCCTCAGATTATATCTCCAGCGCCGCAGTTCCCAACTCCCCCACCAGAGGAGCTCCACTCTCTCCTCCGGGAGACTCTGTCATAGATCAGACCTCAAAGTCTGTCTGCTCCCGTCTCCCCAATCGAAGGTGTGTCTGGCTGGGCAGAGCAGCAGATCAGCCCCCGGTGCTGGTGGAGCTGGCGTCTAAAGGAGCGTCTGAAGATGTAGTAGATGAAAGGGTTGTAGGCCGTGGAGCCCTTAGCGAACAAGCAGGGCAGCAGGGAGACCAGCGGGGCCAGGCTGGCCTCCCCCTGGAACATATACCAAAAGCTGAGCACCACGTAGGGAGACCAGGCCACGATGAACCCTGAGCTGATCAACACCGCCATCTGGGGAGGAGCGGAGAGGGGACGAGAGGAGGAGGAGAGGAGGAGACATTTGTCTGTCAAAAACATAAGAATAGACAGGGACTAAAGCGTTTCTTAAGGATTAAGGCAGGTTTGAGGGGTTTGAGGAGTGTAAGCTGATCCTAGGTCTGTGCCTGATAGCAACTTTTACTAGGAAGAAAAGAGAAGAAAAAGAGAAGAGAACTAGTGTGACTATGACAGGGATTCGATGGTTCACAATGATGATCTTCCACATTTTTCACCAGGTGCCTGAGCTCACTGTTTTAGTTCTGTGTGCTGTTGTGTTTGCCTGCTTCCATTGTTCATAATCATCAAAGTGAAATGCTGTGCAGCATGTTGTTCTGTGCCTCAACTGCATGATTAGATAATTGGCATAATTTGCTGACCCAATTAAGGTTACTAATGATCTCTCTGGGGAGGGCATGGACCACTGCAATAACATTGTAATAACTCTGTTATAACACACTGGGTCATGCTGATCCATTACTGCATTATGTTTTCAGTGTTAGGAAGGGAAACGCTTCAGACGGTTAACTGTTATTGTTGTGTACGTTTTGATGAACAATGACGGACAGAACTCATTAAACTGTGTGGAATTGTGTGACTGACTGAATAGGTAGCCTGGCTACAGCTTGTACTGTAGGCCTCTTTTAAATAGGCAACTGTTTTCAAATTTGACAGTGAATGAATACATAAACTCTATTTTAGAGTGGCTCTCTTCAGCCAAGGTACAGTATGTCGGCAAAGTTTTCTTTGGGGTGATGAGAGTATTAGGTGTGGTATTTCTCGACTGCCAGATTCAAAACTCTCAACTCTTTCCAACTGTCGAAAACAGGCCTCCAGAAAATACTCTGCTTCCTCCACACATGTAGAAGCAGGAAAATATGTTGGCAAAGTCAACAATCAGAACTAATGCCATGAAAATGTCTGTTTTTGAGGGTGTTTCATTCTAAAAACTACCCCAAAGCACCCTCAAGTCATGCTCTGCTCTGGGCCTCCCTCATTCGGGAAAAAAACAGAACAGCAGTGCATAAAACAACCATAGCATGTTTTTATGAAGTAAAAATTAGGTGGGTTACACTTGTCTGCAAAACCATAAAAAATGTAGCCTGTTTTAGTTTTTAGTTTTTTTCTAATTAATTAACTCTTTGTAGAGTCAGTGGTGAGGCCCAGATGGAGGTGTGGGTACTGGGGAGAGTTTTGCCCCCAGACTGTGTGCTGTTGTTTGTGGTTGCCAGGGCACTGATGACGGCTGGTTGTGGTGGCTTTAATGGTAGTAGTGGTGGGTTAGAGAGTGGGTGGTGACGGGCCTGCGGTTACAGGGTGGGACCTGGCTGGCTGTGCCATCATCAGTCATAGTCTTAGGGAAACAGTCAGGGGTCTGCTGCTATGCTGAAAGGCCTTCACTGGCTTCATAGAAGAGGATGTTGACGTGATCTTAGAACATTCAATATGGAATTTTACCCCATGATTTTGACGTCTTGGAACGTAAACAAGTTATTTTGTTTTTAGATCAATTAAATTCTGATCTTAATTATCCCTCTGCGTTCCAAGGCCCTCCCTCGTGTAGTAACTAACTGAACCTATTTGTGATGTTTGGTTTGTTGACTTTGGCTGGCATTTAAACGCTCCACATTCCTCTGTTCATAGCCATGAAACACCCACAACATGTTGAGTTGGTGTATCTCTCCATAGGCTGCCACAGAGCCTGTCATCAAACACATGACCATGTCACAAGGATTTGTCATCGTAGCCAAGTCACTGGTGCCCGTTTGATTTCAACTTAAACATTTGTTTTCTGGATTCTTCTCGCTGGGTGGGGTATATGAGGGGGGATCTAGCTAGGTTATTTCGTAACAGTCTCTAGTCCTCAGAAACATGGTAATTGCTAGTTAAATGTCTTGTTAATTGAGAGCATCACCGCTATACCTTGTTCTAGGGTCTCTGCCTATCTTCATGCCCTGGCACGATACCCACAAACCCATCTGCTACACTCATTTAATGCCCATGAAAAAAATATAGAGGTCTAAAATAGAAACCTTAAATTTGCAGTAGGGCAGATAGAATAGCGATGCCCAGCCCATGTTGTTTAACCACTAGTTGCTAGTTTGGGAAAATATAACGCTGTGCACTTTTAAGTTTTATTTAGCTTACCCAATCCCCTCTCTGGTTCTCTCTGTGCGAGGAAAGCCAACCAATTAGTTTTCTAGTATTATATGGGCACCAGCTTAGAGACTTGTCCTGTCCCAATATTGGTATTCATTCATTTGTAAAGAAGGGGTCATGGCTGAGAAAATAAACAGCCAGGCTAATCCATTCCCTTGTTTTTTAAAATCTGTTCCCTCTGATATTTTATTAGTTCTCCCTTCTTCTTATGTAGGTTACCGTGATGGTCCCACTTGGCCGATAACATATTACAGCCTAAATCTCATTCTATTTAGTTAATAACCTGCTTCAAATGGTGATCACTGACCATTCAATAGCTTATTTCCAGCATGCAAAACCCCTCAAGGTGCAAATATGGTGCAATGATGCACTCATCAATAGGCAGGAATTCCGTATGGCTCTGCTTCATGACCTTAGCTGTTTTATGTCTATATTCTGTAGGAGTACTTTAGCTACCTACACTAGCCTGGCAATTAGCTAATTTCCAGGTGAATGTATTGTCATCGCAACAAAGCAAATAGTTATCAGTTTTAGTTATGAGCATAGAGCCACTTTAAACCATCTATTTGTGCCTGGTTGACTACGTCACACAACATGTTCACCTCCCTAGCACAGGGATGACAGCACATAATTGCACCTGTTAACACTGAAGCTTCTTGGAAATTATGCACAATACATTTGCATGCCTTTCCTTTCTGCCTCCGATAAGGCACATGCACAATTGTAAACAACTTGGCTGCACCATGTTTTACTGGACGTATGGCCCTAACTTTATGCACAGATTTTTACACTGGGTCACGGAGATGAGAGGTGCGCAAAATAGACAACTGTTTATGTTGTCCAAGTGGCATGAATCCAAGTTTGCACAAAGTGTAGGCTACTTGGTTTGCATCGTAAACATGAATCATTCAGTTCCCACTGGGCACAGACGTCAATTCAACGTCTATTCCACATTGGTTCAACGTAATTTCATTGAAATTACGTGGAAACAACGTTGATTCAACCAGTGTGTGCCCAGTGGGTTATATCTGCTAGTGAGGCTCCTGGCTTTTCAGACTATTGAAATGACTTAGCCCAATTGAGGGGTTTTGCACGCCCATTACCTATTATTTGCCCTTATGATTCGGAGGCATATGAAAACAATGAAACTGAAAATAAGCTATTGAAAGGTCATTGATCATCACCATTTGAAACATGTAATTAACTAATTAGAATTACATTTAGGGTGCAATATAATATTGGCCAAGTGGGACTGTCATGGTAGCTGGCCTACATAAGGAGAAGAGGGAACTAAAAAAAAAATCTGAAGGAACTAATAAAAAACCAGAGGGAACGGATAAAAACCAGAGGGAATGGATAAAAACCAGAGGGAATGGATAAAAACCAGAGGGAACGGATAAAAACCAGAGGGAATGGATAAAAACTAGAGGGAATGGATAAAAACCAGAGGGAATGGATAAAAACCAGAGGGAACTGATAAAAACCAGAGGGAATGGATAAAAACCAGAGGGAATGGATAAAAACCAGAGGGAACGGATAAAAACAAGAGGGAACGGATAAAAACCAGAGGGAATGGATAAAAACCAGAGGGAACGGATAAAAACCAGAGGGAATGGATAAAAACCAGAGGGAGGGAATGGATAAAAACCAGAGGGAATGGATAAAAACCAGAGGGAATGGATAAAAACCAGAGGGAACGGATAAAAACCAGAGGGAATGGATAAAAACCAGAGGGAACGGATAAAATGTCAACGCGTGCTGTAGGTGGGTGCAGTGGTGGAATCAAACGCAGGACACAGACGGATAGTCCAACAGACTTTAGTGATCGCCAAACACGGCAATAGGTCAACTCTTGCCCGAAGGCGAAATACGCACGAAGGCGAAACAAAACAAAAGCGCACAAACAGGTGCGTAAATACTCCAACAGTGGAGGGAAGCTCAACCGAGCGAAATACAGGCTCACGCCCTATACACGAATGACAAAAATCAATAACACACAACACTAGACAAACACAACGAGAAACTTATAGAACACTAATTATACTAAACAAGAACAGGTGTGACAACAAACAGACAAAAGCAAACGAACATGAAACATACAACGGTGGCAGCTAGTATTCCGGAGACAACGAACGCCGAAGCCTGCCCGAACAAGGGAGAGAGGCAGCCTCGGCCGAAACCGTGACAGTACCCCCCCCTTGACGCGCGGCTCCAGACGTGCGCCGACTCCGGCCTCGGGGACGACCCGGAGGACGACCCGGAGGACGCGGAGCAGGATGCGTCGGGTGCCCACGATGGAATTCCGTCAGGAGAGACCGGTCCAAGATGTCTCTCCTCGGCACCCAGCACCGCTCCTCCGGACCGTACCCCTCCCACTCCACTAGATACTGGAGACCCCCCATCCGACGTCTCGAATCCAAGATGGACCTCACAGTGTACGCCGGTGCCCCCTCGATGTCCAATGGGGGCGGAGGAGTCTCCCTGATCTCACTTTCTTGGAGTGGGCCAGCTACCACCGGCCTGAGAAGGGACACATGGAACGAGGGGTTAATACTTTTATATTCAACAGGCAGTTGTAATCTGTAACACACCTCGTTCAACCTTCCCAGGACTTTAAATGGCCCTACAAACCGCCGACCCAGTTTCCGACAGGGCAGGCGGAGGGGCAGGTTTCTGGTAGAGAGCCAGACTCGATCACCAGGTGCGTACACCGGTCCCTCACTGCGGTGGAGATCGGCGCTCGCCTTATGACGTCGGAGGGCCCGCTGCAGGTGGACGTGTGCAGCATTCCATGTCTCCTCCGAGCGCCGCGCCCACTCATCCACCGCAGGAGCCTCGATCTGGCTCTGCTGCCAAGGTGCCAGAACCGGCTGGTAACCTAGCACACATTGAAAAGGGGTTAGGTTAGTGGAGGAATGGCGTAGGGAATTCTGGGCCATCTCGGCCCAGGGAACGTACCTTGCCCACTCCTCCGGCCGGTCCTGGCAGTATGTTCTAAGAAACCTACCCACATCCTGGTTCACACGTTCCACCTGCCCATTACTCTCCGGGTGGTAACCCGAGGTGAGGCTCATCGAGACCCCCAACCGCTCCATAAAGGCTCTCCAGACCCTGGAGGTAAATTGGGGACCCTGATCAGACACAATATCCTCGGGTACCCCGTAGTGCCGGAACACATGGGTGAATAGTGCTTCGGCGGTTTGCAGGGCAGTAGGAAGGCCCGGCATGGGGAGCAAACGACAGGCCTTAGAAAACCGGTCCACAACGACCAGTATAGTGGTGTTCCCCTGTGAAGGAGGAAGGTCAGTAATGAAATCCACCGAGAGGTGAGACCATGGTCGTTGTGGAACGGGCAGGGGTAGTAACTTACCCCTAGGCAGATGTCTAGGCGCCTTACACTGGGCGCACACCGAGCAGGAGGAAACATAAACCCTCACATCCTTCGCCAACGTGGGCCACCAGTACTTGGCACTAAGACAGTGCACTGTCCGGCCGATACCAGGATGTCCAGAGGAGGGTGACGTGTGAGCCCAATAGATCAATCGATCCCGAACCTCGAGCGGAACGTACTTCCGACCCTCAGGGCATTGCGGTGGACTAGGGTCGGTGCGTAACGCCCGCTCGAGTTCAGCATCGACCTCCCACACTACCGGTGCCACCAGACACGACTCCGGCAGTATGGGAGTGGGCTCCACGGACCTCTCCTCCGTGTCATACCGCCGAGACAGCGCATCTGCCTTACCGTTCTGTGACCCAGGGATGTACGTGATCTTAAATGTAAACCTGGTCAAGAACATATTCCATCTTGCCTGGCGAGGGTTCAGCCTCCTCGCTGCCCGGATGTACTCCAGGTTACGGTGGTCCGTCAAAATGAGGAAAGGGTGTTGAGCCCCCTCAAGCCAGTGCCTCCACACCTTTAGGGCTTGTACCACGGCTAACAGCTCCCTGTCCCCTACGTCATAGTTCCGCTCCGCCGGACTGAGCTTCTTAGAATAAAAAGCACAGGGGCGGAGTTTAGGTGGCGCGCCAGACCGTTGTGAAAGCACGGCTCCTAGACCGGCCTCTGACGCGTCCACCTCTACCTGGAACGGCAAAGAGGGATCCGGATGCGCCAGCACCGGGGCCGAGGTAAACAGGTCCTTCAGCCTCCCAAACACCCTGTCCGCCTCGGCCGACCACTGCAGACGCACCGGACCCCCCTTCAAAAGAGACGTGATGGGAGCTGCCACCTGTCCAAAACCCCGGATAAACCTCCTGTAGTAATTTGCAAACCCCAAAAACTGCTGCACCTCCTTCACAGTGGTTGGTGTTTGCCAATTACGCACGGCCGACACCCGGTCTACCTCCATCTTCACCCCTGACGCAGACAACTGATACCCCAAAAAGGAGACAGACTCCTGGAAAAACAGACACTTCTCTGCCTTAACATACAGGTCGTGCTCCACCAGCCTCCGCAACACTCGGCGCACCAGGGCCACATGCTCGACACGGGTAGGCGAGTACACGAGAATGTCATCTATGTACACCACCACCCCCTGCCCCTGCATGTCCCTGAAGATCTCATCCACGAATGATTGGAAAACTGACGGAGCGTTCATCAACCCGTATGGCATGACCAGATACTCGTAATGGCCCGAGGTGGTACTAAAGGCTGTCTTCCATTCATCGCCCTCCCTGATGCGCACCAAGTTGTACGCGCTCCTGAGATCTAATTTAGTGAAGAAGCGCGCCCCATGCAATGACTCAGTCATGGTCGCAATCAGCGGGAGTGGATAACTGTACTTCACCGTAATCTGATTGAGACCACGGTAATCGATGCACGGGCGCAAACCACCATCCTTCTTCTTCACAAAAAAGAAACTCGAGGACGCAGGGGAAGTGGAAGGCCGTATGTATCCTTGTCTCAGAGATTCGTCTATGTAGGTCTCCATAGCTTTTTTCTCCTCTTGAGACAGAGGATACACATGGCTCCGTGGGAGCGCAGCTCCTGCCTGGAGGTCTATCGCACAATCTCCCTGCCTATGGGGCGGCAACTGCGTCGCCCTCGACTTACTAAACGCAATAGCCAAATCCCCATACTCAGGGGGAACGTGCAATGCGGGCACCTGGTTTGGACTCTCCACCGAGGTAGCCCCTACGGAAACGCCTAAACATCTACCCACACACTGGGCAGACCACTCCATCAGAGCCCTCTCCTGCCACGAAATAGATGGGTTATGGGTACTCAACCAGGGCATGCCCAGCACCACCGGATACGCAGGAGAGTCAATCAGAAATAGCTGAATCATCTCCTGATGACCCCCCTGCGCACACATCCTAAGTGGCGCAGTGACCTCCCTGATCAAGCCCGCACCCAACGGACGACTATCTAGGGCATGAACGGGGAAAGGGACATCAACAGGAAGAAGGGGAATCCCTAAAGCTAAACAAAACTTCTTATCAATAAAATTCCCAGCCGCGCCTGAATCTACCAGTGCCTTATGCTGGGAATGAGGTGCTACCTGTGGAAAACGCACAGGTATACAGAAATGTGCAACAGAGAGCTCTGGGTGAGTGGGGCGCCTACTCACCTGGAAGGAATCCCCAGTGCGGGACCTGTCGTCCTCTCCCCTAGGAGGCCATCCCCAGCACCTAGCCGCGGTGTGTCCTCCCCGACCACAGTTGGTGCAGGGGATGGACCCCCTAGTAAGTCGACCCCTCCTCTCTCTAGCGCCAGCGCCCCCGAGCTCCATGGGGCACGGCTCGGAGGCGCTGGAGGGTGAAATGGACGGACCCCCCTCGGGACGTCCGCGGGTAGCTAGCAGGTTATCCAGCCTGATGGACATGTCGACCAACTGGTCGAATGTGAGGATGGTGTCCCTACAGGCCAGCTCCCGACGGACGTCCTCTCGTAGACTACATCTGTAGTGATCGACGAGAGCCCGATCATTCCACCCTGCATCTGCCGCTAGAGTACGGAATTCGAGGGCGAACTCCTGAGCACTCCTCCTCCCCTGCCGGAGGAAGACCAGACGCTCCCCCGCCGCTTTCCCCTCCGGGGGATGGTCAAACACCGCCCTGAAGCGGCGGGAGAACTCCTCGTAGGTTATGGTGTCCGCGTCGATCCTCCTCCACTCCGCGTTGGCCCATTCCAACGCCTTCCCGGACAGGCAGGAGATCAGGGCGGACACGCTCTCATGTCCCGAGGGCGCCGGGTGCACGGTGGCCAGGTACAGCTCCACCTGGAGAAGGAAACCCTGGCACCCAGCCGCGGTTCCATCGTAAGCCCTCGGGAGCGAGAGTCGGACTCCTCGGGGTTCCGGTGCGGGAATAGGCTGACTGGCCGATGGTGCTGGCAGGGCGGGTGGCGGTGGAGGCGTCCCCCAGCCTCGGATGGTGGTGATCACCTCCTGCAGTGCGGTCCCCATCTGCAGGATCTGGTCACCTTGTTCCCGGACCCTGTCCTCCAGCGTCGCCTGGGCTGCTGCGGCTCCTGCTGATTCCATTTAAAAGGTGTGTTATTCTGTCAACGCGTGCTGTAGGTGGGTGCAGTGGTGGAATCAAACGCAGGACACAGACGGATAGTCCAACAGACTTTAGTGATCGCCAAACACGGCAATAGGTCAACTCTTGCCCGAAGGCGAAATACGCACGAAGGCGAAACAAAACAAAAGCGCACAAACAGGTGCGTAAATACTCCAACAGTGGAGGGAAGCTCAACCGAGCGAAATACAGGCTCACGCCCTATACACGAATGACAAAAATCAATAACACACAACACTAGACAAACACAACGAGAAACTTATAGAACACTAATTAGACTAAACAAGAACAGGTGTGACAACAAACAGACAAAAGCAAACGAACATGAAACATACAACGGTGGCAGCTAGTATTCCGGAGACAACGAACGCCGAAGCCTGCCCGAACAAGGGAGAGAGGCAGCCTCGGCCGAAACCGTGACATAAAAACCAGAGGGAATGGATAAAAACCAGAGGGAGGGAATGGATAAAAACCAGAGGGAATGGATAAAAACCAGAGGGAATGGATAAAAACCAGAGGGAATGGATAAAAACCAGAGGGAACGGATAAAAACCAGAGGGAACTGATAAAAACCAGAGGGAACGGATAAAAACCAGAGGGAATGGATAAAAACCAGAGGGAACGGATAAAAACCAGAGGGAATGGATAAAAACCAGAGGGAATGGATAAAAACCAGAGGGAACGGATAAAAACCAGAGGGAATGGATAAAGACCAGAGGGAACGGATAAAAACCAGAGGGAATGGATAAAAACCAGAGGGAATGGATAAAAACCAGAGGGAATGGATAAAAACCAGAGGGAACGGATAAAAACCAGAGGGAATGGATAAAAACCAGAGGGAGGGAATGGATAAAAACCAGAGGGAATGGATAAAACCCAGAGGGAATGGATAAAAACCAGAGGGAATGGATAAAAACCAGAGGGAACGGATTAGCCTGGCAGTTTTTATTTTTTACCACCATGACCCCTAATGGGCTCCGTAAAATAAGAGATTTCCTGTGAATGAAAAAAACAGAAATGTTACTATAGCCTACATAGTATGGCCAGCATTGAAGAGTGTGGAGATACCCTAACAGGTGTGAAATCCTATATGTGCTTGAGATCAAGGTTATAACATTACAGTGCCGGTTGGAGGGTCTTTGAAAGCATTAAAACAGTATTTTTAAGAAAAGATCGACATTTAAACATGGTGATTATCATTTTCCATAACATTCCCATCAGCAGATTAGAAGTCTTTGAAGGCTCTCACTTCTGTTGGTGTTCCAAGTGTTTGAAGATGAAACTCAGGACCAGTACGATGTTTGGCCCCTGTTTGTGTGTGTGCGCATGTGTGTGTGCGTATGTGTGCGCATGTGTGTGTGCACATTTGTGTGTGCGCTTCTGTGTGTGTGTGTGTGTTTGTGGGTGCTTGCGAAGGCATGTTTGTGAAAGTTTTGTGTGCGTGCCCTGCGTGTGTGTGGGCGTGCGTGCTGGAGGGAGGGCGTGCGTGCTGGAGGGTGGGCGTGCGTGCTGGAGGGAGGGCGTGCATGCTGGAGGGTGGGCGTGCGTGCTGGAGGGAGGGCGTGCGTGCTGGAGGGAGGGCGTGCGTGCTGGAGGGAGGGCGTGCATGCTGGAGGGAGGGCGTGCGTGCATGTGCCCCTTCAGGAATCCGAGTAGCTCCCTAATGAAGCGTGACTCTCCGCTGAGATTAAGGAAACGTTGTTACAGGGTATTATAAAACGTTTCCATGAACTCAGGAATGTTAGGAAATTGGGAAAATGAACAACTCTGGACAGCTTCCCATTCCCCTCTCCCTCTAAAATACCACCACACTGCTCTCCTGAAACAGCCACCAGTTCAGAGTTATTCTTTGTAACTGGGGTGCTGGTGTTGCTGGTGTTGCTGGGCTACTGGCTGCACTAGTGTCATTCCCTCTGCTCAAGATCAGCATCTCTGTGTGTTGCAGTGTTTCTACCCTCTTTGACAGGCCCTATCTCAGACAGAGTGCTGGCAGAGGTTCTGGTTCTGGTTGTATTCTGTGTAACAGCAGAAGACCAGTTCTGTGGCTACTGGCTTTGCTCTGTGTTTAGTCTGAGTGCTGTTCTCTCCATGTACACTGTGTGTGTATGTGTACCACTGGAGCGATGCTTGGTGGTGTAGAGACGACTGCCTGCCTACTTCCTATTCTCTCTCTCTCTTTCTGTCCCTTGGTGCTAAGGGAATAGTGCTTTTTGAGGCCGGTTCGGTTTCAGTTTCATTATTATTTTTTACATTAAATGCACTATGCATTATGTGGGTTGAATGCTGTAACAACACAGAATAAAACAATTAATAAAAGTCCCATGATGGTAGTGACTGCCCATTACTGCTTATCACCTATTAACCATTTATTCACATTACTTTACTTTAATAAAATAGTTCAGTTGTTGTGTGTATTACATTTGTTTTATTTGCTGACTTTATTATTTCATTCCAAGTCATCATCTCCTCTCTAAAACTGCTGCCTATGCTGTCTGACAAAATCACTATTTTAGTAGTTCTACAAAGTAAATAAGGCATACTTTTATGACTCCTGAATACCGACTATCAATCACAGATCATGTATTTTCAGGTAGAGATACCTCGCCAAGCAACTGCTCTCTATCCCTCTCCATCGCTCATTCTTCTGTCTCTTCTCCTTCTCCGTGTCTGCCCCACACTAACCTAACATAGCAGGTGTAAAATAAACACACAGACCAGAGAAGTAGGCTCGCAATGGATTATGGTCATTGTAGATATTTACCATATTTTCTGTGCTAAACTATGTAGAATATTGGCCTGTTGGATACTACAACTCCCTACCACATCGCACAGTTCGGGCTTCATCTGATTTATCTCTAGAGAAACTGCTCAATGTGCGAATTGAGCTCACAGAAAAACACTGAATGAAATGGAATTCAAATAATTGAACCGATGTCTGTCAATTAGAAAAATAACTGACATTTCGGTTAATCGCTCTGCACTGCTGTCCCTCCCTCTGCCACGCTCTCTCTTCCCTGCTGAAAAAAAACAGCATAGTCCAGCATAGGCTGGTGACCAGCCTTCATTGTGTTTACGCTGGTGACCAGCCTTCATTGTGTTTTCGCTGGTGACCAGCCTTCATTGTGTTTTCACTGGTGACCAGCCTTCGTTGTGTTTTCGCTGGTGATCAGTCTTCGTTGTGTTTTTGTTGGTGACCAGACTTTGCTGTGTTTTCACTAGTGACCAGCATTCATTGTTTTCGCTGGTGACCAGCCTTCGTTGTGTTTTCGCTGGTGACCAGCCTTTGCTGTGTTTTGGACACATATGCTAGTCACCTGCAAGTCACATTATGCTGGCTTTTAAAGTGATGTCTAACTCCTATTGGAATGCAGCCTGACTGGGGATATCCAAAAATGTGAACTTTTATTCAACCACAATCTGCATTCAGAATGACTACCAGGGGTAGAAAGATGGATGAATAAATGAGAATACCTAAACCATATAAACTGGAACAACCATTTCAGTAACGGGTGCAACACATTTTCTACCTGAAGATACATGATCTAAGTGATTGATAGTTGGTATTCCGTAGTCATAAAAGTATTCCTTAGTTACTTTGAAGAACTAGCCTACTAAAATAGTGATTCGTTTAGAAAAATGTATGTTATTTATCTTTGTGTAGCATGAAAGGTTAAATAAATACAATTGTTTCCCTTCAATATCTGTGTTTTTTCGTACATGATTGTATTCATTTATCAATTAATTCATCTTATGCTACACAAAGATAAATAACATAAATGTTTCTAAACTAATCCAATCTGTTATTTGAACTTATTGCACCCATTACAAAACCGGTTAGAACAGTTTAGATGGTTTAGGCTGGCTAATTCATTCATCTTTATGAATGCAGATTGTGGGAATCCACTCTGGCTGCATTCCAATAGGAATTAAACATCACCTTGTAAGTCAACATAATGTGACTTGATGCTGGTTTTGCACAATGAAAGCTGGTCACCAGCGAAAACACAACAAAGGCTGGTCACCAGCGAGAACACAATGAAGGCTGGTCACCAGCCTATGCTGGACTATGCTGTTTTTTTCAGCAGGGAAGAGAGAGAGGAGGGAGGGACAGCAGTGCTGAGCGATTAACCGAAATGCCGGTTATTTTTTGTTTTTTAAACAACTAATTGACAGACATCGGTTCAATTATTTGAATTCTATTTCGTTCAGTTTTTTTCTGTGAACTCAATGCGCACATTGAGCAGTTTCTCTAGAGATAAATCAGATCAAGGCTGGTCTGCCAGCATAACCAACTAGACCATGCTGGTCAGACCAGCTTGACCAGCATCCGACCAGCGCTGACCAGCATAGACCAGCATGGACCAGATTGAAATTTATGCTGGTCTATGCTGTTTTTTTCAGCAGGGTTTCTCTCTCTATCTCACTCCCTCCCAATCTTTCTCTCTCTCTCTTTCTCTCGCTTTCACTCTCTCTCTCTCAATCACTCTCTCTCTCTCTCTCTCTCTCTCTCTCTCAGTACTGAACCTGTTGCCCCTCTTTAACTGGACTGTTGGCATGACACCTCTGGGCAGCTAGCAGACATATACACCAGGTTCTCACTCTCTGTTCTCTCTGTTTCCCTGCAGACTTTATCCAGTCTCTATTCTCTAGTTTTGCTATGACAACATGTTATATAATATTATTTTTAATGACTACAACTCTGAACACTTCTGTGTCTTGAGCCAAGCACTGTTCAAACACACACACGCGCATGCAGGCATGCACACAAACACACACACACACGTTTGTTTAATTTTCCTTGTGGGGACCAAACAATTCATTCCCAGTCAAAATCCTATTTTCCCTAACCCCTAACCCTAATCCTTAACCTAAGCCTAACCAGGGTTTGGAACCGGTTTAAGGAACATATCCATTATTTTAAAAGCATGGGAAATGGTTAATAATGTTATTTTTCGTTTTGGCCCTTTTTTTCCAGTCCCACAAAAACACAACAAAGCGCCTATCCAAAGCCCTCACTCTATCACTCAGCAACGTATTCCAGTGTCTGCCTGCCTGCCAGAAAATATTTGCCAGTGTGTGTGCATGTGTAGGCAACCTGCCCCTCCCCCTGAGAAGCATAGGCTTCTGTAGCCTACTGACACTACAATCATGATTCAGAAATTAGGGAGAGGGATTTTTAATTAGAGAAGAATGGAGTAACTTCTTCAAATTAAGGATACTATAGTTATCACATTTCACAATGGATTTATTAACTACAAAAAGGTAAGATGTGTTTTTATTTTAATTCTGGTGCCGCTAGCTGTTAGCTGCTAGCTTTGGTCCAACGTTAAGCCAACTCTCGGAAGTTCAAAGACATTCAAAGTTCCTTCATAGAAGCCGCTCCTCCGTAGGTATAATTCTGTGGGCCTAACACACACACACACACACACACACACACACACACACACACACTACAAGCCAGCCTTCCTTGTTTATCTTACAGCAGAGAGGGAGATTATTTTTGTTTAGAACACTGAAATGTTTTTTGTAGAGCAGCTCAGTCAGACTGCGGGCCATCCTAAATAAAGAGGAATGTTGGAGAAACATCCAATAAAACAGTCAGGCAGCCCACCTCCAAGCACAACCTTATGTAACCGCTCTTTAGTTCTGCCTAGGGTTGCAAAGGCAGGGTATTTACTGGAAACTTTCAAAGTACCAGTAAACTATCAGAATTTTGGTATCATTCAAGGATTTTGTTTAAGCTAAAAAAATAAAAAAGAAAGTGTATGCACTCACTAACTGTAAGTCGCTCTGGATAAGAGCGTCTGCTAAAATGACTAAAAAAATAATAATCAAAAGACATCTAGTGGCCCTTTTGGGTACTTCCGATTATCACAGGTGTCTGTAATCATTTCTGGCCCTCTGTGTGGCCTTATCGCATGTAAAATATATGAAATAATTAAATAAGATGCAAAAAAAAAAGACAAAGCTCTAAAAGATTATCCTAAATATAAACCATCAACTATACCATTGGTGTTTACCATTGGTGTTTACAGTTTTTTTTTATTGCTTAAGCACGATTTTCAAAACAGGGCCCGTGTTTTCAAAACACTACACACAATTAGCACAACCACACACCCAATTAGCAAAACACTACAGATCCTTTGCAAAATTAAACACTCTTGTAAAAACTATACACTTCTTTTTAAAAACCACACTTTGTTACCATATGAAACACACACGTTTCACATTACTATACTCTGTTTGCATGAGTTACACTCTGCTGTGATAAACCTAAAACACTTTTAGCACTTCTACTTCCCTATGATTAGAGTAGGCTACTCTCAACAAAGTACAAATATAATGTAAATTCACCAAACACTACACAAGACCAATGTTGCAGACTGAAGAAACTCATTTATTTCTCAACAAGCCCAAAATGTTGACATGGAGATTCATAATACTGTAACCAAACGTCACTTTACGTATTGTAAGTTCAAAAATAAAATAAAATAAAAACTAGACATTGTCTCTTCGCCTAGCTGGATCTGGCCAGAGAATTTCATCATCGCAGGCAATGTTGTCATTAGCAAGACACCTTGGAAAGAAACGTCTTGAATGACGAATCCATCCTTGCATTGCTGCTACCTCCATCTGGTCACAGGCCTCCTCCATGGCTTGGATGAGGGGTACCTCAGCCTGGAGACGGAGATCATATACCTTCCACCGCCATGCCGAGAAAAACTATTCTATAGGGTTGAGGAATGGAGAGTATGGTGGAAGATATAGGACGGTGAAATGTGGATGTTGCTGAAACCAGTTCTGAACCAGAGCAGAGCGGTGGAAAGACACATTGTCCCAGACAACAATGTATTGCATATGATCGATTTGATTTGCTGCTGTTATGTTGTGCAATTGGTCCAAGAATGTAAGTATGAGTGCTGTGTTGTAAGGGCCCATATGGGCATGGCGGTGGAGGACCCCATTCTGTGTAATGGCTGCACAGAGTGTTATATTACCCCCACGTTGCCCTGGGACATTGACTATAGCCCTGTGGCCAATGATGTTTCTTCCCCTCCTTCGTGTTCTCGTCAGGTTGAACCCAGCCTCATCTACGTAAATGAACTCATGCTGGATCTCCTCTCCATCCATTCGTAAAACTCTGAAAAACAGTGTCAGGCAAAATTGTGTAGTTCAGTGTAGATCTAGTATACATATTACAGTACAGTAAAAGATTATGAGACAGTATGCAAGATCACACTGCTAAAGTGAATACATACCTCTGCATAATCATGCCGCAGTCGTTTCACCCTTTCGGAATTGCGCTCGAAAGGCACTCGATAAATTTGCTTCATTTGAATATGTTTTTATTTTAGGATGCGTGCCAGTGTTGATGTTGAGACCTGATGGATATCGTTGAAAATGGCGTGGTTATTGACAATGTTAGCTTGGAGCTGCTTGAGTGTTATAGCATTGTTGGCCAAAACCATGTTTACTATCTCCCTCTCTTGCTGTTCTGTGAACATAGGAGGCCTTCCCCCTTGTCGTCCCTGACCCTCAATCCTATGTAGAAAAAAAAACAGTATACAATAGTACAGTAATTTCACAGGAAAAGGTAACAGAAGTGCTGATAGTGCATAGAATATAGTACTGTAAGCAGTTACTGAAACCGTGCAGATGTTTTTGATATGATGATATTTTTACAATACCTATTTTCCAGTCGAAATGTTCTCATCACACTTGCCACTGTATATCGGCTTAGATTTGGCTGTACTCGCAGTCCAGCCTCCCTCAGCGTCAGGCCGTGGTTGACAATGTGGTCAACCAGTGTTGCGCGGATCTCATTTGTCAGATTCGGTCCTCTTTGAGCACCTTCTTGTCTTCCTCTTCCTCTTCCTCTTCCTCCCCTTCCTCCTCCTCCTCCTCCTCCTCGTTCTCCTCCTCGTCCTCCTCGTTCTCCTCGTCCTCCTCGTTCTCCTCGTTCTCCTCGTCCTCCTCCTCGTTCTCCTCGTCCTCCTCGTCCTCCTCGTCCTCCTCCTCGTTCTCCTCGTCGTCCTCCTCCTCCTCCTCGTCTTACTCTTTCTCTGACTCTTTCCATTGTGCTTGAAGACCGGTGAACTCACCTGCTGCTTTTTATAGTGCTTATACACCTGATTGGTGTGTCTACAATTAAGCAAACGAGTGTTTGCACACCTGATGACTGTGTTGAACCAATTGGTTGGACGGTGTGGTAATTTGACAGTCAGTGCTTTGGTATTGCAAGGACGTGACTTCATGATAGATTTTTGTGTGTAATGTATGTTAAGTGTGTTTAGTGTTTTGCAAATCACTGTGTGTAGAGTTTTGCAACAAGTGTAAGGTTGACAATGTGCTTATAGTTGTGCAAATATGGGCTGATGTTTTGCTTCTTGAGTGTAAGGTTTTGCTAATAGTGTACTACTTTTAATTTTAGTGTGTAAGCAATCCAAAAAAAACTGTAATATGAAGGTTTCATCATGAAATATCCTTTATATTATTATTTTTACACACTTTCATTTATTTTATATGTGAATATGGATTTGTTGTCAATGTTTTGTTGTCGATGTTTTGTAACTTTGGTAAATTACCGGTAGCTTTGCAACCCTAGTTCTGCCTGTCAATCATATAGAAAAGTCAATAACTGTGACAGTAACTGGCCCAAGGCATGGAGCCCTTCATAATAAGTAGGCCAGGAGACGTCCTGTGGGAGAGGTGGAGATGGCATCCCTTGCATTTCAGAGAGAAAAATATAATGAGGAAATACTTGCTTGCAAGAATCTCTTGGAATTATCTGTACTAAACATATATAGCTACTAAGTCATCACAGTTTGGTGTTACTCATACTACCAGCCGCTAAATCCAAGGTGTTTTTTGTGTCTGGCACCTCAACTCTCATCTCAAGAGGAGACTGAATTCAAACTGAGGCTGCCACCATAGTAACACAGTTGCTAGTTTGACATACTGTTGCCACTAATTAAGAACTGCTTTGCGGTAGTGTAGCAGAACAAACCAATCAACATCACATGTCACTGGTCTTTGAGGTGGAAGATGATGTAACCAACACTACAGAACAACAACTTAAATCCAGCAAACTGATTCCAGTGACATTGACAGTAACCCCTTGGTCTGGGAGGGTGTGAGGGGGCTATGGGGGCTATGGAGGGTTCTCAGGGGGGAACTCTGGGGCAGTTCTGTTAGAATGTAGTCCTTCCCTGGGGAAAGCAAACTTCACATTATCCAAAACTGACACCTCAGTCTGAAAATGTGCTCACAGGCACAGACACACACACACGCGCGCGCGCACACACACACACACACACACACACACACACACACACACACACACACACACACACCTACAGCGCAAAACCCCTGAGTTGACTGAAAATGTACACACACACATAAATATTATCACCTAGGTCTGAAAATGTACTGCTATATAATCTGAAGTTGGTCTCCCATTTCAGGTGGATGACATGATTTACTTAAACCTGGCTCCTGCGACTGACAGAGAGACTTTCCTCCTTCTCCAAGAATCTCTCGTTAACAGCTAGAACTGCTCATTTCAAGTTACAATATGATGAACTAATTTAGCTGCTAAGTATTTTCCGCTCTGTTCACTAACCTCTGAACAAAAGAAACATCAACCACAAAACCCCATCTTAAAACTCCCTCCATAGTATGGTGTGTCCAAGCCCTGTTTTTATACTGAATAAAGCCACGTTTATCCAGATGTTTTCAACAGGACATATTGAGTGCTGCTGAACTCTAGTCCAATGTTAACAACGCTTCCTCTAAAGACACAAACTCCCTGCTTCCAAGAAGCCTTAATGTAGAACAGAGAGGGGGCCAGGGGTGGGTTTGGCTCTACCTGACAGATGAGAGAGTGGGTGTGTCTGTCTCTGACCTGTAGACCTAAAGCCCCGCCCTCAACCACAGATCTAACATCAGCTTAGCATATTCCCTATCATATCCATAACTATTAGGGGTATGAAGAAATGTCTGACCCTGTATCAGTGTTTAAGTGCAACTTCTACCTTAATCTGTTAAAAAACATCCCACTCCAATTGCATTACATAAGATTACAGTGAATGTAAGAATGTATGCTGATTTTCAGTTGAATTGGGCCAATTGGCTCGCACTGGGTGAGTGAGAAACTTTGTGCTATAGAAGCTTAACAAGAGGTCAAAGGTAATCTCAGAGCTCAGGGTGAACTATGGGTGATGTGAACTGGCTGACTCTACCACTCTGAAGAAGCAGCCATATTCTCATCCTGCCAATACTGATCTGTAACACACACACACAAGCATACGCACGGACACGCACACACAAACACAAACACACACAAATACACACACACTCCACCACCATTGCCACGACCCTTGAAAAGTCATCAAGATTTGTCTGGCCTGGTTTACTGGCCCTGACCCAGGTTGTGTAGCCTTTCCACTGGCCTGGCCCAGAACCACTACGGTCAGTCAGTCCACATCAGTACACTACAGTCCTGCATCCATGCGTGGGCTGGCCTTGAGACTAGCACTGGCTCTGGTGCCAGCTGGACAGCTCTCGCCATTCTGGTCATTGTCTCACTATATCCGTATCTTTCCCTCTGTGACCCTCTCTCCCTCCCCCTCCTTTTCTCTCTCTCTCTTGTATCCTCTGTTGGCAGTGTGTGTTAATGTGTTCCATGTGAAGTGTTTCCTGGACAGGACAGTGCAGTAGCCTCTGGAGCAGATATGAACCCTGTACAGGACTCTGATCATACAGTCACCCAGAGTACACTGTTAACCACTGACCACTCTGGCATTTCACACACACACACACACACACACACACACACACACACACACACACACACACACACACACACACACACACACACACACACACACACACACACACACACACACACCTATTCAACAGGACAGCATTTCATTTCACACAAGTACACTGTTATTTGCAGACACGTGCACACACCACACAGACACTGGTTGCCTTGGCTGTGTGTGTGGAACAGCTGGAGAGCAGCTAATCACTACATGCTGTTCCATCACACGCCCAGCCACAAGATTACAAAACCATTGTCTGGAACTGCTGCCCTCAATCCTTAGCATCCTCTGTGTGTGAGTGTGTGTGTGTGAGTGTGAGTGTGAGTGTGAGTGTGAGTGTGAGTGTGAGTGTGTGTGTGTGTGTGTGTGTGTGTGTGTGTGTGTGTGTGTGTGTGTGTGTGTTTGTGTGTGTGTGTGTGTGCGCGTCCGTGCATGTGTGCATGCTCGTATACATTGAGCTCCAAAAGTATTGGGACAGTGACACATGTTTTGTTGTTTTGGCTCTGTACTCCAGCACTTTGGATTTGAAATGATACAATGACTATGAGGTTAGAGATTACAGGACTTTTTGTACATGGTCCCCCCATTTTAGGAGACCAAAAGTATTGGGACAAATTCACTTATATGTGTATTAAAGTAGTCAAACGTTTAGTATTTGGTCCCATATTCCTAGCACGCAATGATTACATCAAGCTTGTGACTCTGTTTGCTGTTTGTTTTGGTTGTGTATGAGCTGTCATAGCTAGTTTTATGGCCTTGTGTTGGTGCGAATGTATGGTGGATGTCTTGTCTCAACTGGAGGAAGGAAGGAGGACATGATCTAGCTTTTAATGAATGTGTCTGTTGAGGGACTACACTCTGGGGAGTATAAACAAACCCAATACTGCTGAGTGGAGTGGTGACTGTTCTCCCAAACAACAGACACCTACTTCATGTTAGTGTTACTGCTCTGCCTGGGAGAGACCAACCGCAGTTCATTGTTCATTGTTACACAAGATACCAGACACCAAATATAGTATAGATATAGTATAGATACAGTGGGGGAAAAAAGTATTTAGTCAGCCACCAATTGTGCAAGTTCTCCCACTTAAAAAGATGAGAGAGGCCTGTAATTTTCATCATAGGTACACGTCAACTATGACAGACAAATTGAGAATTTTCTTTCCAGAAAATCACATTGTAGGATTTTTAATGAATTTATTAGCAAATTATGCTGGAAAATAAGTATTTGGTCACCTACAAACAAGCAAGATTTCTGGCTCTCACAGACCTGTAACTTCTTCTTTAAGAGGCTCCTCTGTCCTCCACTCGTTACCTGTATTAATGGCACCTGTTTGAACTTGTTATCAGTATAAAAGACACCTGTCCACAACCTCAAACAGTCACACTCCAAACTCCACTATGGCCAAGACCAAAGAGCTGTCAAAGGACACCAGAAACAAAATTGTAGACCTGCACCAGGCTGGGAAGACGGAATCTGCAATAGGTAAGCAGCTTGGTTTGAAGAAATCAACTGTGGGAGCAATTATTAGGAAATGGAAGACATACAAGACCACTGATAATCTCCCTCGATCTGGAGCTCCACGCAAGATCTCACCCCGTGGGGTCAAAATGATCACAAGAACGGTGAGCAAAAATCCCAGAACCACACGGGGGGACCTAGTGAATGACCTGCAGAGAGCTGGGACCAAAGTAACAAAGCCTACCATCAGTAACACACTACGCCGCCAGGGACTCAAATCCTGCAGTGCCAGATGTGTCCCACTGCTTAAGCCAGTACATGTCCAGGCCCGTCTGAAGTTTGCTAGAGTGCATTTGGATGATCCAGAAGAGGATTGGGAGAATGTCATATGGTCAGATGAAACCAAAATAGAACTTTTTGGTAAAAACTCAACTCGTCGTGTTTGGAGGACAAAGAATGCTGAGTTGCATCCAAAGAACACCATACCTACTGTGAAGCATGGGGGTGGAAACATCATGCTTTGGGGCTGTTTTTCTGCAAAGGGACCAGGACGACTGATCCGTGTAAAGGAAAGAATGAATGGGGCCATGTATCGTGAGATTTTGAGTGAAAACCTCCTTCCATCAGCAAGGGCATTGAAGATGAAACGTGGCTGGGTCTTTCAGCATGACAATGATCCCAAACACACCGCCCGGACAACGAAGGAGTGGCTTCGTAAGAAGCATTTCAAGGTCCTGGAGTGGCCTAGCCAGTCTCCAGATCTCAACCCCATAGAAAATCTTTGGAGGGAGTTGAAAGTCTGTGTTGCCCAGCGACAGTCCCAAAACATCACTGCTCTAGAGGAGATCTGCATGGAGGAATGGGCCAAAATACCAGCAACAGTGTGTGAAAACCTTGTGAAGACTTACAGAAAACGTTTGACCTGTGTCATTGCCAACAAAGGGTATATAACAAAGTATTGAGAAACTTTTGTTATTGACCAAATACTTATTTTCCACCATAATTTGCAAATAAATTCATTAAAAATCCTACAATGTGATTTTCTGGATTTTTTTTCCTCATTTTGTCTGTCATAGTTGACGTGTACCTATGATGAAAATTACAGGCCTCTCTCGTCTTTTTAAGTGGGAGAACTTGCACAATTGGTGGCTGACTAAATACTTTTTTCCCCCACTGTATATAGAAATATTGTATAGATATAGTAGAGATATAGTAGAGATATATATAGTAGAGATATAGTAGAGATATAGCTGAGATATAATATGGAGAGAGCTCACTATGGAGATATTTAATCATTCTCTACCTTATTTAGTCCCTAGAGTGAGAGTTCACTGAAATAAAGCTGTGGGGTAAGTTGAGCCGCCCTTGTTTCTAGGAAACGATACACTAAAGTAATCATTTGACTAAATATTTAGGAAGACGTAATCATTTCATGGAGTCTGTGAAGGAAGAAACCACATGGAAAAAGTGGTAGGCAAGTTAGGGCCAAAAAAACAGATTTTCAACAAGTCAAATGAATGTATTGTGTTAGAGGGATGCTTGTATCTAAACCAGGGGTTGGAACCAGTTCAAGGAACAGAATCGAAAACTGGAAAATAATGAAATGTTTCGAGGAACAGAATCAGAACCGGGAACGAAAGTGATCCACGCTGTTCCGGAACAGAACCGTTATTTTAAAAGCATGGGAACTGGTTAATAACGTCGTCGTCGTCGTCCCCCCACACACACACACACACAAAAACGCAACAAGGTGCCTATGCAAAGCCCTCACTCTGTCAATTAGAAACGTATTCCAGTGTCTACCTGCCAGCTGAAAATCTTTTCCAGTGTGTGTGAGTGTATAGGCAACTTGCCCCTCCCCTTCCGAAGCTGTAGCCTACTGACGTTACAAACGTGCTTCAGAAATTAGGGAGAGATTTTTAATTAGAGAAGAATGGATTAACTTTTCAATGCTAGTTACATATACTAGACGTGTTTTTAATTCTGGTGCCACTCTGCACACACAAGCGTGTTAGCTAGCTAGCTAGCTTTGGTCCAACATCAGTGGCGGCTCCTGAAAAAATTCTCAGGAGGGGCAATTTTTCTGATGATTTAGGTGACCTACACACATTTTAAAAAAGATATGTCCAGCAACAACATGAAGACAGGGGCAGCATATAAGTCAATACCAGAAGCATTTATTGACTGATCTGGGGAGATGGATTCCAGTTTCTGTGACAGATTATAAATAATCTCTGATGCCTTTGTTATATTAGCTTTTGGTTGAATGTACTGTCGTAGTAAATATATAATGTTATAGCTTGGTCTGACTAAAATCTTGTGCATGACCCATTTTGTGTTGGGCGTTTGTTTTCAATCAATGCTGTTCCTATCCTATAACAATGGACAAAAGAGTCCTATCTTGTCAGCCTTGTCAGCAGGTGGCCAAGGACAACACCCACGCCATAGGTCTCTCAGTTCTTCCAACTCACGAGTTCTTGCTCTGAGGACACACACACACACACACACATCATCACTGATAACACACACACACACACACATCATCACTGTTAAACACACACACACACACACATCATCACTGTTAAACACACACACACACACACACAAAAATCCCCTCTCTTTAGGCTGAACATTTGAAGACAGAGAACCCGACTCAGAGCCAATGCAACAGTGGAGGGGACCTCGCCCAACTCATCAGGACCAATCAGAAGATCAGAACTACTAGATTCAACCTACATCATTTATTGTATAACATGTCAGCACACAATGTTTTCGGGGCTCTCTTCAGATAGCTCCCTAAGAGTTTGACGAACGAGTCCGTGCACGCGATTCCAGATATCTTTACCTCTGAATAAACTGCCTTTATTATACCATATCCACCCTGTCCAAAGTCTCTACTTGGTCTCAGTTCTCCAGTAAACTTGTGATTATCAACAGTACACAACGGTAACAAACAATTGGGGGAACTCACGGGGCAGATAGTAAGGTCGCAGTGACACAGAAAGCAGTTCAATGTCGGGGCTCGGGGGTACAGAGTCGCTCTCTTACCAGGATCGATTTTCCCTGTGACTGTCAGATCGAGGTCCGCTCCGACCAGGGTGAAGCCGGCCGGCTCCACTTCTCTGTCCGGGACTCTGTCATCCAGCCAAGTCTCCCAGCTGTATTGGATTCCGCTGCCAGCAACGTTTTCATTATTTAGTCCGTTCGTAGCGGGTATGTACACGAACAAGATCAGTCCAAAACCCACCACTGGAAATCCATGGTTGGCAGAATGTTTGTAAACTAAGTGTACAAATTAAAAACATAAAATAACGCCACTAAGTGTACAAATTAAAAACATAAAATAACGCCACACTGCAGGTCGCAACAGAGACGCTGCTAGCCGCTATTTGCTTAGTTACGTTCATGGTTACGTCACGTATGACGAAAGCGCGTAAGTGCAAGCCCACAGACACCCATAGAGAATGTATTGAAGGCTTTGAAATTTGAAAAAAATAGATTTTACATGACAGGCTATGAGAGACTTCTGGGCGATTTTCAACCTGACTGAAATCGCCCAAAAACGGGCGGGGCCATTTGAAGCACGACTTTAGCCTGATTTGACATTTAGTGGCAGTCAGATCAGATTACAACACTGATAACTACTGTTGCCGTGATATAATTGATTAGAAAAAAAATCCCTTCCTTTTCCCGTTTGGCAGTGCGTCGCCCATATCGCCCTATTGAACAGGCCGTCCCTGTCCAACATTAAGCCAACTCTCGAAAGTTCAAAGACATTCAAAGTTTCTCCATAGAAGCCGCTCCTTCATAGGTATAATACTGAGGGCCTAATTCAGATAAGGCATGTCATAACAAGATGCCCAGCGCTTCAAGCCAAACCTCCTCCTCCACCCTCTTTAGCTCTCCCCAGCCGCAAAATTTCAGTCACAAGCTGCTCTATCCGCACTGATTGGTGAAGTAATATCATGTCAAGCTAATGTAAGAAAAACATTTGATTTCAGAGGTTTAAAAAGGAACAGAAAGGAATTATATAAACCAGTACTTATTTGGGTTCGAACCGGTTCAGAACTTTATTTTGGTGGTTGGAACAGTGGAAGGGAATGAAAAAAATAATTTCAGTTCCAACCCCTGATCTAAACCAAAATAGATCATTTAAAGATACATGATGTTCTATACATCAGTTGGGGTCTCTACAAGCTTCAATATGAGGTCCTAAACCTAGCATGAAAGTACATCCATGTAGCTGTGTGGGCTAATATCTTCAATATAATGTCTTTGGCTAAGTTGAGCCAATGGCCATGGGTAGGGCTGTGTCGGTTATGGAATTTGTCAGCCGGTTATTGTCATACAAAAGACAGCCGGTGTCACAGTAATTGACCGTTAATTAACATAAACACATTTAGCATCTCCAGGCCTCCACACATACAAGCTGCTGATGTGCACCTTTGGAACATCTACATAAAAAAAAAAGTATAATAAATCAATTGAATGTACACCATCACAATAAATCCATTATTTATTTCAGGCAGGTCTAAAGAAACATTATGATATGAAGAAAATGCATTTCAGAAGAACAGATTATGAGTTGGCCTACTGTATGTTATTTTGCTATGTGCAATGCCATAGGCTGTAGGCTTGTTCATTTAGCAGACAGGAGATGCTGTCACGGATTCAACCGAGGCTGCTCCTCCTCCTTGCTCGGGCAGGCTTCGGCGTTCGTCGTCCCCGGAGTACTAGCTGCTACCGATCTATGTTTCGGTGGTCGTCTTGTTTGGGCTTTATTGTTTACACCTGTTTCCCATTATGTTACATTTTAGTCATTTAGCAGACGCTCTTATGCAGAGCGACTTACAGTTAGTGAATACATATTTTTTTATACTGGCCCCCCGTGGGAATCGAACCCACAACCCTGGCGTTGCAAACGCCATGCTCTATCAACTGAGCTACATCCCTGCCGGCCATTCCCTCCCCTACCCTGGACGACGCTGGGCCAATTGTGCGCTGCCCATGAGTCTCCCGGTCGTTACATTGAATTCCCTTTATAACCCCCTGTCTCTCATTGGTTATTGTGTGTGATTGTTTTCCGTAAGGTCGGCATTGCTGTTTGTATGCGAGTATTGTTTCCTCCCTGTTAGGAGGTTTTGTTTTTGTATGTTCCTTTACTGTGTAGTAAAGTACATCTGCCAGTAGCTCGGTGTCCTGCGCTTGACTTCGCTCACCGCATACACGTCACCTTGACAGATGTTTATAAGTCCTGTGCCATTATTTTATATGATTTGATTTTATAGTAAGAAGAATATAACTGAACTTAGCTGAATTAAATAGAAAGGATATTTTTCCCATTCAGGAGCAAGAGTGCGCGTATGAAGTGGCTAAATTGAGAGTAAAGGTGATCATTTGAAGCAGGTCCTATACGCTAGATTTAGAGTTATTTGGCAACTTTAGTTGTGAATGAAACAAACCATAGAATGCCTTAGAAATCAAAGATATTTGGCTGCATGATGCAACTATGGGCTATTGATGATTTGAGAAAGTTGCAAAAAGTTGCACTCTGTTCCTTGCCTCAGGCTGCACACGCTGTTCTCTCATTAAGTGACTATTCTCAATTTAATCTTGTCTTTACTAATATAACATTTGTTTCGATGTAGAATGGGCCATTATCAAATGGGCAGGAACAGGGGCAAGAGAAAATAGACATGTCATCTGTATGCACTCGAATAGCGAATGGAGGCCACTTTCCCACAGGTTTGTTTCACTCATGTCTGGTAGGCTACTCCGGTTATTTCGCCGCGTGACAGGTGATATTCTGCCCAAACTCTGTATGCCATGGGCTCTCCAACCCTGTTCCTCCAGCTACCCAGTGCTTAATTTTGGAAACCAAGTGAAATCTGTTCAGGAACATTGATAGTAACATGTTTTCACAACAAAACACATTTAATTAAACTGTTGACATCCCCTCTCTCTGATGAAAGGAATGAAGGAGAGAGGGGAGGAGATGGAAATGCATGGTGGTGAGATATTCTGTAGCTAAAGGTAATGTGTCAGCCTATTAATTATGAAAATATAAAACATGCCCTATTACTAGGCTATTCAAAATCAAATACAAATTCACTATAATTGAATCTCTGAATTTGTTTAATTTAGGCTAGACCAATTATGTACCAATTTCTTGTATGTTTTTCTGCTGTGTGTAATATGCGGTAGGCTATGTATTGTATTACGGCACAATCATTATTTTAATTCAGAGTTTTTTTCGGGCTTGGGCTCATATATAGGCCTATGCTATGCATAAGCTCTAATATGCATATTGTTTTTTGAATTAATCATCACCTTAGAAAGCACTGTCCATTTGGTTGTGTTAGGTTTTGAAACAACATCCACAATGACCATGTGTTCCACTCAGTTTCAACCTGTTGTTGAACTTCTTTCTTCCAATTGATCAATCACAGTGAGGTGAGTTTTAAAAGCACATACTGTTTTGATGATAAGTGTTTGATGTGATTGCATTTGCGTTGATGTCTGAGCGGTTAGAGGGACAATAGAGCCCTGAGTACCAGGCCATCAGGACCTGATGGTCGTTAGCGAGTTGGGTACTACTAACACTTCCAGAGTGCATAAGAGGAGATTACCGTGATTTAACGGTCACCTAGAATTTTACTGTGGTCATGACTCATGACTGCCGGTGTGGCGGTAATATGGTAATTTTGAAAACAGGGCCCGGTTTGTCAATACACTACACACAATTAGCACAACCCTACACCAAAGTAGCACAACACTTCAGATCATTTGCAAAATGGAACACTTTTGTCAAAACTATATACGACTTCATAAAAACAATATTTTGTTACCATACGAAACACACACATTTCATATGACTTCAATCTTTTTGAACCAGTTACACACTGCTGTTGCTAACCTAAAACACTTTTAGCAAGTCTAATTCTCAGTGATTAGAGTACTGTAAATGAAGTACACAGAGAAAGTGCAACTATACAAACACTACACAAGACCAATGCTGCAGACTGAGGAAAATATAATTTATTTCTCTCCATATACCCAAATCAGTCAACATGTCAACATGGAGAATCACAACAAAACATGTCCCAGTTTTCATGCTACTACAGTAGTGTGCATAACACTGTTAGCTCAGCAAACAACAGACAAACGTAAAATACTGTATCCAGTACAGGTTACAAATACAGTAAATAACAACAACAACAAACATAAAAAATAATCTGAAAAAAACGGACAATATTGTACAGAAAATACTACAGTAAACATACTATACATTATCTCTTCGCCTAGCTGGATCTGGCCAGAGAATTTCATCAACATCACAAGCAATATCCTCATTAGCAAGACAACGCGGGAAGAACCGTCTTGAATGTCGAATCCATCCTTGCACAGCGGCGGCGTCGACTTGGTCACAGGCGTCCTCCATGGCCTGAATGAGGGGTACCTGAGCCTGGGGCTGGAGATCGTAAACCTTCCACCGCCATGCAGAGAAAAACTATTTGATAGGGTTTAGAAACGGAGAGTATGGTGAAAGGTATAGTACTGTCAACTGTGGATGGTGTTGAAACCAGTTCTGGACCAAAGCAGAGCGGTGGAATGACACATTGTCCCAGATGACAGTGTATTGCATCTGGTGCATTTCATTACCTGCTGTGACGATGTGGTGCAATCGGTCCAAAAATGCGAGAATGTGAGGTGTGTTGTAAGGGCCCATTTTGGCATGACGGAGGAGAACCCCATGTTGTGAAATGACAGCGTAAAGGGTGATGTTACCCCCACGTTGCCCTGGGACATTGATTATAGCCCTGTGGCCAATTATATTTCTGCCTCTCCTTCTTGCCTTTGTGAAGTTGAACCCTGCCTCATCAATATATATGAATTCATGCAGGATTTCCTCAGCATCCATCTGCAAAACTCTCTGAAATACAGTGAAAGACAAGATTGTGTAGTTCAGGATAGGTCTAGTATACAGTCAATGTAAAAAAAAGTCATGTGTGCAGTATGCAACATCACAGTGCTAAAGTGAACAATACAAACCTCCACTTACTCATGCCGCAGCCGTTTGACCCTCTCTGAATTCCACTCAAAAGGCACTCGATAAAGTTGTTTCATTTGAACCTGATGTCTTTTCAGGATACCATGTTTATTATCTCTCTCTCTTGTTCTTGCGTGAATATGGGCCCCCTTCCTCCTTGTCGTTCCCGACCCTCAATCCTATGTAGAGAATACAGTTTTTGCCCATTGCTTACACACTAAAACCGAATGCTTAGACCAAAGCCTCAATACCTAAACTTCTTGTAGCATACCTTAAACACAATGTAACCATAGCTTAAACACAATGTCAACTTTGCACTTTGTTTGCAATTCTGTAACACACTTATTGCGGAACACTACACACGTTTTCTTACATTAGACACTTTGTTCAAAAACGAAATCACCTGTTATCATTGGGAAAACACTCTGTTCAAAATGCAAAACTCATCTGGCAATTGTATGCACTTACATACACACCTGAAAACACTTGCACAGAAAACAGAACACCAATCAGTCTGAGCTTTAGCAAGCCATTTTTAGAACATTGCAAGCATGGAGGCAATGAGAGTCAGAGTAAGAGGAGGACAAAGAGAGAGAGGAGTCGGATGTGGAAGAGGACGAGGACCAGTGCGGAGACGTATATCAGATGACATCAGGGCTACTCTGGTGGAACATGTGATAAATCATGGCCTGTCCATGAGGGAGGCTGGACAAAGAGTCCACCCTAACCTCAGTCGCTACACAGTAGCATCGATAATAAGGACATTCCGACTGGAGAACAGGTAGATCTTCAAGTTTCTACTCCAGACTGTACCTACTGTATGTGTCACATGATTCGGTATCATATTACAGTATTACTGTACTAACTATACAAAAATGGGTAGTGCTGTGAAGTACTGTATATGTAAAGGAATACCATTGTGATGTTGCAGTACTGTGTACAGTTTGAAAGTACAGTATGTGAAAAATAACCTAACCAATGACATCTTGTGGTGGCATTTTCTACAGAATGGTTGGACGACCTTCTCAAGGTGGAAGGGAATGGCTCTTCACTCAACAACAAGAGCTTGCCATCATTGAAATGGTGCGAGAAAATAATGCAATCCGACTTCGTGAGTTGCAACAACGCATAATTGCAAATGGAAATGAATTCAACAATATCAACAGGGTCAGCATTTCTACACTAAGTCGCATCCTACAGAAACATAACTTCAGAATGAAGCAGCTGTACAGGTTGCCATTTGAGAGGAACAGTGTCAGGGTCAAGGATCTGAGCCATGATTATGTGCAGGTATGTGTCACTTTACTTTACATACTATATATTGTGATGTGGGAATGAGGGTTTATGCTGCCACCTGCCCTGCCTGTAGCTTGTAGTTTTTGTCTATACTCACCCAACCCAGCCCCTACTTGTGTGAAAATATAGACATTGTAGTTACTGTATGTTTTTTCAGTAACACTATTCAATATTTTCTGTTACAGACAGTTCTGGAGTTTGATGCCGCCGAACTGCCGCATGAGTTCATCTACGTGGATGAGGCAGGCTTCAATCTGGCCAAAACCAGGTGTCGGGGCCGTAACGTAGTTGGACAAAGGGCTGTTGTAAATGTCCCTGGGCAGCGTGGGGGAAATATCACCTTGTGTGCTGCAATTAGTGTCCAAGGAGTCCTGCATCATCATGCCACTCTAGGTCCCTACAATACAGGACAGATCATTGCATTTCTAGATGCACTACATGCAGTTGTGCAGGACAGACCATAGCAGCCCAGGTTTGTTGTCATCTGGGATAATGTTAGTTTCCACCAGGCTGCTCTGGTCCGAGATTGGTTCAACAACCATAATCATTTCACAGTTTTATACCTGCCCCCTTACAGCCCCTTTCTAAATGCAATCGAGGAATTATTTTCAGCGTGGCGGTGGAAAGTATATGATCGGCAACCACATGCCCGCATGACTCTTCTGCAAGCAATGGAAGAGGCATGTGGAGACATTGAGGTGGGATCAATCCAAGGGTGGATTCGGCACACAAGGCGATATTTTCCCCGATGCCTGTGATGTTGACGAGGTCTTGTGGCCAGATCCGAACAGAAGGCGTGATCCATAAGCCCCACCGCCCCCCACCACACACACGCACACACTCACGCACACACACACAAAACAAGTATATGTTTTTTCCCCCAATAGCAATTTATCCAGTAATTGTTTCTTTTTTTAAACTTTTGTTTTGTTGCTAAATTTGATGTTAAGAATTTCTGCAAGAATGTTTTTTTTTTTTGTAAAAACTTTTTTGTAAATACTGTTTGATTACTGCAGAAATTCTACTTTTGAGTTTTACAGAAGACAATGACAATAAAATGACAATAAAAATAGAAACACAAAGACTGCAGTGTTTTATATAAAGCCCATCAGTGTGTTGCTGGTGATATGAAAGAGTCATTCAAATGTTGCTTGTGTGTATGGTTTTGTTGCAAGAATTTCATTTTTAGAAAGGAGTGTTAAGTTTTGATTGCAGTGTTTCATTTTGGCATAAATGTGAGTTGTTAATCTCCAAGTGCTATGTCTGATTGGCTTGTGTGTTGAGTTTTGACATAATGAGTCAAATTCTGCAAAAAGTGTGTAAGCAATAGGCAAAAACTGTAATACATGTAACTTACTGTACAATGTCACAGGAAGGGGTATCACAAGTGCTGATATGGTGCATACAATAAGTGGCTGATTACTGTAACTGTAGACAGATCTTATTTTACCTGTTTTCCTGTCGAAAAGTCCTTATGACAGATGCCACTGTATATCTGCTAAGAGTTGGCTGAACTCTCATTCCAGCCTCCCTCAGCGTCAATCCGTGGTTCACACATGGTCCACTAGTGTTGCACGAATGTCATTTGATAAGTTTGGTCCTCTTCTTCTTTGTGCACGTTCTCCTCCTGCTTCAGGTCTTCCTCAACCTCTGGCTCGGCCTCTGCCTCTTCCTCTACCTCTACCTCCTTCTCCTCCTCTGTGTACTCCTCCTCTCACCCTCACTCTTCTTCTGACTCCTTCCATTTTGGTTGAAGGCAGGTGAACAAGGCAGGTGAACCTACCTGCTGCATTTCTATAGTGCTTAAACCTGATTGGTGTGTCTACAATTTAGAAATCATGTGTTTGTGCACCTGATGGCTGTGTTTAACAGATTGGCTCAAAGGTGTGGTAATTTGACAGTCAGTGCTTTGGAATTGCAAGGAAGTGACATCATGATATACTTCTGTGTCTGATGTATACAAGTGTGTTTAGTGTTTTGCAAATCACTGTGTGTAATGTTTTGCAAATAGTGTGAAGCTGACAATGTGCTTATTACAGTTGTGCAAATCTAGCCTTGTGTTTTGCTCCTTGAGTGTAAGGTTTTGCTAATTGTGGGAAAAGTTTAATTTTAGTGTGTAAGCAATCGTAAAAAACGGTATTTCATTCAGTACAGACATTTGTAGGCGGCTTAACTTACCCTGTCCCGCAGCTCAACTTACCCATTAAGTTGTGCCAAAACGGTCATCTTTACATGAATTCTGATTATTTCCAGGGACACACAACATCCTGAAAAATGAAGATATCTTTGTTAAAAATTTCCTTTGACGGAGTGATTACCCCACTGTCCCCTACTACAGTATATAGTACAAATAGCTTGTTGAAGCGTAGACAGTGAGAAAGCATTGTAGTGAGGATAGAACTGTAACAATACAACACTAGTATAATGATGATGTTCTGATGTGATGTTCACAACCTTTGCCCTTTGGAGACGTTATGTGAACTCTGTGACCGGGCCAGGATTGGTGGAAAATCCCCATCTGGCTATCACTATGCTTTCCCTCTCTAACCCCTTCTTCTTCCTGTTCTCTCTTTCTCCCTCTTTCTCTCCTCACCCCTGTTGCTGCCTGTCTATTTATACTATATGTGTAAAAGATCCCAGTCGGACAGCTAAATGAGGGGGTTGGAAACTTGTGTCTGGGTTCCTCTTCCCAAGCAATTCTTGCAATGCTCCCGTGCACTGAGAAAGCCACAAGGCATTCACCCTGGAATGGGGACGTGGGTATGTGGTGTGTGGTGTGTGTGTTTGTTGGGGATGTGGGGTGTGTGTGTGAGAGAGACGGAGACGATCCCCTGTCCCCAAAACAGGTGGCAGTCCCTCAGAGGGCTGTAATATTCCACTCATGAATATGAATATGTGGGTCTGCATGTAACCAGATCGTTTACCCTCTCCTCTCGAAAACGCTCTCCATTTCTTCTCTTCTCTTTATTCTCTCTCTCTTTCTTTCTCTTTCTCTCCCCATGTCCTCTCTTTTCCTTCTCCCTGTCTATTATCTCTCACTCTCTTTATCTCTCTCTCTTTTCCTGTCTGTCTCTCGCCTATCATTCTTTCAGTCTTAGATTCCCTGGACTACCCTCTGTCACGATCGTTGAACGGAGTAGACCAAGGCGCAGCGTTGAAGGCAAACATACTTTATTATCCAAAGTGATAATACGAACAAAATAATAAACGAATAACGTGACGTCCTAGGTTAAACAACCAACACGGAACAAACCAAAAGGAACAAGATCCCACCACTACTGTGAGTAAACTGGCTGCTTAAGTATGGCTCCCAATCAGAGACAACAAGCAACAGCTGATACTCGTTGCCTCTGATTGAGAACCATACTGGCCAACATAGAAAACACAACTCTAGAATACCGACATAGAACAAGAACACATAGAAACTACACACCCTGGCTCAACATATAGAGTCCCCAGAGCCAGGGTGTGACAGTACCCCCCCCCAAAGGCGCGGACTGCGACCGCGCCTCAACATAAACAAAACAGGGGAGGGCTGGGTGGGCATTCCTCCTCGGAGGCGGTTCCGGCTCCGGGCTTGACCACCACCCTTCAACCATCCCCCCGTAGCGCCCCTGGTCCGGTCTGGCCCCGCTGGCTGGAGCTGGACTGGACATCGTAGGAGCGGATTGCTTAGGTTCCGGTGTGGAGCAGCTGACCGGTACCTGACCAGGCACCGGTGACCCAGGCACGGGTTGTGCCGGACTGACGACTCGCACCCCTGGCTTGGTGCGTGGAGCAAGAACGGGCCGGACCGGGCTGACGATGCGCACCACTGGCTTGGTGCGTGGAGCAGCAACGGGCCGGACCGGGCTGACGATGCGCACCCCTGGCTTGGTGCGTGGAGCAAGAACGGGCCGGACCGGGCTGACGATGCGCACCACTGGCTTGGTGCGTGGAGCAGCAACGGGCCGGACCGGGCTGACGATGCGCACCCCTGGCTTGGTGCGTGGAGCAGGAACGGGCCGTACCGGGCTGACGATGCGCACCCCTGGCTTGGTGCGTGGAGCAGGAACGGGCCGTACCGGGCTGACGACTCGCACCCCTGGCTTGGTGCGAGTGGCAGGAACAGGCCGGGCCGGGCTGGCGACGCGCACCGTAGGCTTGGTGCGAGTGGCAGGAACAGGCCGGGCCGGGCTGGCGAAGCGCACCGTAGGCTTGGTGCGAGTGGCAGGAACAGGCCGAGCCGGGCTGGTGACGCGCACCGTAGGCTTGGTGCGAGTGGCAGGAACAGGCCGGGCCGGGCTGGCGACGCGCACCGTAGGCTTGGTGCGAGTGGCAGGAACAGGCCGGGCCGGGCTGGCGACGCGCACCGTAGGCTTGGTGCGAGGGGCAGGAACAGGCCGGGCCGGGCTGGCGACGCGCACCATTAGCTTGGTGCGGGGAGCAGGAACAGGCCGGGCTGGGCTGGCGACGCAAACATTAGCTTGGTGCGGGGAGCAGGAACAGGCCGGGCCGGGCTGGCGACGTGCACCATTAGCTTGGTGCGGGGAGCAGGAACAGGCCGGGCCGGGCTGGCGACGCGCACCATTAACTTGGTGCGGGGAGCAGGAACAGGCCGGGCCGGGCTGGCGACGCGCACCATTAGCTTGGTGCGGGGAGCAGGAACAGGCCGGGCCGGGCTGGCGACGCGCACCATTAGCTTGGTGCGGGGAGCAGGAACAGGCCGGGCCGGGCTGGAGACGCGCACCATTAGCTTGGTGCGGGGGGCAGGAACGGGCCGGGCTGGCGACGCGCACCGTAGGCTTGGTGCGAGGGGCAGGAACAGGCCGGGCCGGGCTGGCGACGCGCACCATCAACTTAGTGCGGGGAGCAGGAACGGGCCGGACCGGACTGGTGACGCACACCACTTGCTTGGTGTGAGGAGCGGGACTGGGTTTCTTCATAACCCTCCGCTCCTTCAGCTGCCTACACAGTTCCTCTCGCCGTGCCTCTACTCTCACCTTCTCCCTTATCGCCTCCAGTAGCTCCACCCTCTGAACCACTAACTCCTGCTCCCTCTGGACCAATAGCCCCCTTAACCTGGTGGCCTCCTCACCTAACCTCCCAATACGCCCTGTAGCTGCCTCCTGCTGCCCCGTCGCCCATGCCGTGTGCCCCCCCCTAAAAATTTTTTGGGGTTGCCTCTCGTCCATCCGACGACGACACTGTTGACGCCGTTGCTCCTCTCTCCGTCGCGCCTCTACCGTCTCCTTCCATGGACGGCGATCCATCCCGGCCTGGATTTCCTCCCAGGTCCAGGACCCCTGCCCGTCCAATATCTGCTCCCACGTCCAGGCTGCCTGCTCCTGGACACGCTGCTTGGTCCTGGTATGGTGGGATCTTCTGTCACGATCGTTGAACGGAGTAGACCAAGGCGCAGCGTTGAAGGCAAACATACTTTATTATCTTTAGTGATAACAAGAACAAAACAATAAACGAACGACGTGACGTCCTAGGTTAAACAACCAACACGGAACAAACCAAAAGGAACAAGATCCCACCACTACTGTGGGTAAACTGGCTGCTTAAGTATGGCTCCCAATCAGAGACAACAAGCAACAGCTGATATAATAATATAATATGCCATTTAGCAGACGCTTTTATCCAAAGCGACTTACAGTCATGCGTGCATACATTTTTTTTGTGTATGGGTGGTCCCGGGGATCGAACCCACTACCTTGGCGTTACAAGCGCCGTGCTCTACCAGCTGAGCTACAGAGGACCACGTTACTGATACTCGTTGCCTCTGATTGAGAACCATACTGGCCAACATAGAAAACACAACTGTAGAATACCGACTTAGAACAAGAACACATAGAAACTACACACCCTGGCTCAACATATAGAGTCCCCAGAGCCAGGGTGTGACACCCTCCCTCTCTCCTACCACTAACATGTAATTTAGCGGATCAGACAGTTTGGCCATCCACTTACAGTATAGTGGTCAGATTCCTGCCAAGGCTAAAAGCATTTCTCCCAGCCTGATGGCCAGGCCAGACAGCCTGATGAACGCATCACTGACACACGCGACACACTGATTATAGCCCATTGACCCGTGAACTAATGCTGTTGACGGTTGATGAAAACGATTGATCCGGAAAAAAACTTGTTCACCGTAGTTGACCGTGAATGACCACAATTTACCTTAGAACCCCTAGAATTTATAGTAAATTAATGCTTTTGGCCGTGAAGGACCATGGAGGAGACATCAAATGAACAGTGTAGACTGGAGCATAAGCCTTCGCCATCTTTCCATAGGGAAGTTATGGGCTAGGGAGTTCTCCTCACTCTCACACTGTAACCTCCTATTTGCGTGAATAAACAGCGTTGGCACGTGTGTTCTGTTTGTTTGTTAGTACACTGTGTGCACTTGTACAGTACCCAGTGTGGGCGTGAGTAAGAGAGTGTGTGTATGTATGTGTGTGTGTGTGCATGCGTAGGTGTGTGTGTGTGTACTGTATCAGTGTGTGTATAAGGCTTGGTGGTGGTGAGAGCCCATATGGGGGAGTTAGCCAGCCCAGTCTTAGTTAAAAGGCCCAGTGTTTCCCCAACGCCAGTCCACTGTAAAGAGTGCTTTATAATCCTGGCACGGGCCGAATGGACAGAGAGAGACAGACTTAGCACCCCTCTCCCTCCCTCCCTCCCTCCCTCCCTCCCTCCCTCTCCTTCTCATTTCCCATTTCCATTTTAGTCATTTAGTAAACGCTCTTATCCAGAGCGACTTAGTGCATTAATCTTAAGATAGCTAGGTGGGACAACCACATATCACAGTCATAGTAAGTACATTTTTCCTCAATAAAGTAGCTATCAGCAAAGTTAGAGCTAGTAGAACAAATTAATTCAAGTGCGAGTGTTAGTTCAGTAAAGGCTTTTGGTGGGGGGGGGGAGGGCGGGGTTAGGGTTGGTTTGCACCTTTTTTTCTAAGAGTGTATCCATCCCTCCCTCCTTTTAAAGGCGTCAGCATGCTTCAATTCGGCTGAACCGAACAAGTGTGCTCACATACTCCCTTAAAAGATCTTCACCTGAAAAATACGAAAAAAGCAGCAATAATAGTCCATTTCGAGACGCCGTAGCCAGTATACACTTCTTAAAAATAGTCAGAATTAATAGAAGATAACTCAAGAAATCTGTCATAAATTTTGACTTTTTTGCAGAAGAGATCTTAGTCGCACAATTTAACTAAACAATTTGGTGTAGTATTTCTCAATGAAAACGTGCATGAAAACGAGTCGTCTCTCGTTGAATGACAACAAATACTTTATTGAAGAATCCCTACTGTTGACCAATCAGCGAAGAAGGGGAGTAGACGTCGGCTACTGACTTTGACTTCGGCTTGCCTCAATAAAAAAATGTGTGTGCCAGAAACACCGATAAAAACCCTTACCAAAGTCCAAAACTAACAAAAACATCACAAAACGTTGTCATAATATATGCACAAACTCCTCCGAACTGTTTCGTCTGGGAAGCATGCGGACGCCATAACCCACTACTGAGCTGGTACTGTAAGGCTGAAGGCTCTACTGAGCTGGTACTGTAAGGCTGTAAGGCTCTACTAAGCTGGTACTGTAAGGCTGTAAGGCTCTACTAAGCTGGTACTGTAAGGCTGTAAGGTTCTACTGAGCTGGTACTGTAAGGCTGTAAGGATCTACTAATCTGGTACTGTAAGGCTGTAAGGCTCTACTAAGCTGGTACTGTAAGGCTCTAAGGCTCTACTGAGCTGGTACTGTAAGGCTGTAAGGCTCTACTGAGTTGGTACTGTAAGGCTGTAAGGCTCTACTGAGCTGGTACTGTAAGGCTGTAAGGCTCTACTCAGCTGGTACTGTAAGGCTGTAAGGCTCTACTGAGCTGGTACTGTAAGGCTGTAAGGCTCTACTGAGCTAGTACTGTAAGGCTCCAGGCTCTACTCAGCTGGTACTGTAAGGCTGTAAGGCTCTACTGAGCTGATACTGTAAGGCTGTAAGGCTCTACTGAGCTGGTACTGCAAGGCTGTAAGGCTCTACTGAGCTGGTAATGTAAGGCTGTAAGGCTCTACTGAGCTGGTACTGTAAGGCTGTAAGGCTCTACTGAGCTGGTACTGTAAGGCTGTAAGGCTCTACTGAGCTGGTACTGCAAGGCTGTAAGGCTCTACTGAGCTGGTACTGTAAGGCTGTAAGGCTCTACTGAGCTGGTACTGTAAGGCTGTAATGCTCTACTAAGCTGGTACTGTAAGGCTGTAAGGCTCTACTAAGCTGGTACTGTAAGGCTGTAAGGCTCTACTGAGCTGGTACTGTAAGGCTGTAAGGCTCTACTGAGCTGGTACTGTAAGGCTGTAAGGCTCTACTCAGCTGGTACTGTAAGGCTGTAAGGCTCTACTGAGCTAGTACTGTAAGGCTCCAGGCTCTACTGAGCTGGTACTGTAAGGCTCTACTGAGCTGGTACTGTAAGGCTGTAAGGCTCTACTGAGCTAGTACTGTAAGGCTCCAGGCTCTACTGAGCTGGTACTGTAAGGCTGTAAGGCTCTACTGAGCTGGTACTGTAAGGCTGTAAGGCTCTACTGAGCTGGTACTGTAAGGCTCTCCTGAGCTGGTTTTTGTAAGGCTATACGGCTCTACTAAGCTGGTACTGTAAGGCTGTAAGGCTCTACTGAGCTGGTACTGTAAGGCTGTAAGGCTCTACTAAGCTGGTACTGTAAGGCTGTAAGGCTCTACTGAGCTGATACTGTAAGGCTGTAAGGCTCTACTGAGCTGGTACTGTAAGGCTGTAAGGCTCTACTGAGCTGGTACTGTAAGGCTGTAAGGCTCTACTGAGCTGGTACTGTAAGGCTGTAAGGCTCTACTGAACTGGTACTGTAAGGCTATCCTGAGCTGGTACTGTAAGGCTGTAAGGCTCTACTAAGCTGGTAATGTAAGGCTGTAAGGCTCTACTGAGCTGGTACTGTAAGGCTGTAAGGCTCTACTGAGCTGGTACTGTAAGGCTGTAAGGCTCTACTAAGCTGGTACTGTAAGGCTGTAAGGCTCTACTGAGCTGGGACTGTAAGGCTGTAAGGCTCTACTGAGCTGGTACTGTAAGGCTGTAAGGCTCTACTGAGCTGGTACTGTAAGGCTGTAAGGCTCTACTGAGCTGGTACTGTAAGGCTGTAAGGCTCTACTGAGCTGGTACTGTAAGGCTGTAAGGCTCTACTAAGCTGGTACTGTAAGGCTGTAAGGCTCTACTGAGCTGGGACTGTAAGGCTGTAAGGCTCTACTGAGCTGGTACTGTAAGGCTCTATTGAGCTGGTACTGTAAGGCTGTAAGGCTCTACTAAGCTGGTACTGTAAGGCTGTAAGGCTCTACTGAGCTGGGACTGTAAGGCTGTAAGGCTCTACTGAGCTGGTACTGTAAGGCTCTATTGAGCTGGTACTGTAAGGCTGTAAGGCTCTACTAAGCTGGTACTGTAAGGCTGTAAGGCTCTACTGAGCTGATACTCTAAGGCTGTACGGCTCTACTGAGCTGGTACTGTAAGGCTCTACTGAGCTGGTACTGTAAGGCTCTACTGAGCTGGTACTGTAAGGCTGTAAGGCTCTACTGAGCTGGTACTGTAAGGCTGTAAGGCTCTACTGAGCTGATACTGTAAGGCTGTAAGGCTCTACTGATCTGGTACTGTAAGGCTGTAAGGCTCTACTGAGCTGATACTGTAAGGCTGTAAGGCTCTACTGAGCTTGTACTGTAAGGCTGTAAGGCTCTACTGAGCTGATACTGTAAGGCTGTAAGGCTCTACTGAGCTGATACTGTAAGGCTGTAAGGCTCTACTGAGCTGGTACTGTAAGGCTGTAAGGCTCTACTGAGCTGGTACTGTAAGGCTGTAAGGCTCTACTGAGCTGGTACTGTAAGGCTGTAAGGCTCTACTGAGCTGATACTGTAAGGCTGTAAGGCTCTACTGAGCTGGTACTGTAAGGCTGTAAGGGATCCCATGCTGTGGAGAGAGTTATGGCTAATGACTCATAATCACTGGGTATTCAACCTTGTTTTAGACTTCAGTGTGTGTGTGTGTGTGTGTGTGTGTGTGTGTGTGTGTGTCTGTGTGTGTGTGTGTATGTGTGTGTGTGTGTGTGTGTGTGTGTGTGTGTGTGTGTGTGTGTGTGTGTGTGTGTGTGTGTGTGTGTGTGTGTGTGTGTGTGTGTGTGTGTGCGTGTGTGCGTGCAAGCATGTGTGTGTGTTAATTTCCAAGGATTAGTTCAAAGGATTACAACATAATTATGAATGACAGTGACTGGGCATGCATGTTGCTGTTGCATCTCTCCTTCCCAATGTGTCTGTCAGTCTTTCCCTTACTACTTTCTGGATTCATGCTGGCTGGCCACCCTGAGGCTGGGGTTGTTTGTATGACATGGTCAGGATTGTGTGAGTGAGGAAAAGAAGAGAAGCAAGTAATCTTCTGGTCGTCACATCTCTCCACTGATGAACGTAGCAGGTAGCTTCAGATAGCTCTAGGTTCAGTCTCATATCAACTGCAGCTCTCCTTCACTTTACCATTACTTTACCTTAACCTTCCACCATATGAGAGGAGCTGCATTTTTCCATACAGATATATTCACAGACAGCAAGAAATACAAACGTGTAGTGTTTTCAGGGTTTAAAATGGCTTCTAAAGTTAGTCATTTCCACTTTAAAATGTCAGACTTGATTTATTTGCCCTAACAAAAAAATGTATAAACCCCTACAAAAATTTCCATTAATTATAATCCACACAAA